>NW_028288567.1:3275000-3600000 GCF_059628265.1 Tinamus guttatus | reverse complement strand
CTCCGAGATCTTCTACACTGAATTGGGATTGTAAATGTTTTTGTTTGGCTGGTTATTCCTTCTTTGAGATATTCCAGGTAACCAGCTTACATTCACTTTCCAAACCGGACAGCTGCAAACAAAACAAACCCAATCTTGCAATGACATCCCGCAAGCTTCTGCATGTGTAAAAACTCCCATGTTTCAGTGGCAAGTAGATAAGTCAAGTCATTACTCTCCTCAGATAGCTTTTAAAGATGCTCCTCTACATCCTGGATACCCAGGGCTAGTTTTCAGCTTGATGAGCTACTTTTAACTGCGACTCTGTGATGGCCGGTACACATGAACAGACAAAGTGAATTATACCTCAGATTTCTGTTTTTCTCCTCCCCTCCTTTGCTCTGTGGGTAAAAATCTCATTTTCTTCTAGGCGCCAATCTGTTCCTTGCCAGATCCTTTCTCCAGCATGCAAGGAGGTTGCAAGGCATGCAGATGCAGACAGACTGTGTAGAGGCTATCACAGATGGTTCAGCTCTGCCACAAATCTGCACAAAATATCATTTCGGTATCACGTATCTTTACAGATCACTGTTGTCCTGGTACGCATAAGTCACCTGTTAATTAGGGAAGTGGCAAGAAGTCTTAATTTCTTTCATTCTTGTAATGCAATTACTGGTTGTGAAAATTGCAGCCCGCACCTGTCACATGCTGAATCTATTACTGCAGTTCATTTGGAGATATCCCTGACCCCTTTACAACGGGTTAGTGACTTCCCGCTTTCTTAATGGTATCTTGACCTGCTTCGGGCTTGCATTTTATTTACGGGTTCATTTCAAGTGTTGTTTTTGATGTACAAAGCTCTTTTTGGATTGGATCCTGTATATCTCCGAAATTACCTGTCTTTTGTGTTTTGTTTCAAGAGTTCAAATTACCTAGAAATTTGTGAGTTAAGGATCTCTTAAGCCCTATGCCAGAGGACAAGCTACTGATGGTAGGTTATGTTTGGCTGTATAATACCCTTTGCTCAGTCCAGCTTGTCCTTCTAGATACTTTGTTTTTTGGGGGTTTTGTTTGTTTGTTTTGTTGTTGGTGGTGGGTTTTGTTTTTTGTTTTTTCCCTCTTCTGCTGCAAAGCAAGAGATACCTACATACGCAAGCTCCATTTTCTTTTGTTTGGTTGTCCTGCAGAGTGCCTTCCTGATAGGTTAATTCAGATGATTGCTTTTGTTAGGCTTTTGTCTGGCATAAATGAATTTGAAAACATTTCATGTGACTCATTGAATTCACTAATCAAGTAAATAGCGGCGATCATGTAGCAGACATGGCTCATGGGCTTATGGAGTGTGTAAGAATTTAAGTCTCTCTTCAGTGACATCTCAAGTCTTTAAATTCACATTTTAAGAGACTTTTCCTTAGGTGACTTGAGGTGCACATACTTGAGGCAGCTCAGCAGCAGTGGTTACAATGTACTGAAAACCCAAACTGTCTGATATGGGATGGTTGGGTGTAGGCGTTCAGGTAGATGACTAGGCAAATTGTGCCTATTTATGGGCCAGGAGCTGGAAGACGAATCCACCCCAAAAAGGGGACCCAACCAGCCCTCCTTAGCGCAGGGTTTAGAGAACCAACAGCAGATACAACAAGCAAGGTGTGCGTGAGACGATGGCTCTCCAGACAGTCAGCTAATAATTTGCCTATTATAAGTCATATTAAAGTACTCCTCAACAGTGGACTTCACCATGGAAATGGCGCAACATTTTTGCTTACTGGCAATGTACTTTGGGTGGGTGGCTGTTGCTGCTGGTGCACTTCTCTCCCCTTGCTAAAGCAAACACTTTCTTTCAGGTTCTTGCTGCAGGTGCACTAGTTCCCAGGGAAGTTTCCAAAGGGTGTGAAAGGTTGTTTAAGGTAGTTCTGTGGGTTGGTCTGCAGAGCTTGTGGTTAGGAAAGAAAAAGAAATAAAAACAAATATCATAGAAAATGTAACTGTTGACCCTAAGGTATTGAAAATAGTTTTCTCTTTTCAGTTTTTTTAAAGAAAAAAACTACAGCAAACTTCATGTATCTTAGACCTGTTGTTATTTTATAAATGGCTTTAATGTCAGCACAACACATTCGCTATTCTTTTTCCTTGGACAATTTGTCATTGGACTTCTCTTCCTAAAAACAGAAGTTACTCCGAACAAGACCTGTGACATCTTTACAATTATAGCTCTTCTGCATGTTTCTCTTTGGTTTCAGGATATGCTTGCTTGAGTAAAAGCTGGAGTTAGCAAAGATAAATATTTTGAAACAGATTAAAGATTTCGGAATTTGTTCTTCTGTATTTATTTTGATAAGAACTCTGCATATCTGTATGCCTTGCTAATACATGCAGGGTTTCTTAGGTTCATT
The DNA here is from genome assembly GCF_059628265.1 of Tinamus guttatus. Classification (NCBI taxonomy): domain Eukaryota; kingdom Metazoa; phylum Chordata; class Aves; order Tinamiformes; family Tinamidae; genus Tinamus; species Tinamus guttatus. The sequence continues at coordinate 3,597,628 of NW_028288567.1, read as the reverse complement.
TCTTTTTTTGATGTGGGGTAGGGCAGGTGTTGATTTACACTTCCTTCAAGCCACTCATGCTATCAGATTTGCACAGTCTCCATGGAAGAATCCCCACAAAGTCTTGCACAGATCAGGAAAAAATGGAGAAAAGAAAAGTAAAGAAGAAGGGACAAAGAAAGAAAGAAGGAAAGAAAGAAGGAAAGAAAGAAGGAAAGAAAGAAGGAAAGAAAGAAGGAAGAAAGAAGGAAAGAAAGAAGGAAAGAAGAAGGAAAGAAAGAAGGAAAGAAAGAAGAAAGAAAGAAAGAAAGAAAGAAAGAAAGAAAGAAAGAAAGAAAGAAGAAAAGAAAGAAAGAAAGAAAGAAAGAAAGAAAGAAGGAAGAAAGAAAGAAGGAAAGAAAGAAGGAAAGAAAGAAGGAAAGAAAGAAGGAAAGAAAGGAAGGAAGGAAGGAAGGAAGGAAGGAAGGAAGGAAGGAAGGAAAAGGAAGGAAGGAAGGAAAAGGAAGGAAGGAAGGAAAAGGAAGGAAGGAAGGAAAAGGAAGGAAGGAAGGAAAAGGAAGGAAGGAAGGAAAAGGAAGGAAGGAAGGAAAAGGAAGGAAGGAAGGAAGGAAGGAAGGAAAAGGAAGGAAGGAAAAGGAAGGAAGGAAAAGGAAGGAAGGAAAAGGAAGGAAGGAAAAGGAAAGGAAGGAAAAGGAAGGAAGGAAAAGGAAGGAAGGAAAAAGGAAGGAAGAGGAAGGAAGGAAAAGGAAGGAAGGAAAAGGAAGGAAGGAAGGAAGAGGAAGGAAGGAAGGAAGAGGAAGGAAGGAAGAGGAAGGAAGGAAGAGGAAGGAAGGAAGAGGAAGGAAGGAAGGAAGGAAGGGGAAGGAAGGAAGAGGAAGGAAGGAAGAGGAAGGAAGGAAGAGGAAGGAAGGAAGAGGAAGGAAGGAAGGAAAAGGAAGGAAGGAAAAGGAAGGAAGGAAGGAAAAGGAAGGAAGGAAGAGGAAGGAAGAGGAAGGAAGGAAGGAAAAGGAAGGCGAAGGAAGAGGAAGGAAGGCAGAGGAAGGAAGGAAGGCAGAGGAAGGAAGGAAGGCAGAGAAAGGAAGGCAGAGAAAGGAAGGAAGGGAGAAAGAGGAAGGAAGGAAGGGAGAAAGAGGAAGGAAGGAAGGAAGGGAGAAAGAGGAAGGAAGGAAGGAAGGAAGGGAGAAAGAGGAAGGAAGGAAGGAAGGAAGGAAGGAAGGAAGGAAGGGAGAAAGAGGAAGGAAGGAAGGAAGGAAGGAAGGGAGAAAGAGGAAGGAAGGAAGGGAGAAAGAGGAAGGAGGGAAGGAAGGGAGAAAGAGGAAGGAAGGAAGGAAGGGAGAAAGAGGAAGGAAGGAAGGAAGGAAGGAAGGAAGGAAGGAAGGAAGGAAGGAAGGAAGGAAGGAAGGAAGGAAGGAAGGAAGGAAGGAAGGAAGGAAGGAAGGAAGGAAGGAAGGAAGGAAGGAAGGAAGGAAGGGAGAAAGAGGAAGGAAGGAAGGAAGGAAGGAAGGAAGGAAGGAAGGAAGGAAGGAAGGAAGGAAGGAAGGAAGGAAGGAAGGAAGGAAGGAAGGAAGGAAGGAAGGAAGGGAGAAAGAGGAAGGAAGGAAGGAAGGAAGGAAGGAAGGAAGGAAGGAAGGAAGGAAGGAAGGGAGAAAGAGGAAGGAAGGAAGGGAGAAAGAGGAAGGAAGGAAGGAAGGAAGGAAGGAAGGGAGAAAGAGGAAGGAAGGAAGGAAGGAAGGAAGGAAGGAAGGAAGGAAGGAAGGAAGGAAGGAAGGAAGGAAGGAAGGAAGGAAGGAAGGAAGGAAGGAAGGAAGGAAGGAAGGAAGGAAGGAAGGAAGGAAGGAAGGAAGGAAGGAAGGAAGGAAGGGAGGGAGGGAGGGAGGGAGGGAGGGAGGGAGGGAGGGAGGGAAGGAGGGAAGGAACCTTTCCTGTCTATGCAGCTGGCAAGGACCCCTGAACAGCAGGACCAAGCTGTTCTGCTGTGTGTTATAAATAGTGGGAGGAATAACTTGATAGCCCGTTCAGACTCAGCGAGACCAGAAGTGCTCCTAAAGTGCTTTAATGCAATAGCTTTTTATAACTTGGAAAAAGCAAGTAATCACTGAGTTCTGGTACGTGTTAATCCGCCGGGTCACTCCCTGAGTGAGCAGCGGAGCTCTGAGGAAGACTGGCAGAGACACTTGTGCTACCGTTGCCTTCGCTGCCTCCCAAGAGCCTGGAAGAGGGCCAGATACACACAAGAACCATCTGACCTCAAGATATCAATGAGCACTTCAAAGTGCCGATCTGCTCATTCATTTTGACTGCCGCCATGGCCCAGGCAGGGAGGAGATGACAAAGCTGATGCAGAGCATGCTGAATGTGCTCGCCGCGGCCGCACAACGGAGAGCGCGGTGTAATCGGGCTGACAACGCTGATAAACCCTGCTCCTCCCCTGCTAGTTGTGACTGCATGGCAGAATTCAGACCAAATGCATGCCCCCTTCAGAGACTTGGAATGGGAACAAAAATGCTATTTTACACTCAAATGGAGCCAGTTTTTGACTTTTCAACCAGATAATTCAAATAACCTGGGGCCAGTTAACATTGAGGAAAAATGGTACTCTTCTCTGTGCGTGTTCATATTGTTACTCAGCCCAAGCTGAAAAAGTCTGGGTAACCTTTGCATAGTTTTATGAGACTTTTAATGGCAGACATAGTAACTCGCGCCAAGAAAATGGAGGCATGAAAGAAGCTGTTGAGGATATGCACAAAAAAGCAAATTGTTCTGGCCTTGGCTCCAAGACAGCAGTTCCTCAGCAGCTCCACGGGGCTCATGAAGAGCTGGCAAAGTGCACACTCAAGTGCTTTAGGAGACCTGGGATCGTGACCCGAGCTGTGCAGCTTCTAGTAGTGCTTTTTGTACAACTTGATAGTACTTGGAGAGCATTTCAGAGCTTTTTCCGGCATAGTGGCTGAGGGAAGCTGGCTTCTTGTTCAAGCATTGCTAGGTTTGCTATCACTTGAAGAAGAAATAGAGTCAATCAGCTCCCTGTATTTCAATGATTGACACCCCTGGTCATCACCAGCTGAGAAGTGGGCCCCAACGAGTATGAAACAATAGTGGGTTAGAGATATCCAGAATGGTTATGTCGCTCTAGAGTGGAGCCAGGCAGAGTTGCAGTCAATTATCACTAGTTTCTTCTTATCAGAAAAGGAAAAATTAAATGGAATTACTTACTCTATTTTTGAGCTTATTTTTAGCTCAAAAATTACAGATATTCCGGAAATCAAGATACCATTCACTTTGACTAACAATGCACATTTCTATGCTTATATAGCTAAATACCATATAACTATATGTACTTATATAACTAAATGCTTATTTTCATCTAATTGCTATCGCATGCTTGATCATTGTTTGTTTTCTGTAAAAAATCAGCCTTATTTACACTATTTTATGCTTCTCCTACTAATTTTTTTAAGTTACACCTGCAGATTTTTATCTGCTTTCCCTCAGCATAAAAGCTTCAAGATCAGCACTTTTCCTTTCTCCCATGAAAAGTGATGAGGTCTTGCAGTGGCTTAGGTTATATGATCCACCTCGCTGCCGTCTCATCCAGGCACCAGGAGCAACAGCGTGAAGCGAGTGCTGTTTTGGCAGCACTTCACTCAGGCCCTCGTGCAGATGCTCAGTGTGTTTTGTGGTGGAGTCAGTACTAGTAATAATTGGCGAAGACTGAGAACGTTCCCCGCTCAGGCCTGAACGTTGTTCCCAGGGCTGAGCGATGACAAATCTGCCCCGTTCACTTGACGCCGCAGATGTCCACGTACTGCAGAGCTCTGAGTTTCCAAAGTGCTAAATCATGTCACAGGAACAAGCAGAACTTGGCCATGGGACCTGAGGCGCTCTCTGCCTGCTGTGCCCGAGCCAGGCTTTACGAGGTGCACGAGGTCTCCACATTTGAACTCGGCTTCGTATCCTGGACTTTCTTCTACGTACGTGCTCTCAGGCACACTATCGCTCTCTCTTTAGTTATTTATTTTTAAAAATTTGTCAGAGAAAGTCTCTTTGTTCAGAATACACACATTCCTGCTCTAAGCATACAGGATTTAGTAAGAGGTCACTTAAAATGTGTGGCTGGAACGAATAAGCAGTCTTTCTGAAATGTTCTGTGATGAATTTTAAACAGGAGCACTTACTTGTGCTGTTTGAAATAAATTTACAATGCTTTCTTTCACCTGAAACAAAAAATGGCTCAATAGCAGTTCATAATTCATAGAAACGTCCTTAAAAGCACAGTTTTAGGATATAGTTAGATTTCGTGCACATAGCAATTCTACTTAAAACTTCTTAGCCTCAGCTTCACTAGGGCAATGTCATATTTTACTTATTTCATAGTATCCATAGGTATTTTTCAAAGTTTCTTTCAGAGGATACAGCTGAATAGTTGATTTTTAATGCAACACTGTCTTGTCAAACCTAATTGCAAATATAAAAATATCTGCTTGTTGCCCTACACACTTTTGACAGAGAACTGTATTAATTTATAAAAATTGCTAGGAAAAGGCTTGTATTATCAAAAGAAAATGTTCAGAAAATAAATCCCAGGATTTTCCAGAGTGTCAGTGAATCGCTTTAGGACATGTTCTAAACACTTATAAATGTTAGATGACTTATTCGTTTTATGAGAGTCCTTTAAAAGACATCACGTGTCTTCCTGTTGCTTATATCAGTTTTGCTGCTTTGATTTACTGAAATTAGTGTGGAATGGAACTAGGAGCTGTATATTTGAAGTGCTTAAATACTTCAATATTTTATTCATTGAATCTTGGTTTTATTAGATCGTGGCCCTGAATAAATGGAAGTGGCCAAAACTAAAACCTGTAGAGGACAAGTGGCCTAGAGGGCATGACTGTTTTGGCCTAACTCAGTAAAGTGGTACAAATTAGTGTATTTAAATGAGTCAAATCTTGCTGCAGAGAGCTGGATATCCTTTATTCTCTTCTGTCATGCACTTCTAACCAAATTCCATTTCCTCCCCAAAAATGCACATTGAACTCATCTTGAAGTCAGTGCGAGTAAGGAATGAGGTGTAGCTGAGTACTGGCATGAGCATTTGACCAATGTCAGCTGGTCAAAACAGCTCAGTTTTACTGGTAAACCAAGAATGTCTTGGAATAATCGTATTATATTTTCTTTTCAGTCAATAACTTCCCCAAGTCCCGCATCTTAAAAAAAGTCAAATCTGAAATTCTCTCTCTAGTACCAGCTACACAAACTGGAAGGAGGACTTGAGAAGCCCCCGCTCGGCCTTAGAAAACTTCCATCTGATAAAGCCTCATGCAGAAAAGGCGATTACGTGCTTGTTGAGTGAATGGGTATCATCTATTTTTCAGCCTAGATTCCAGTCAAATTCCTGGGGTTGCCTTCGGTGACCTGTGGATTTGTTAACTATTGAGATGCTTCAGTTTTTCCTTTCCCAGTCATTCATCGGAGCCTGATAACTCTGCTAAAGGAGGCTGCTTTGTCCGATTCCCTTGGCTAAGGCTAAAGGACAGGAGTGGACTCCAGAAATGTTTTACTTTTTGTTGCCTCTCCTTTGTGATCACAATGTTCTTGTCTCTCTAGGCCAATAGCAAGATTTTTTTTCCATGCAATTACAGCATTAAACAAAGCCCCAAGATATTATAGTTAAGAAAATGAATTTACACCAATGTCTGACCTGTATTTTCTCTCAGGAGCACAAATGCCAAGCAAGGCTAGTAGGGTCCAAAGCCTGGAATCTTTCCCTAAGGATGAGAACTTGCCCCTGCAATTGAAAAGTACTTAGCAGACTTCATTCCCTTCTGTTCAAAGTCAGAAAAAGTTGGTTTGTTCAGAGTACATTATCTAACAACCAAATGACTAGCGAATATGCTCCATATTATTTGTTTGTCACGGCTTTCACACTCCAGTGCTAGAGATCATCAGAGCCTTGGGACTACAGATTATTTTGCAGGTCTGTTTTGTCCTCACAGGTTTTTTGTGTAGTTCCTCTTTCTAGACTACTGCCTATGCTGAGGATAAAACAGAAACATTTAGAAAGTGTCAGCGTTAGCATAGACAGATAAAGTCGATAGTTCTAGTTAACCGATCACCAGTTAACTCAAGGGAAAACAGTCCACTATACAAGCATACCAGGTGAACACTTACTGGGAGTTTCCAAAAGTCGTTTTGATGTTTTTTATTCATGAACTTTCTAATAGCAGCAGTCAACTGGGTCAGGATTTTCAGATATGCTCAGCTGTAACCTTCATCTGAAAATACCAGTCTCTTTCTCTCTCTTTCTGTCTCTCTCTGTTTCTCTCTCTCAAATATTCTGGAAAAGGATACTATTCCTGAAGGGTGGCGCATCAGGCCTGCTGCATCAGTGCTCTTTATCATGGAACACATCCTTGGATACTCAAGGAAACTGTCATTCAGATAAATATAAAAATGAAAAAATAATGAAAATATCTAGACTAATGTTAGTCTGTTCCATGTGTGTGTGATGCTGCCTTTCTAGGGAAGTAACCTAAAGCAATAGCTCATTTTGTTACTTGTCATTAATACTTTCCTATACCTTGACCTTGAGGAGGTGTTAAAGACCAGCCTCTTCTGTGTTATTGTATTATTGAGTGGCCTATATTTGCATTTGGCTTTGGCTGGGTATTAAAATGCAATTCCAGCTATTGTCTTGTGCAAGTAGTATTCAGGATTCAAAACCAAAAATAAGATTTGAGAATCTCCAGTGTTGATGCTCACCAGAAGATCCCTCTAACCTAGCTGTCTCATTTTAATAACAAATCCAGGCTGTCTTACCTTTTGCACAGACTTCTCAGCAGTGGTTTTCATAGCACTTCAGCAAAGGAGGACATTATGGTATCCCATTTTATAGACGATGAGAGTAAGGTGTGGAGCAGCAAAGTGCTCTTCCAAGGTCATCTGGTAGGGGATGGGCAAAGATAAACTTTGCTATGACTTCCAATTGTACATGGGTGCATTTCTTTAATGTCACACTATTAGCTTTTCTTTTATAAAATTTAGTTGCAAAAGCATTCTAAAAACGATCAATTCTGCCAAACCTCATTTTCTGATAGCAGAAGGTAACTATTGCTTAATCCTGAATCTCTTTGTTCTTTCTGAAGAAATTGCCCAAACCAGAGGCACAGATTAGGTGTGGGAGTGGGAGGGGGATGCCTGTAGTTTTACATCACTGACCATAGCCTGGCATGTAGCGCACGTTTCCCTTCCCATGTATCCTTCAAATACAGCGGCCTTTGCATCAGTAGTGTGTGCTTTGGGTTTGCACATATTTGTGCGAATGTTAATACCGTGTTGTGGGAATAGTGCTGAGTTCCCTGTTATCATGCAAGCAATTGCTAACTGTAGACCTCTGACTTTGTAATTTGTTCTTTATGGACTAGCCTGCAGCCAATAAGCAAAATCAATAGTCTTTGCTGAAAAGTAAGCAAGTGCCAGTGTGTTATGTGACAGGTGAAGATACATGTGCTTACCAGGGGTCAGGGGGCCACATCAAATTTCTCTCTGACTTCTTTTCAAAAAGCTAAATCCATTTAGGGAGCATTCGTCATTGGAAAATGTTGCAGTGGGGAATTAGACAGGCTCCTGCTCTTCTTTTCTCATTTAACGATGTTTGTTTTCAACAGTCTGTTCAATAATGTCACTGAGAAGAAATTATGTGAGAAGAATAAAGTGCTTATAGTCTATTTATTTATTCATTCATTTCTGTAGAATAACACTTGCTGTTGCTTTCTCATGTTTATTAATACTGTTGTGGTAGCCCAAACACTTATTTGTTCTCCTTTTCCTCGGAAGAAAAGAAGGTGGGACCGAGAAGTGTGGAACCAATTACCTGCAGTTTAAGTCTAAGGTGAAGGTTACCAATCTTACATGTGCTATCATTCACTGCACTTGGATAGGATGTAAATATAGCCCACATTTTTAGTATTGCAGAGAGATTGAGCATTTTTTTTTTCCAAGTGGAATGATCAGGCTTGAGTCTATTGAGAAGTGTGCTAGAAAACACTATGCTAAGATGGACTCTGGTGGCCTACAATAAAATGGGCTGTTTGTGGTGGGTATTACTGGTGCAATTCATTCTTTTGCATCAAATACTGACAGTATTTCAGTGTTCTAGCTACTAGGGAAAATACTCTTTCAACATACTGGACTATAATAAAAGGGTGAAAGGGAGAGTGAAAAATCCAGCAGAGGAAATAGTTTCTCTTAATTTCTGACTTATAAGCTACCAGAGAAAAAGACTTTGGTATTTAGAAGTTATATCGGCTTTCTATGTTTAAGCACCTAACTTAGGTTCTTTTGGAAACTTTATCTTTGGTCTAATAGAAAAAAAATGATAGAAGGCTTAATACCATTGTTTGCTTCTTATTGAATGTAGTTGCTCGGTTTAATAGCCTGGCTTGCTGCCATTGTACTATCACATACACATGTGCACTTCCAGTCAGGAAAAACAAACAGTTACTACACAGGTTCAATCAGATTAAAGGTTCCCTGTGTGAGAGCGGAATACCAAAAACCAGATTGGTGTGTTAGATTTCCTGGCGTCCTGTCACATAATAAATGTCTCTTAATTTTTTTCTGCCCAGTATTTGCTTTCTCTTTACACAAAATGACAGAATCTTTGAGGTTGGAAGGAACCTCTGGAGATCATCTAGTCCAAGCTCCCTGCACGAGCAGGGCCACCTAGAGCACGTTGCACAGGATCATGTCCGGGTGGATTTGGAAGATCTCCAGAGGAGAGTCCACAACCTCTGTGGGCAGCCTGAGCCAGTGCTCTGTCACCCTCACAGGCAAGAATCTTTTCTCTGAAATTCAGGCAGAACTTCCTGTGTGTCAGTTTGTGGCCACTGCCTCTTGTCCTGTCATTGGCCACTACTGAAAAGAGTCAAGGGAGCCCAGAACTGCACACAATACTCCATGTGTGACCTCACCAGGGCTGAGTGGAGGGGGAAGATCACCTCCCTCGACCTAAGTGGCAATGAGCTTCCTAAAATACATGCCTATTTTTAACTGTTGTCTGCACAAAATTTCTCTTGGTTGAACACTACATTTGAAGATGCTGAAATGTGCTCCATGCTTCCTGGAAGCCGAGGCTGAAGCCCTTCAAACTGGCTGCTGCCACGCTTCATGCCCTTGCTTACATTGAGCAGGTGCTTTCAAGACTGCTGTCCAGGTTCAGGGTGCTATTAAGGCAAGAAACTTCTGAGGTGACTCACCGAGCCTCTAAGATGCTGAAAATGAGTGGTGAAGAACGCTTGTTTTCATCATCATCAAGGAAAATTGATGCCTTCTTGGCCTTTAGCTGCAAAATATTAAAACAACACATTTCAGCTATGAAACCTTTGGGCTCTGCAAACTTCTCTACCACTGAATTCCACTCTTGTGGGATTATCTCTTTCCACCCCATTTTAGACTGTCTAGAAACAGTGTTTCTCTTCTTGACATGAATCCCCAGGTAGATTCTTTAGGTTCTGGTAGGCAACGGGAGGAAAGCAGGATTTTGCAGCTTAGCATGTCTCAGCGAATAGCAGACTACACAGAAACCAGGAGCTTGTCTTTCCATCTAGGGAGGTTTTAAAAACAAACTTATAATGTAATTTGATAGTCTGAGAGATGAACAGATAAACAAAAAACTCCTCCAACCTTTCTCACCTCCTCTTCCCTTCACGGAGTAATGTAGTTGCTGTTCCATAGTGACAAGATGAGATAAAACTAAACTGACTTCCGAGATCCTCTGAGCCCCTAGTTGCAGAGGGTTGAGGTTAAGCCTGAGGTTTGCCTGCTCAGCTCCTTTTCTTTTATTGGGTCTTAAACCTTTCCCTCACTAAATAAACACCCTTTTATAGGCTTTTTCTTCACAAATGGCAACTTTTGTAACCTTATATGAAAAACTCTTGCTGCTGATTCAGCCTAAACGTTTCTTCAGTACTACCTGTCCCTCTCCCGCCAAGGGCCACTGTCCCCAGAAGAACAACACGTAGCCTGGTATTTGCCTTGCCACCCTGGCCCTGCTGCCTTGCTGGGCCTACACGGAGCTTTGGGGCTCATCTATCTTGAACTTCATTGTCTGAGTCTGGGTTGGGTCCCTCAAATATCTCCCTTGATCCTGCTGTGTGACGTGCAGCATCATGGGGCTTAGTGCTGCGCCCGCACAGCCGAACGATCGTGTGACTGTAACGTGATGAGGCACCCACACGTTATCTTTAATTTAGCCAGCCCAGGTAACAGTGAAAAGGCAGTGGCACAGATTGTGCGTGGACCAGCAACTGCAGCAGGTCCCCAGGGGGCTCGTGTGGCTCATGCGCCAGGCTGCGCTGCCACCGCTTCACAGCTATCCCCACCGCTTGGCTCGCACGCCATCACTTGCCTGCGATGTAATGCTCATCACCGAGCAGAAAAAAAAGTCTAGTTTAACCAGAGGTCTCCTTCTTTTAACTCCCCTAGAACCCTATCACTTATTATCTTGTCTTTTTCTTGCTTTTATAGTTGCAAATATCTCATCAAAAGAAATTATCAGCAAAATTACTCTGGTGCTTGTCTCTTCCTATTTCGTCACCGCCACACAATGAACACCATGTACAATAACAACTCCTATCATTTTTGTGATGGCAGTGCTACACATCTGCTATGACACTTGCAAACAGAGAACCCTGGAAGATGAAAGCAGCTCATGTTCCAATGGATAATCAAAGTTTGAACATGCATTCTTCTTGGCAGTGGTCTCCAAAACTGAGATTTGTGGAGATTTTAATTTGGAGGGCTATCCAGATCATGTCACTTAAATCCACTTTTTTGACATACCCAGCTCATCAGCTGCAAGCTGTTCTTTTTTCAGTATCTTAATTTTGGACATATTAAAATCAAAGTCTTCCTCTAAGGTCCTTTATTCTTGCAATTTCACGATTATCTTTTTTTTTTCCACTAGGCAATGTATCAGATTTTAATCAGGAGGGTGGGTTATATAGGTTTACAAGATTAGCTACAGAAAATGTATCTTACTAACAGCATAAGCTGTGCTTTGGAAAGGATGCAAGCAATTCCTGAGCCCAGACAGAACCTGCTGTGGAACTCCAAATACCTTTGTGTGTGTAAGAATTTCGGTGCCCATTCCTGTCCTTATTTTACATTTACCATTTCGCTTTTCTTTGAGGCACTTTATCTTTGTTAACTGGACTGCAATTATAGCACGTACTTATGCCACCTTTCGCTTGCCACTGTTTCTCAGTCTTTCAAAATATTACCTGCTTCACATCTGTGTGCTTGGAGTCCATGGGATCGTGCTGCTGAGAAGAAAATATGTTTGATATCTGTCTAGAATAAAATATGGACAACCCCCAAAACAGTTTTCAGAACCAATGCTTATCTTATTCAGAAAAAACTTAGAGCAGAATCCCCTGACTGGGAATATTCCGGTGGTAAATGCTTGAACCAGGGAGTGAAATAATCCCCATCAACTCTGGTGGACTTTGAAAAAGATTCTTGGAGTGGCAGAATGGAGAACAGAACCAGACCCATGACAAACAAAATTTAAGAGAATGTGGGTAATCATTTCTTAGCCACTTTAAGGTCTCCTTTCTGGCACATGACACATTTATTCAGTTAATTTGCTTTTCCATTTCCTAATAGTGAGTAATATTCTAATGATGATTCATTATTTGGAATTGCTCCTACAGCAAGTTCTGCAGCTAATAGCCTTATACATATACAGAAAAACAGTGACAGTTTTTAATCACATGAACATATTTTTGCCAAAGCAGGCCTTTGGTCTACAGTTCTCATAGGCAGTTCATTACAAGTGCTTAATATTCAAACTTCTTTTTAATGGGAGACATAAGTCACATGATACTTAATTCTGAATTAGCGATCATAAATATTTCTACTGCAATCCTTTTTCTAAATGATTCTTAGGCCTATCAAGGGTAGGTAGTTTCTGTATGAATACACCTGTAAAACTTGCTTTGCGTGGAGGTTGCTGTTTTGCAACACTTTTTTACTAGAATATTTATGAAAATAGGAGCACTATGTGATCAGAACGTAATTCAGGTGAATTGACTTCAGAAAAAAAATGAACTCGCATATTATGTTGTCCTTACATAAATAACTTGTATTTCCAGAAAAGATGAGATTAAGCTGTCAATTAGATCAAAATTATAACAAATTATAAATTCCTCAAGTAGATTTTCAGTACAAACAAAAAAAAAAAAGAAAAAAGAATGAAATAACTTGTAGTGAAGATGGCTCTTCTAATAAGAAGTATTGTGTCTGAGCAGTTCTCTGGAGAAGTTTCACAGTAAAGCACAAGACAGTCGTATGCCTGTTTTGTGTCTGGGAGCTCTCTGCAGAGCAGCAGAGTAACATTCCCTTCATTTTGTATCTTTAAAGAGTCTGAAAAAAAGGTATCAATGTTATTTAGCTGCAATGCAAATAAATATTCATAACAAATGGCACATGCATAGCTAATTGAACAGTTTTTGTTAATATTATACTAGATATTCATGGACATGTGCCTTTTTCTATAATGAAAATACTGCCTAAGGCTAGCTTTGTTTTTCTTGTCAAGAACAATTTATGTGCTTTCATTTAAATGAATATAAACTTCTATTCTCATGACAAAATAATTCACCATTAATTTGGGTAAAGAATTTCTTTATTCTCTTTGTGGTGTATTTTATTGAAAAAAAAACCCTAAACGTATCTCAGAAATTTTCTCTATGTATTCCGTCTAATTTCTGTAATAGCTAGCATGAATATGTAAGGATTTCAGTGAAAACCTAACCAGTAAATATGGGATATAGACGTGGAATATTTTATTTAAAATAATCTTTAAGAGAATTTTCTTTAAATAAAACATTCATTTGCACATATTTTAGTTCAGTTTTTCATATTTTTATGTTACATGCATATAATTTAGAAAGATATACATTAAAAATCCTGCCCCCCCCCTTTTTTTTCTTGTCTTATCCTGAACCTCTCCCTGATATTTGTAGCTAAGATTCTGGTGCTGAAAAACATTTTGAATGGGTGAAGAGAGCTATGTAAGTACAGACAAATCTCACGAACTGACAAATGCAGCACGGAGGGAGATAGCAGCAGCTGAAGAAGGGCTGAGAGTCTTTCCCCCCCTCCTCTATCAGGTAGCAATGTATATACCCCTTCTTTCATGAGACTTGTATTTTCTCATCTTACTAACTGTTTACACATTCTTCTCATTTAAATTTCAGTGATGTTAGGTAAAAGTAATAAATGGTTCTGAGCACTGATTTAACTAATGAATTAATTCAGTTCAGATAGCAAATTAAGGTTGTCTGGTAAATAGAATATAACTCTTTCTATTAGAAGAGTGAACCTCAGGCTACTATGCTGCCAGTAATACTTACATTAGTGGCTGCATTATGATTCTTTCAGAAAGTACCCAAATTGCAATTCTTGGCAATGCCCTTTTAATCAAGTACTGATATCCCCCATATAGTTCAAGGGCCTAAAGAGACAAAAAGGTAAGTGTAGAAAAAACACATAAAGCTTAACTGTTGCTAGAGATGATCAGTACAAGGCTACAGAGCAGGGAAGCTCTTCTAGGCGACTTATAGGTGTTATAAATTAGTACTTTTTAAAACTGTGCATTTGGTCTTCGTGCGTGCTAAAGTTCCCAGCTCCATGTTTTTGTTTTGCAGGCAGCTGCAGGGCCATACAAAACGCGAGGTGTTCTCGTAATGCGCAACTCGCGCAGCAATTCATCGGGGTGCCCTCGCTCAGGCTGCCTCTTTCTAGCGATGAGAATTTAGCTGATGCTGAAAAATGTGTTCAAAAATAGCTATGAAGGGAGGGGAAATTTTCTTTGCAATGCGTAGCTTTACACTGTGGGTTTGAGACAGTGTTGCGGAGTAAACAGGTTACCTTCCTTGCTCTGTTACTGACACCATTAAACCCATACAGACATTAATTAATTCGGAAAGCTAGAAAGAGAGAGGGTTTCCCACTAGGAAGGGGCAATCTAATGTGATCGGTATGGCCTATGGCTTGTGTTGCCTTTAAGTGCAGAGAAGCTATTTGCAGTGAGACACACACTGCACTGACAATGTGCACCGGGCCCAAGCATGTGGCAGCATACGGGGTACAGAAGTGACAGGGCCTGGGTGAGGCCTGTGTGGGGCCTGCGTGGGGCCTGTGTGAGGCCTGTGCGGGGCCTGTTTGGGGCCTGCATAAGGCCTGCGCAGGGCCTGCGTGGGGCCTACCTGAGGCCTAAGCGTGCTGCAGCCCCACACGGGCCCACGTCTCTGGAAGGCCAGAGCTCTCTGACCTCCGCACAGGATGGACTGACATGTTTGTGGCCTGTTATTTCCCCTAGAAAAACAAGAATAATAAAGTTAGGTGGAAGGAGGCATGAAAACACCCTCAAAACAGGCCTAAGAATGAAATGCAGCTATCAAATCCTTTTTAAAAAAAGTTCATTTAACTTGTTACTCGGTGCTTGTCCTTATTGACTAGTTTTCTAACTGTATAATTTAAATCGACTCTTTTTTCTTTGTATAAACTGCACTATCTCTTCATACAGAAGTAGTGCAGTTTGAGAAAACGGTAAGATTTAAAACTATCCGCAGCCGTAATAGCTAATATCACAAAATTTGTTCTTTTTTTTTCCATTTTCCTTATTGTAAGCGAGCAAGAGCAGCAGAACTTCCAAAACAGCTTGAAAAATTGTAAGATTCATTGAATGCTGCTAGTTTGCAAATGTAAAACCAAAACAACAACAAAAAAAAAGACAAACAAAAAAAAAACACAGATGCAAGTTACAATAAATTGTGAATCATCCATTTTCACTTTTCTGTTACTTTCTTATTCTTTTCCTATTCTCGCTAATACGTTGCTTTGACAACATCTCTGATGCTGCGAGTAACTTCTGGCTTGCTGTGGACTGAACGTCAGCACATCCTTTCTCCCCAACTTTTCTTCAAAATATTGCCCATGAGTGACTTTTCCTGTTTTGATTTCTTTGTACAGAGAAACCTCTACCTTTCCGGTTTATGGGCTTATCCTCTTATGGCTTTGCAAATCATTTTCAACTGGAAAATGGGAAGCTGAAGGAGTGAAAATATATTCTAGGTTGCCTGGGTCACTGGCAGCCTAGAGCCAAGTGCCTCTTGTTGGGGGCAGCCCTGCCTCAAGATGACTCTAGGGTGAGACAAGGAAGACCAAAAGCGACCAAAGCCATTCCCGTCTGCAGCATCTCCTCCCCAGGCCTTTCCCACCCAAAACAAGGCGATAAGCTGATGTAAATTCTGATGACAATATGTAACAGTGCCACCTGGTGATTCCTCTGTCCCTGGTGAGACACTTGTGGTGGCCACATTCAGTTTGAGATTTCTGTCAGCAGCACTTCATTTCCAAGAGAAAAGGTTCTTGCGCTGCAGCAGCAGGCTCCGGAAAATTCTAGCTGATTTTGTTTTCTGTTTGTTGAAAACATCTGGGTTTTTTGTTGTACTTCTCTAGTCTTGCTTGCCACGTAGCTTGGCTTCCAGGTTAGACTGACTGTGCTAGAGCAGGTAGTTGGGCAAATTAAGAAAAACGGGGCTGGTTGTAATTCTTCAAGGCTGGATCCCACCCTGAAGATCTCCAGGAATGGAGAATCCCTCACAAGCAACAGAGTGCTGCTGAAAAGCAAAAGCTCTGCACCCTGAAGAGCCTTGACCAAAGCTGGATTTCATGGCATTGCTTTTCTGTGTGTGAGACGGGTAAAATCATGAGTCTATTCTGCAGGAACTGCTGCATTTTCAGGCTAATGAAAGGGGAATTTGCAGAAAACAAATGCGTACTTCTCCCGTATCCGTGGTCATATTTCTCAATCCAAGCTGCTGAAACTCTCAAGATGCTATAAAACAATAGATATTTTTGCCATATATAGTGCATAAAAACATGCTCACATAGCTTATTGTAAAATAAGGGATTATCATTAAATCCCTGTAAGATTTTGCTACATCTTATCTCCTTGTCCGAACTGCTTCTATAAAAGCTATTTAAATAATGCTTCAGAGAAAAGCTGTATATTTGGCAGAAAAGCCTTTTACCATCAGCAAGGCTGAAAGATTTTTGTGTGCAGCGTATCTGAAAGATATTTTGTGTTGTCTAACATTGTACAGCAAATGCAGGAAAGCCTCAAATAATTCATTGCGTAGGATAAAAAGCTGAATCAAAGCGCACTGCCAGGTACTTGGCTAAAAGAACTGTTGTCATCACTTGTTAACTCTATATATGATTGAGAGTTGAATTTGATTCTTACTCAAACAGCTCTCTTTCTCCAAGTCAGGTCTATTGGAAAGAATCAGAGCTTAAAATGGACTACGTTTTTGCCATTATAGTGCATTGGCTGGTGTTAGTTTTAGTTGCTCTGCGGCTCCATACAGTAACAAAGATTGTATTCCTCTGGCAGTGTTCTTGATGCGTGAAAAGCAGAAATCTTATACCATTATATTCTTCTGCTGTTCGTAATGTTCATGGGTGTCACTAACGGAAAAGAAAAAAAATATATTAAAAAAACAACCTTGACGAGGAAATACTCATATTGTTGAGGGTAGAAGCCCTGCCTAGGAAGCAATAGCTGTTTTCATCTGATGTTGGCTTCACAAGTAGCTCTAAGTTCCACCTCATCTCTTTACACTTCTGTTTTCTCATCTGAAGAACAGGAAGGAGAACAGCAGTCTCTTTCAGCAGTGTGCCCTGAGCCATGCAGACAGGACTGCTATATAACAGCTGCTTATCCTCCTGTTCCTGGGATAGAGGCCACTTTGCCATAGCCACATCACATCTACTACCTCACTTGGTGTAGCAAAGCAAAGAGTATTGGGCAAGAACATGTACCTGCTCCTCTGCTCTGCCAGGTAGCCCCTAGTAATGGTCAATCAGGCAAGCGCAAAATAAGAGGATTCATCCTGTGACCCCTGCTTATATGAAACTCCTTGTCCACCTACTTGAGAAGCTGTGTTTTATGGAAGACTTTTTATTTATTCCTAGGTCTTTATGAAGAGGGAAATTTCTATTTTTGCCTTTTCGTGAGAACAGTGAAATATCAACGTTTTCATTGTTGTATTCTCACTCCAAACAGATTAACAACCTGAGTCAAAATCATCACCTCAGAGTGCATTAGAAGTGCTACAGCATCACACCATTTAATGATGTCTTTTGCAGTCACAATAAGACATTTATAATGAGAGACTTAAACTTTCATGTTTCTTAATTAAAGAGATTTTCTAAACTAGTTGTAACCTGCATTTGGCCTTATGATGCCTCCCAGAATAACAATGATCTACCAGTTAATATGTAAGGGCTCACAACTGATTGTTGCTCCTCTTCTTCCGCATATTAAGTAGTGTTCATTAATTAATATTCAGCTTGCTTGCTTCTTGCATGCAGGACATCATCTTTGCACTGGGTTCCCAGTAGACAAAAGAATAATTGTAGTTTAAATGAAGAGCTTTAGAGATCCCTTTGAGTAGGGTGGTAAGATTACAAACATGAAATTTCATTCAGGGCGAAAGAAATTTAGGATTTTTCTACTGCAGCAAAAATGTGCCTCTGAATGGTTTGGTTTGGAACATCAAGCCACCTATTATCCATGTGAATTTCTTAAAAGTATCTCTAAGGGCTTATCTATATCTATATCTAGTAACTTGGCCAAGATAACTAAACTGGCTGAAATCCACACTTTTCAGATATTCCAGTACATCTATATGCCCACTTTTTTTTTGCAGATTAATACTGTATTTCTGTGACTACTTTTGAAATAGATCTGTCTCATTTTAATATGTTTCTTAGGTGATCTGCACTTTTATGTAATAACTTATTTATTAGGTTTCCTATTTGCATAGATGACATCAAGGTTTCCAGTTCAAAGATGTTCCTTGATAAGCCACAGAATAAAATACAGTACACGATCATATTTGTGGTCTTGAGGAAACCACATTGCCAAGACAAACCTTCAAATGACAAAAGCAGTTTAGCTTGATAAGTCCTTAGAAATTCTGAAAAACAAAAACACAGCAGTTCATCCAGATGATATCCCTTCAGGCAGTTCATATCAAGAGAGTGGAAGTGTGACTTTTTCTTCGAAACATTGATTCTACAGCCATGTATTTAACTAATGTGATTTACTTCCACAGAAATGACATCATTAAAATGCTCCAAAATGCTACCGAAATCAAAGGGTAGAAGTAGATGGGATTTTGTGCATGTGTATGAGAAACCGGCTCGCAAAACACCCAAATACATTTATCTTGGGTTGAAACATCCTACAGCCGCTGGAGAATTTGCATCCACATCCCTGCACTGTAGCCTGACCCCTTTATAGTCTCTTGAAAAGGCACATAAATATATGTGCATCAACATGCATCCAAAGGATTTACCACGCCAGAAACTATGAGCTTAAGGTCTTGTGCAGTCCCCTACAAAGCTTTGCCACCGAACGGTAGTCTCCTTATTTCTAAGAGCACTCACTGTCATGGAGCCAGGGGGGTTGGTTTTGTTTTGTTTATTTCTTTGCTTCATTCTTTTTTTATTTTTTCTTTTTACCTTTTTTTTTTTAACAATAAGTCTCCCTTTGGGACATGTCACTTGAAGCTTATGTTTGTCATGCTCCTGGTGCAGGGAAAAAACACACACTAAATTCAATCTTTAAATTAAGCTGTAACCAAGCTTGTATATTCATTAGAGGAGAAAAATTCTCTTCTGAGAAGTTCAAATTGTTTATTGATTTTCATTTCTGTGTTCAAGTGAAGCTTGAGTAAGTCTGTCTCACTGCAGTCCCTCTGGGGCAACACTGCCAACAAGTGCATCGCATTTCAACCCAAGTGAGCAGTTAGCAACAAAAATCTGAGAATTCCTTTAAAACTATTTTAATAAATAGTTAGAGGGTGAGATTTCCAGTTCAATATAGTTGATTCTTTTGCAAAGGGAATGAGAGGCTTGAATTACAGGCTATAAATGACAATCCTCTTGAAAAGCCTTAAAGTCGAAATGAGGTAAGTGGAAAGTGCAATTAATGGCATATTGTTTGGGAGTGAGAAGGATGGAGGGGCTAGAGAGAGAGAAGGAGGAGAACTCCCATGCATTTCTTAAAATTTTGTAACATCATAATAGCATAGCTCTGTAAAGCTATTATCATGCTTTATATTGGCAGCAAGGAGAAAAAGGCACTTTTACTATCCTTCTCTTCAGTCTAACAACAAACATCAGCTATGAAAATGTCCACTTGGTACAACCTAAAGTTAAACCTAGAGCCTGTCTTCAGAGTGGACTGAGTCTTAATTTCAGTGGTAGTGTTGTCTCTTACTAACAATTCCAATATCACACTGCTTATTAAAAACTGCACTGAGCTATTTGTCTTCTGTTTCTCAAGGTTAATTTCCATTAAGAAGTCTAATTAAATGAATTTGAATTTATTAAACATGTAGTTGGATTTTCACTGGGGTGGTATTTTCTATCCCTTTCTTATCCAAGTTCCCATTAAAAAATAAAAATAAAAAAAGACATTTGTACGTTCTGCTCTCATTATGGTTAGGAAGAATTGGTGTCAACCATGTAAGATAAGACAGTGAAAGATAATTCCAGCTTCTCTTTCTGAACATGAGGAATCAAACAGTGTCTTATGCCAAACAAACAAGCAAAAAAAAAAAATCAAATACATACAGGATCACCATAATTTCTTTAAATCATTATAGGGAGAAAAAAAAAAAGAAAAAAAAACATGAAAATATTCCTGCTGGATATTACCAACCATAGTCTTCCATTAGCGGATGAGTAGCAGTTGTGCTTCTATTTCGCCACTCCTGCTAGCAGGCAACAAAGAAAAACTTCTCAATGGCAGAGAGAGGAGAAAGAGGAAGGAAAGAATCCAGCTTGCTCTGCAGAACCTTCCGTCCTTCTCGCAAAGCTTTTTTCCCGTGTTTGCCCCCGATGCCAGAGGCTTTGCGAGCCCGGCTGCGCGCCGCCGCGCGGAGCCGCCGTGGCTGCCCTTGCTCTGCGCGGCGCCGCTTGCCCGGCTCCTCGCCCTGCGCGCAGAGCGCTGCTCCGCTTCCTCTGTGGCTTCTTTTGTTCTGACTTCTTTTGCACCTTTTTTTTTTGCACCCATAAGTTTTTTAGATGTTTTAAAATCCTCTACATTTGTGTAAACTCCAATTGAACCTGATATTCTTGAAGTTAAACACTCCTTCCCTCTCCCACCTCCCATCCTAGGCTGCTGTTGTAAATGGATCCTGTACAGTAAATGGATCCTGTACAGCAATTCTTGGTCAACGGCACGCTAGCAGGTGGGTCAGCAAAGGGCAATTTGCAATAGGAGGTTTAAAATATGGACTGTGTGTTCAAATTTTCATCATTCTGGAGCATCTCATGCTCTTTCCTGTGAGATATTCATGTTGCATGGAGAATGTGAGGCTTTGAAATACTTATTTTAAATGGCTGTTGATTAAATCATAATGGTTAAGTCACCTGTTTCTGAAAGCCCTTTTTCAGACAAGATTTATTCAAGAAAAAATGAAACAAGATCCTAAAACTTCCTCCGAAGATTTTTTTTAGGAAGGCAACTTTGAAAATGCCAAGTGATGACTTTCCATTGACAAGTGATTGTAGCTGAATGATGAGTTTTAATCCCACTGAAAATCATTTAGGCACTTTTCAAAGCCTTCAACTACCAGTTGTTAATGAGTAGGCCATAAAAAAAAAAAAAAAAAAAAAAAAGAACTACAAGTCAGCCTGACTGTAAGTACTGACAAACTGCTGAACACGCTGTTCATGTGGAGATAGAGGCTCTTTCAAAGCGGAAGGAGATTTCTTCCTTCCTTCTCCTCCTTGTCACTCCACCCTTCAGCAGTCAGACTTTGGTCAGCTTTGGGTTCAGGTTCCATCTTGCATGTTCCAGAATATATTCTGTATATAAAGCATGGGTGTTTCAGAAGTGGCTGAGTTGTATTTGAAGGAGTTGAAGAGGAAAGAAGGAAGTTATTTCCCATGTAGGCCCTTTGGGAACTTACAAACTTTTTCCAGTAAAATGTTAGGCGTAATGTTGATAGATTACCATGACTTTTTCTGATTTTGGTAACCTATCACTTTCAAGTTTGTAACAACCAGCCTTTGCTGGAAAAAAATCCGAAATCCTGCTGCTCAGTGTCACAACCACAGACTGATCCAATGAATATACAGATCCCAAAGTGAAGGAATGATAGAGTGGGAATGAGATTTTGTGCGTGCCTCTAGCTGCTAGTGTGCCTTTACTAGCAGGCAGAATAAAAACATCACCGAGGACCTTTTGATCACTCAGCCTTGTTGGTTTAACGTCACTGGATATGATTCATTGGATTCTGTGTTTCTCTGCTCTTTTATGGCAGCTAATTTTCTGTCCTTTAGTGTTTCCCGCTTCATTATTCAACTCTTTGTTGTTGGATCTCTTTGTTGATATAGACAAATCTCTCCATAAATGTAGACATCTGGGTTTTACAAAGTCTTGTGTGAACAAAGCCCCACTTTCACAGGCATTTTGAAAGTCTGTGCAGAACCATGCAGTGTTAGAAAGTAATTGTACATCAAGCTTGAGCTCTGGTTAAAGATGCAGTGTTCACTAAAGAAGATTTAAGAGAATTGTGAGATATTACTGGAAAGAATGATCCAGATTGCTAGATGATTTTTTCACTGTCTTTCTTGCTTCTCTCGTGGAACAAACTTTTCTGCGGCATTTGGGGCTCTCTTAGTTTGCTACACAGTTGAATTATTTTGCCATGTTGACCTGTAACTGAATTAAATCTTGAAATTTCTTAAAGTGGCCAGATGCTTTGAAAGGTGGGTGATTTCTCTGAAGGGGTTAATCTGGCCTAGGAGGCAGGATATCATTCCACCTCCTGGAATGACTCAACCGCTTCCAAGAGTTCAGAATTGCTTTTCTTTATATGGATGTAAACATTTGGAGGAGAGATGTAATTTTTCCCCCTCCATACCCCAATTAAAAAGTGCGGTCTCCATCCACCTGGACCCCTGGTTTAGGTCCCCCACCCCTGCACGTTATAAGGTGGATCGCAGTGAAAGTGTAGACCTGTCTCACAGCTCTCTGCCACCAGCTCTTCCCTTAATAGCCACTTGTTGCCTTTAACTGGATATTTCCAAACTCTCCCAAAGTCCTACAGCATCTGCTCCATGGGCCAAATGCCACATTACTAATTTATGCTGGAGAGAGCCCCAAATCCAATTATTACTAATTGAGGACAGATTTTTCCCTCCTCCAATACTATTTGTTCCTTATGCTGTGCTTTTTGATTATGTAAGGGCAAACTGCGCTGAGTCACCTAAATATGTAGAATACATCAGGCTTCACCCCGTAACTCTTTGATCCATGCCAACAATCAGCTAGATGTGGGGCAAGTGACTAAGATACAGGATATCTGGATCTTACTCATGAACCATTTATTAAAAATAGTGTCTAGATTCCTGGTGCTTCATCTTGGTTTGGTTTTAGATGAATATCAGCTGGATTTTGTTCGTTCATTTAAAGTAACTGAGAGTTTGAGCTTTCATCTCCTTGAAGAAAAACATTTGTGCAGCAGTGTTTGCCTCAAAATAACTTTAAAAAGTTACGTATTGAAAATCAGAGGGCAAAAGTGGGGAGGAAAAGGATTCTAGCAGAAGGCCTTATTTGTATTTTACCAGAATCTCCGTTTTGAAGAACATCAGCTTGACTTCTCTATTCCACAGCTACCATGCCCTGTTCAGTCCTGTCACAGATTTCCCTGCAGAAGGTAATCTTCCCCAGGAATAATTAATCTCTTCTCTGAAATTTCTGTCTCCCTTCAGTATGTTACCACCTGTCTTAGGAAAGTTGTGCATTTGTCTTTGTTCATCCTTCCCATCAGACTTGGTGTTTACATGATGGTAACAATATCAAAGCACAGTTTGTCTTTGCTGCAAAGCACTGCACAGTTCCCCATCCAATGTCTGCTGTGTGAGGACTTACTCATCCTTAGAAAGATTTGTAATTTCAAAAAAAATCTATTTTTCATAAGGGTCTGCTGACCAAAAGTTAATTACAGCATACACTCAATACCCATTAATAAATGGGTCTAATATCTGCCAATTTCCTTGAAAGTTCCCTGATTTTACATCCTGAAATGTGAGAAACATCACAATACTTGTGTAATGTTTTTAATGTAAGGGGAGCTGCCAGGGATCTGTTTTTGTCAGTACAAATTCTGCAAAGTTACTGTCTTAGAAGAAACTTAATCATAAAAAGAGCTCCTGGGAATCAAAGTCACTTCGGACTACATGAAACAGGCAGAGATGTCAGGTTTAAGTTGTATCCCAAGGAACCCTGTTTTCTTAGTATCAGAGGCTTCTAATTATTGTGCATATAAGTTTTTCACTCTTTCAGTCAGTTCCTACAGTATTTCTTCTCTTAGTACAAGAACCTGCCATATGTTTTTACAGTGAGAGTGTTAATCTGAATACTGACCTTCACAGTATTGTCACTGGCTACGCTCAAAGCTGACTTTGTGGGAAGCGTTTTTCATCGGTGGTGTCAAAAACCTTCAATAATTAAAGTTACTATCATATATGTACATTTTTTTTCTTTTCTTGTAATAAAAGAAGTCTCCTCTAGAGCAAACAGAGAGAAAAAAATTAATTGATCTGACACTTGAGCTGAGAAGACATACTGTAAGGAATTCCATTTAAAAGAAAGGGAAGTTTAGAGTCTCAAATAATTAAAATGAGAATTTGGCCAAGAAAATGAAGGCATTTTCTTTTGATATGTTTTCTCATGTAGACTTGGAAAATTTTTCCATATGCTTCATTTTACTAGACTTTATTTCTGGACTTTAGAAAACCAGCAGGATTAGGACCACGGTACCTATTTCTAATAGGGAGATAAAAAATAATAATATGATTGAAAGCATGCAATTCAGAACGCATATGGTATAAGGAATTGTATTTCCACCTCAGCATGCACGTGCTTGTCACATGCTTGTAAATCTTTGGTGGACTAGGATGTTATATTGAGTCCTCCTTATTTGCATCTTCAACACTAGACTGCCAAAATACCTTATCTGCATTTCTTAATATGACTCTTCTATATAGGCGACAGCTGAAATATCTAAGGGAATGATATGAATATATGCAATATAAGTATTGCAATAAATTCATAAACACTTAAGAAAACACAGTGCAAGAAAGAAAAAACAGCCCTCTGCTTTGGCAGTGGATGAATGCTTAAAGGATGAAACTTTTACTATGAGGGATAACAGATATTTTTTCTTAGCTCGTACCGATGCCAATTCTTTTTCTGGTCCTAATACAGTTAATTTGACAATATAATATGTGCTATATATGTGTGTTTGACAATCTTATATGACAATATTATATGTTGCTCTGTAGCTCTTCCTTAGCATATATTTATATTTTCATTCCATTAGTTCGAAGTCCTTTATGTCCAGCTATCAGGAAAGGATTCTTCTCAAAACTTTTTCTTAAGTTAGTGTAAATCAACCATATTTTAGCTAAATCCTTTTTAGCTAATCTTGAAATTTTTGAAGTACTACAAGCTCCCTTAAACAAATGAAGCTCCTTTTCAATAGGAATTTACAAAATAAAGTCTTTAATGTATCACGGCCTGTCTCAATCTTAGTCACAAGTTTCTTATGAGCAATGAAGAAGCCATAGCAATATACCCTAGCAATAGTGATGCCTTCTTTGATTACATAAATAAATAAAACAAGACAGGACTGTGAAACAAAATCAGCCCATCAGCCTGTGATATTCCTGTAAAAGGGACGGAGAAGACAAACATTTATAGGAAGGGAAGTTTCCCCCACTGTAATGGCCACAATAAATATATGCGTTGGAGAAAAATAAATGTGTGGAGAAGACTTGCACACCTGATGCTGAAGAAAAGCCTGTTCATGCTTCATACATTGTATAAATTGTTCAAGAACCACTCATCCATGTTAGAAAATATTACTCCTGTAATTCTGCCAAGGACAGCGAGACCTATTGTAGTTGACTAGATAAGTGCTGGTCGGTGAAGTTAAAGTGTCAGAGGGGTACCTATAATTTATACACCCAATTTTTCTAACATGTCCAAAACATTTTTTTTAAGAATGGCCAGATTGTGGGACAACATAAATTGGTACAGCCCGTGGCTCTTTGCCAGCTTTTCCGAGCTGTGTGTCTTGTCTACCATGCATCTCTTTGCCTATTTGCACAAGTTGTTCTCTTTTAGTTTGGCCTCAAATCTTATGTATTTAGATCTGCCAATTTTAACAGTCAGGACGGAGATTTCTTTAACTCTAAACTTATGTGGAAAGCTGAAATGCGTAAGAGGGTCAACAAGGGCAGGCCAGAGCCCTTAGTCTGAAGCAGGATTTGTTGTGATTAGACGAGCTTTATGCCAGTCACCATTATTATCAGGAAAGTGGACTTGTTTGCAGGTCAGGAACCAACTTAGAAAGGAGATTGACCAGATGGATGTGAACTTAATGGATTTGTATTTTAACATACAGGCCAAGCTGATGTAAAAACAAAGGGTTGGGGCTTCTTTTTGTTTTGTTTTGTTTTGTTTTGTTTTGTTTTGTTTTGTTTTGTTTTTTAGGTGCCAATAGACCTCATGCCAAAGTACCTCATTCCAGCGTGCTAGCTGACAGAGCTCAGCAAGCTCAGAAAATGTTTGGTTGTAAGGGAGGAAAAGCAGAGATGCTGGCTGAAAAGACCTCATACTAGGAGTCAATCTGCCGGCGCCGTACGTGCTCTAGAGTTGCAAAGGAGGCCAGTGTCCAGTGAAGATGGGCCTCGAGCGCAGGCTTGCCTGTTAGCAGGCAGAAAGCAGCATAAAGAGAGCAGGCAACTTGGCTTTTGCCTGCTCACTACAGGAGTCTGGCTCTGACAGGCAGATCTGGGTTAGTCCTGGTCCCACCAGACCAAGAAAGCGGGACAGTTTTGATTCGGGTGTCTTTCTAGTACTTACCTGCATACTCTGGGCACCAGCATTTTAACACTGTCTTATGAGTGTCTACATTATGACAACAATGTCACTTGAAAAGATCCCTGGTTCAAAACATTTCCTCCTTGCCCAAGGAGACTTCTGCCTTACTTATGCCTATGTAACTGAGGTTTGTTTTGTGGTAACCCAGTAAATGAGATTAGCGAAAAGATGCTGTTTCATCAATAAAGTCCTTTGTAGGAAAGATACTTTTGGGCAGAGGGTTGAGTCGGCCCAGACAAGCCTACACACGAAAAGGAGCAGTGCAAGAAGAGTGAAAAATCTCTCTTTCACTGGAGAATGTATAATCTGGATGCAGAATTGAGGCTCTGTGTGCTGGATTTGTTTGCAGAGGCTTGTGATACTTCTGTTCTCAGCATCCATAAGACTAGTGGGTATAGAATACATAGTCTAGAAATTCAGAGGAATTGGCTGAGCTTAGTGTGTTGAGTGATTTGAAAGGAACTACAGTGCAAGAAAAAAAGCTACAAAAGCTGATAGTTTTCAAGTAGAAAGATCCCCCTGCAGGTTTTACTCATTCATTTTTATATAAACTCCCACAGGTCTCAAAGAATTACAGAATTTGGCCAATTGCTATATCTTTCTTACAAATGTGTTTTTGCCACAGTGCAAAGGCCTGGCCGTGTAGCCACAGCCGCGGTCTGTAAGTGGAATTGCAGACGGGTTTTGTTGTTGTTGTTGCTCTCATTCCTTGAGGACAGCAGAATTCTCACCCCCATGCAGCAAGCTGTGGGAATCGTGTGCAGTCGTATACCTGGCACCCCTGCTAGCACCATGAAGCTTCATGCCAACCTTTGCTCCTGCAGTTGAACCGGGTCCTAACAAGTACTTGCTACCTGCAGCCACTCCAGGCCATGGAAAGTAAGGGGTAGACCCATCACAGGTGTGAGGGAAATGCAAGGAGCTGACAAACTCCAGAGCAGTCACGTATTTCTCCTTCGGTGTCTGAAGGTTACAACTGGAAACACTTTGCCTTGTGCTCTTTCCTTCTCTCCTCTCTTAACTTGCTTAGGTCCAACCTGTTTCCTTTTAGGGCCGGGCTCCAAAGAGTGCAGTAGGACGAAAGGGGTGTTTCTGTTCTCATAATCACCAATTCCTTTTCCGTAATAGAAAAATGTTAATACATGAGCCAACGATCAATTCTGAACAGAATCTGGTGAGCCAGAATTTACTCCCCATACTTTTCCAATCAAATAAATGTGAATGCATCAACTTATCTAGTCAGCCAAACACAGAAAGTTTCCAGAAGCTATATAAGTGTTAGTAATGACAAAAAGGTTTCACATTATCTACCTTATCCACATTTCCTCAGAGATCAATATAGCTGAGCACATCTTCTGCATACTTCCATAGGGAGACAAATATAAAACTTAGTTGCATCAAGTGTATTTAGAAATCAGTTTTAAATGGAAAAGAAGGAGAAAAAAATCTGAAGAATATCAATACAATGTTAGAATTACATTATTTGAAACAAGGATGAATGGGATAGTGCAAAGTCAAAAGGATTTACTCAGCAACTTTCCACGGGTGATAAATGATCTTTGTTAAAACATGGCGCACACAGTGCATTTTACCAACATGTAAAGCATTTCAATTTGATAATCTGAAAAAGTCACAATGATGAAATTCCTTAGAGGCCTTTGTGTGGAGGGGAGGGAATATTAACAGCTCGTATGGGAATTGCTTTGCAAACTTCAGGCATGTTCTAG
Source organism: Tinamus guttatus (assembly GCF_059628265.1). NCBI lineage: Eukaryota > Metazoa > Chordata > Aves > Tinamiformes > Tinamidae > Tinamus > Tinamus guttatus. Next base: position 3,569,881 of record NW_028288567.1, on the reverse strand, counting down.
CCTCTTGAAGAGCCATAGTTACTTTGGAGATTTGGGCTTTCGGTGTTTTGCAGTCATTTCTTTCAAAATCCCAGGAAGTGGCTCTTGCTGAACCTGAAAGGCATGAGGTACGTTGATGCCACAGGGCAAGTCCCTCCCGCAGCCGATGCCACTGTGAGGCAGGTTCCTCGGCTGCTCCTGTGCGTGGCACAGTGGCCGGCCTGTGTGAGGTGCCTCTGTGTGACACCGTGTGTGGAACAACCGCCGAGCCCGGCCCACAGAGAAACTGGGGCTCCAGGGTGGTCCCATGACACACAGTTTGGTTATCTTATAGACAAGCACATTAAGTAGATCTTTTCAAAAACCCATAGTCTTTCTTATCTTTCTTCATGGTTTACCCAAAATACTGTAGAAATTTCAAAAAATCTGCATTTTTCGACAAAAAAAAAGCAAGCAAAACTCCACTGCCTAGCCAGCTGGTTTCTGGAAGAAGAGGCATTCTCAGAGGAATGTTCCGGCTGGCACCATCTTGACCATAGGCCTTACACTCCAGGGCAGCACCAACATTGGACTGTGGGATGCAGCCTCTGTATTCCCCGGGATTAATGAAAAATTTTCTTAAGTGACAGTCCCCTGGAAGTCTCCGTGAGCTATTTTGCCACGCTGAGCACTTTGTGAGATCACTTGTGCTGCCAGTCTCGTAAGAGATAGAAATGTATATAACAAAATATACCACAGTATATTTTGCCACAGTAGACATTCTCATCAGAACCACCAAAGCAGTTACAGGTCCAGGCTATGTTCTCAGCAGACAAACCCTTTGGGAATTAAGTAATGTTTACAGAAAGAAACAGGAGCAGAGGCCACCCCTTGAAGAGACTCCATCTTCTGACCAATGTGTCTGGCTGAGGTTGGGTATTTCCCGTTATATTTTTTCTCTTTACAGTGAAGCTCCCAAGTAGCACAAAAATGCACAAAATAGTAAAGCAACTTGAAACCTATGAAGCCTCGAGTTCCCCCTGCCACACAAGGACCCACACAGCGCTGCGGAGCACACACAGTGCATGCCCAAATTCCGTAAGTGGGAGTTTGGGTTCCCAAAAAGGGCGAGAAGATGCCTTTCCAGGAGAGCATCTGAGGAGGAACAAACAGCACCAAAACCACAAAGCAGTTGGCTCTGAAAGTACATTTAATTAAAACTTCACTCATGTGATAAATTAATATTAGGGCAAAGGAAAGTCCTAATGGTCCATTAGCTTTCATTGTCCACTCCCCAGATACCAATTCTCGCTCTATCCGAAACCCCATAAAATGCCCTGACCTTTCTGTTTGCCACACGTAAGCGTAAAGAAAAGCACCAAGTTTCCTTCACCTCTTAAACTTGTAACTATCTAGGGCAGGCAGGAAATGAAACTAGGAACACTTTATAGCCTCTGAAATAAATAAATTACTTGAAATAACAAGTGCAGGAACTCAGATCTTGCACAACTCAATGTGTCACTCTGTAAGCATCAAAACATGTGGCCTCTTTATATTTACGGATGCCCTACAGCTTATGATAATGCAGTGATAGGTTATGACTGAAAAATTGTAAATTAACAGAAGAAGGTCATTTGTAAACTATTCTAGCTGTTCTAGCTTTGTCCTTAAGTCACAGCATAAATTTTAACTAATATAGTGATTTTTATTTATCAAAGTATATATATGGACTTTAAAATATATTCTAGAAAGAAGAAATAGGTCTATTTCAGATATCGCAGGAAGTGAGTTTTAGTAAAACCAAAAATTAGTTTTGGGGCCCTGTTCCATCCCTTTCTGTGTTTTGGTTTGCTTTTCACGGGTTAAATGTGTCTTACTCCAGGGGTAAGCTCATTCCAGACAGTAAACAACGGAGCAGAAAGTGATTCCTTATCTTATTTGTACAACATCCAGCAAAATATTCAGTAATGTTAGCATGCCTTCTCACATAGTACAGAGCTCTCCAATAAAGAGCAAAACATTACTTCTGAAACTTTTTAATCAACTTTAATTTGTCAAGCAAAAATCCTTCACGAACAGGGAATATTGATGAAATTCTGATTTGCATAAAGTATTTGAAGCATTTTATAATCAATAATATTTTTATGGAATGGCTTTTCATTTCACAGTGTGAATACATAGTATGGAAAACACAAAAAGAAAGAAAATGTTAAAAGGATATTTCAGAATGATCTAAATGAAGCCATATCAGCTGACCTTTTTTTTTTTTTTTTTTTTTTTTGAGGAATTGTGCATGGCAGGGAAGATTTGTCAGTTCAAGAAAACATTCTTGACTTTTAGCTTTTCCCTCAAATTTCTGGAGGGCAGTAGTGTTTAAAAGTTTCTAAAAAATAGAAAAAATATTTCTTCCTTACCTGTAAGTGGCATGAAGTACTCTAGCAAAATAAGGCCTTGAAGTGAATTTGTAGTATATTGATTTTTATTAAAAAAAAATCTTTTGATTCTTTCCTTTCTTTTAGGGAAATGCACCGTTAGCCTTAGTTAGAAAGGTGAGAGGAAAACAAGTGCTGGGTTGCCTTTACTGCAGCTCTCTGAAGATGGCTTTGTAAAACCAGAAGGTAGAAAGCCATTTTAAAGTGATTTGTAAGAAAGACACATGTATACCTCTAAACAGAAACCTTCATTTGGGTCATTCGGATTTTTCGCTTTTCCCTGGAAGCAGCCAGTCAAACTGTCTGTATGCACCAGAAAGATAAAAATTTCAATTAGGTTGAGTGCTGTCATAAGCAGCCTACATGAGAAGGCTTGAGATAATATGCATTACATATTGATGTCTATCAGCCCTGAGAACATAGCCATGTTTTATTCCATGCCCCTTTTGTAGGTTTGGCAGCAGTGGCACCCAATAAAGGACTAATCATATTAATTTATGCCCCTATCAATTATGCATTCAGATTCCCCCGATAGCTTGTCAGTTTTTATTCACTATTTTCTGAAAAATACGCCTATTACAGTTACTGAGCAAATAGTAGGACTGTCAGAAACTGAGATTTAAAGAATATTACTTAAAAGGGGTGGGCTTCTTTAATTTATAAATCTTGTATTATATGTCATGCATTTGTTAGTTTTAGAAGAGGTGACAGTGCCAGGACAGATGTCACATTAAGGACCTTCTGAAGACAAGGGGAGAAGTCTGCAAATGCTCTGTGGTTTATTCAACTTTTCTGGAGAGCAAAGTGTTCTGGGGCCTGCAGATGTAGCAAAAATATATCCGTTTTATTAGTGTAATTTGAATTTGATTCTGTGTCTTTCAAATAATGCACATCAATGAAGTACTTTAAAAAAAAAAGTATTTTCACTTGTCAACTGATCACTTTTTTGGTACGGGAAGCTGTATTACATCCAGCAATATGTTAGTCTCCTTGTACTGCTTTCCAGATTCAACCCTCGTCTTTAGGGTTAGCAGAAGTAGTGCTTCAGACAGATGAACCGAAGTTGTGTGTGAAGGCCAAGAACCACCCTGCTCAACACCACCTGCCAAGGAGCTTTGGTGCAGTCCGTACCAGTGACTTGGCAGTTACCTTGGTGCCATTTCCCCACATGAGATGGGTCCAAGCTACCTTATTCACACACAGCCCTGCTTTGGAGTGTTTGAGTCCTCCACGAGTGCGTTGCTCAGGAGGAAAGGGGCGCTTTGAAGCCCATCTCCCCACGCTCTGCCCCTTCACTTGCTGGTTCACATACCCCTGGAGCGGCTGCGGACAAGCAGAGCTCCTCTCTGGGAGGCAAAATGCGGAGCCCGCGTGCCGTTTCCCAGCCACTAATGGGCCCTCCGTGCCGGCCGGCAGCGGGGCTGGCCTGGGGAAGGGAGACTATTAGAGAGAGACATTCCTGCTAAACCTGTAAAAACTCTTTGAAGTCTATCCCCCAAACCTGCAGGTCCTGTGCAGATCCCAGCCCACTCAAAGTGAGGCCATTCAACGAGCTTTTTCAGGCTTATTAAAATATCAAAAGAGTAACCTTGGAACTCGTTGTCCCACAGCTCATTTTTGGATACTTCAAATATTAACGATGCTGTTTTACTTGTGCACTGCCACCAACTACTACTGTTCAAGGAAAATCTCTCTTTTCATCCAGTCTCTGGCTACATCTCTCTTACTCCAAGAATAGCTACTTTAGCTTCTCCTCCTCTTCCTTTCTCAGTCCAAACTTCTCCCTCTTACTTCTACAGCTGTTCACCTGATTTCACATCCTTTTATAGCACTCCCCATGCTCCCTGGCTTCCCTTCACTGTACTTTTAAGGGTGCAGTATCTACCAAGGCCCTAGTTATGGAAAAATATATTGGAAAGGGCAAAAGGGGAAGAAAAACTCAGGAGTGCAAATGCTGCTATGCCATCTTGCCTGTGATCCTGTGCACTGAGTTCGCCTCTCCCTGTGTTAGTCTGGCAATACATTCCCAACTGATGTAAGTAGAGGACAGGATGCAGGTGTCGGATTTAAGGCACTGGTAACAGGCCCAGAGTCTCCAAGCAGAGATTAGGGCCTCTTACTTGTCTGTCCCCTGCAGCCCCTGCTCCTGAGAGCATGAGTGCAATGTGGCCATGGTGCTACGGGACCTGTCTCCAGAGTCTTTCCTGGGGTCCTTCTCCTTTAGAGAGGTCTTCAACCTTGGGGAGGCAAATGGACCCATCTCTTGGCAGAGTTTTCCTCCTGCCGCTGCAGGAAATCCAGCAGGGTAAGTGTCATCCTTCCCGCGTGGCGCGGGCCTCGCGGGCTGGCTCTCAGCACCTCTTTCTCCTGCAGACAAGGTGAACCCTCCTTCCGCAGCGGAGAGGAAGGCTCCCGTGGAGGGGGTCTCTTCTGACACGCGTGTGCACATGGTCTAGGGAACAGCAAGCAGCCCGCAGGTCCCAACCCTGGCAAAGTGCTGTGTAGCTTCCGTGCACTTGGGTGAGCGAGGCCTAGGGGTTTTGTTTGCTCCACCCGCTCCGGAGCGTGTGCTGCCTTTCAGTTCTGCCCGACCACTTACACTGTTACTGAGCGCTGAACTCTTGCCTATTAAACAAACTCGTTCTTCCTCCCCTGTAAATTCACCTAACCTTGCAAAGTACTGCAGCTTTACAAAGGCTTGTACCTTCCCTTACCTCTGGCTCTTTGAAGGGCTTGCTCTTTATGCAGAAAGCTCTCCGGTTCCAGGAACATATACCACATTACCTAAATCATCCTGGTGTTTATTTTAGCCTGACGTTGTTAATGAGGCTTAGCTATGTTATAGCATTTAAGATCTTTGTAGTGTCTTAAACATATTGTATCTTAAAATATCCCCTTCAGGTAAGTACATATTATCCAAATCACATAAATGGAGAAGTAAAAAACAAATGTTTAGGGATTTGCCCAAGGCCATGCAATAAGTCAGTGTCAGAGCCAAGAGTCAAACCCACCTATTTGCAGTGAGTCATCCCACGCTGGATGGTTTCGTGTGTTACTACCACAGGAAGCAGCCTATATGAGTACTGGCTCGCAGTACTCATTCCCATCATTTCATCAACTGGCTCTAGCTGTTGCCTTCCCTTTAATAATAACTTTCCCAGAAATGCTTTTCTTACCCAACTCTGCATACTTCCTACATACCTACATAGAGAGTAGGGAGTTGCATATGGAATCTGCAGCTTGAGTTGTTTTCTTGTTTTTCCTTTTGTTCAAAAAGGACAGAAACTAAGAGGAAGTAAAGGAGATTGCCTTCTTCATGTGCTACTTGGGAGGATTTCCTGTGCTTTGAAATGTGCATTGCTGTGCATTTGATTTATGGAGCTAAAGGGGTTCAAGCTCCATGATTCTCCTTTCCTTTTTTTTTCCCCTATTAATTTTAAGCTTTTAGAATGCTATTATGGAAAGAGGTGTGTACGTGCATATGAAGGAGAGTGAAACATATAGACAGCAAATTTGTTTGAGAGCGTTTATCCTGGGAGTAGGTAATCCAAAAAGTGATGAAATAGTGAAGTGACAAGACCTGGCCTGAACATCTAAAACTTTGATGATGTTTGGCAGGGAAAATTAGACCAATTAATGGGTGCCTCTGGGAAGCTTTACCTTACATGACCAGAACTTCTACGCAAGATCTTGGTGCTCTTGGCACTATTACAGGGATAATATTCATGTGAGTATGAGTAGTTTTGCCAATATGTTAGTCACCTACGGGATTTTAGTTGGTGGTGTATACCTTGCTCTATCACCTCTTGTTTCTGGAGGAGAATCAAGTCTAATGTGCTGCAGTGCAGTCTGACTCTGCTAACACCTTGGTTCCTTTTCCACAGTATTTTGAAGTATTAATGGAGTGAAGGATCCTGTGTTCTACATGTGCTTTCTTGAAGTTCCCTGTTTAAAACTGAAGCGCCCTTGAGCTATCCGTTGGTGTTTAATAATGTTCTACACTAGCAGCTCTTTTTTCATCATTAAATTAGATTTTTTTTTTACTTTGGTATATACAGTTCTTAAGTGTTTCCCTTGACCAGTGGCCCGAAGATTATACAGTATCACTGGCAGGAAAAATTTAAGTGGTACATCTTTTAAGCTGCTAGAGGAAAAACATAGAGGAACCATTGGATTGTACTGAGGGTTTTTTTTTTTTCTTCCCCAAAAAAGCAATGTAAATCCAAACAATTGCATAAATAGACCTAGAAAGAAGATAAATGTTGTCAGATAATAAGTAAAACAGTTGGGAAAGTGATAACACTGCACTTAAGAGATGAAGAAGACAAAACATCGTTGTTGGATGGGAAAAAGAAATGGAGCAACCTATTCTGACAGCCTTTCTCTGATGTGCGCAGTAACCTGTGGAGGAGAATGTGGCTCATTTGGGGACACAGCAAGAAAATAAAGCGATGGCACCGCTGTATTTTGTTCAGGGGGCTTGGCTGCTTCAGGCATCTCTTCACCTAAATGGTTCAAGTACCGAGACAGTGGCAAAACCAGTGATGCTGCTGTATGATAACGCGGTGACTGATCACTTGGATCCATTCTAATCCCCCAGCTAAAGCAGGAAAGGGTTGAGAGGGGTTTAGGGTCTAGCATCTCCAAGTTGGAACGTCCAGCTGGCGTGGAATTTTGCGCCCACTGCCAGGATCAGCTGCTTTTTCAGATGACTCTCCTAGTGTAAGAAGATCAGATCAGCATCTGACAACGTTGTCAAAATGTTTTCAATGGAATGCTTTTCTTTGCAAAACAGTATTTTGTGAGAATGTAGATGCCCGTGAAGATTCATCTCTTATGCTCCCTGTTAAGAAAAAAAAAATCTCAGCTCGAAAAAGATCTTTTTAATGTTTTGGTTTTCTGTCTCTCTGAAAATAAAGACACTAACAAAAAAAAGTACATGGAAGCTCCATTTTTCCCAATCACCTCTATATACAGGTTTCATGTGACAGGAAAGAATAAACATAGGTATTATCATGATCTGTTATTGTTGTTTTAATTCTTAAGTTTATACAGTTGTTTTAGAGACCGTCATTTCAAACTTGAAATACGTGAAGGAATGCTTACAAGCACAATTCATAGAGATAAGAATAACTGATTAGAAGGAAGAATAATGCTATTTGTTAGGAGAATATGAAAGGTCTAAATATTTTCCAAAACAAGAGTGACTAAAAAGTACTTTGTAAAAATCTACAGAGATCTGAAAATTTGACTGAAAATTTGACTTAAAAACACAGGTCATTGTCCAGGTGATGAAATTATTCAAAGTACAGTAGCTTATAGAAGCTATATTGCCTGAAACTCGGCCTCAAATGTGCTTAAACAGTATGATTGTTTCAACATAATTTCCAAAAGAAACTAGTAGAACCTGTATGGATCGCAGCACTTTTCAGAAAGAAAGCAGCCTAAATAGAACGAAGTAGATTATAGATGGTGAATGTACCATTCCTCATCTTTACACATTGACCTTGTTTCTGTGTTCAGAAAGCATATATAGAGTTGTCGAGGTGGTCAATAAACTAATCCAGCCATCAATAAAGCACACCTCCTTGTTTATTAATATGTGATTAAAAATGTATATGATAAAAAGATATTGACTGAATAGAGTTTGGGTGACAAGAACAATTATAGCTCCAAGCTTAATCACTACATGAACTGTTTAGCCCAGCAAAAGTCAATAGCCTATTTCTGAACAATTATACTTCTTGTTTTAAATAAAGTATTTGGATTTTGCTGGTGCTCTCATTTTCTCTTCATGATTTAAACTTCTACAGAGAACCAGAAAGATACATCCAAATAATAAATCATCCAGTAAAATTCTGTTTTATGATCCTTATGTGATAAAGTTGCAAATATGCAGCAAATAAATAGGGTTCGTTTTCATTATAGCCTGCTATCCACAAATCAATTAAAAACAGAATAAATATTTCTCTTTTTTTTTTCAATTAGATTACCAGTAGCACGGTTCTTAATCATACCTCTACAACGTCCTAATTCACTTGCTCTTTTATATTATTGTTGTTGTTACTTTTAGGCTAGCGTCATCATTTTACTGCATTAGGTATTAGTGCTCCATCTTGATTTCATTAAAGTACTTTCATAAAGCTAATATGAAATTATAACTGAAGCCTGTTTAATTCCTCCTTGAATGATTCTTAGCTTTTACAAACCCTCCCACAACACAGTGCACTTTCATTCCAAAGCAACAACACTCCGTGGAGTCTGATGTCTGATGGAAACTGGATATCAGCACAGAAAAGTAGGAATTTGTGTATTTAAACACCAAAATGTACCGGTCTGGTCCATGTTCAATAGAAAATGGGACATAGTGGCTAGGCAGATATGCCAGGCTGAGAGCACAGGGTCACTAACTTGTCCCCACGTTGTTAAAGATTAACTGTGCTCCCAAACCAGGCAGCAGCGGATGTCTGGCCCCTCCTCAGGCAGAGCATTCAGCACCTTTAGCACTGATTTATCATGTAAACATTCAAGATGCAGTAAAATCAGTGGTACTCCCAGAAATACAAGCTGCAAAATCTGAATAATCTGTATAATTTGCAAACTGTAAATCTTCAAGTGCAAGATTAGAAAGCTCCTTATCTGTTACATAAGTATTGTGCTCATCAAACAATAGTAGTGAGTACATCCCCACAAGTATCTTTCCCACCAGCTAATCATGTCATTTTCTTAATTCCATAGCTGAATAAAATGACAAACACTTCAGTAACAAAATCTTTTGCATTAGAGACACAATTCCATCATTTATGTGTTGGAACAGAAAGACACCATTCTGTCATGTGTTTTTCTCAAAATTCTGCATTTCGGTGGATGTGATATTATTATTAGGTTGCTGATCATTGCTACAGAAAATTGTTTGATATGGAAGAACAACTGAACTGGAGGAGAAACCTGTCATTGTGCTCACACAGTCTTAAAGGTTTAGGCTTCCTTGAAAATGATGCTGACTCTATAAACACTCTTTTTTTTTTTTTTCAAGATACTAATCTTGATACAAATATATCAGTCCTGATCCTGTATTAAGTGAAGGTCAGGCAGCTTTTCCTCTAACTGCAGCAAGAGTTTCAGCCACTATCTGACTATTAGAAGCCAGAGACTGTCTGGGAAATAATTCCCATTTGATGACACTGTAGGTCCAATATTGCTCCCACCCACCTGACTCTGGGTAGTGCAAGAAGTGGAGTACTGTGCTAGGCAGACTGTGGGGATGATCCAGTGTTTCCTACTGAAATATAAGTTTTCTTTTTGTGAAGGGAAAGAAACTCTGGTGATGTATGAAACAACGCGGCCAACCCTGATTTGCTTTGGTTGCTTATGCCTGGGGAGTAAAAAAATGCTTGTACAGTGACTGAACTGCTCTTATTAATAAATAATTTTTTTAAAAATCCTCTTTAAATGCCAAAAGGTCTGAATCTCTTCTTACCTGTGGCACTGATAGAAATGTGTGCAGTTCCCAATGGAGGGAAGAACAGGGTTTGATACACAGGGTTGTTTTCAGGATAAGAGTTTCTAAATAAAGAGTGTAGAAATATAAATATGCAGGCAAGAAAAAGAATTCCTGAAGACAGGGAGAATACGTTGCACTTTCAGAGCAGTGATGGTAGGTCTCTTGCCATACCAGAGCATTGCCAAACAGAAAAAAAAAAAAAAAAAAAAAAGAAATCTGGAAGATAAGTTTACTGGGATAAATATCTATTTTTATATATTTTTATTTAAATAGATATATAATATGTATTAAATATATTTAAATGTCTATAAATATCTATCTTTCTGAGTCTAAATTTGCCCATCTCAAAATATCTTGTCTGCTTATCTTGAAACCAGCTTTGAATACAGCATTGCTAGTACATGCTTCATTCCAGTCTATGACTTGATTCACTCACATGTGAAAATATATTAAATAAACTAATACTAAAAATATTAGTGCATTTAAGAACATTGGTACATTAAGTGTGCATTCCATAGATCTTTATTCGTCTGCTAAAAAAAAAAAAAAAAGAAAAAACAGAAATTGTGTTCATTTTAAGGTTTTTTTTTCTAATGCTCTTCCTCAGGTTTTTCAATTAAAACTCTTCAGCTTTCAGTATTTAGGAACAACTCACGTGCACTTTGAGGATACAAATACTTAGGTTGTGTTGGTTTGTGAGTAAGATGTATTGAAATAAATGGGTAGTTACTCAAAAAAGAATACATATTCTTCAGGTTCAGAAAACGATAACAAAGTCATGAAAATAGGAGAACACTGAGGACTTATATGACAAGTAGGAAGTATTTTCTGTTTTTATTCATCCCATCACCATTATTTATCTGTTTCATCTTCAGCCTCGGCTCCCTCCATGTGATCCATCCTTTATCGTCGTCATCATCACAGACTCATTTGGTCCAGGGAGGAGAGGGAGGTTTCCTGAGCTGTGTCCCCGTTGCTGACGTGGCTCGTGTGTCCCGGAGAGGCCAGAGCCCCGGGCAGCCTCCGTGCTGGGAGCCGGCAGCGCCTCCTGCAACAGCAGTTTCCGTTCCATAGAGATGGTTGGAATACACAGAATTCCCAACTTTGTGACCATCAGGCCATTTCATTGTGGATACTTAAATACCATTCTGATTATGCTGAGTGGCAGTAAAAGTAATTTTCAGATTTTTAAACCCATGTTGCAGTTAAACATCTAGATCCAGTTTCAGAAAGATGGCTACGAATTCTTCCCAGAGCCACAAACTGGAGTTGCCAGATCTCAAGCCCTTACCATTTCTCTGCTCATGTGTCACAGCTGAGTCTGTATACACTCCTCAGTCTCATAAATGTGGACTAACCCTGACAGAATTTCTGGGGGAAAAAAAAAGAAAAAGAAAAAAGAACGAAAAACAGGAAAGCGGTTCAAACATTGCAGCTCTTACTGATAAGCAAACTCAGAGATAGGCACTCATCTATCTTTGAGGACATTGGCTCTTGACTGTGCAGTTAGACTGGATGCCTGATTTCTCTAGTGCCTTTGAAAACCTTCCTGTGAATTAACTATAGAGGCCACACAGCAAGTCTGGAATAGCTTAATCACCTTAAAATGGCCGTCTCAGATAAGTGCGCCTTTCAGCTCCCATACGTTGGTAGTGATACGGCTGACTGAGTGGGAAGCTTTAGAAAGAAGCATCCTGATATCCAGAGATTTAGAATAATCTTTTATTTTAGTCCTCTCTAACTCTGTGCTGGGGGGAGGTGTAAGGCAATTATATAGCCAGTGTTTTATGAATAAAACTCGTGCTTTTGCCTGCATACCTGTGACCTAACGCAATGCTGTTGCAGTGCATGCTCACCTGGGATGATTCACAGCGACTTCCCCACTGCTGTTTTGGAGCCTTCCAAGATGTGCAGAGATACAATCAGATTACTGTGCATCAAAGTATGTTCGTACATATAGAGATCTGCTCATTCATGGCTGAGATACAGCCACCTCAGGGGTGGGATGATACGGGATTATCATCACAAGCAACACGAAAGCTTTATCGACGTGAATACCAGGTCTTTGGCTTGGTCAGATACACTGAGCAAAGGGCTTTATCCACCCGCCCCCCTTATTATTGGCCATCAAGAGAGGAACCTGGGCCTACAAAGATGCAGGTAATATAAGGTATATAAAAATAGCAGTGAAAATAGCTGTTTTTAATTAATTTAATTGATTTAATTGTTAATGTGCCTCCTGTATTACATCTTGATGTTGTTTGTTTTGTTTCTATTAACACTGCTGGATGGAGATGTGGATGTCACACCTGGAAATTTGGTCTGCGACACACAAACATTTCCCATTATCTGGGTCAGAATCAGTTCATAAGCAGACAGATGGCCATCCTTCTATTACATAATTGAAACTATGTTAGTTATTCTGCATCCGGCATATTATGGAAATAAAAATGATGGACTTTGAAGCATATGTTAAGTTGTTGCTAAATTCAAGTGCAGCTAATGCCTATGTTAAAAATATGCTGTCTCTATTTCCTAGCCGGTCAGTTTTGTTATACTTGTTTGTGAAACAAGCTGTAGCTTTTACGCATTATGTACCTCACATATTTGAGGTCTCCAAGAGGCATTAAGTAATTTACTCTATAACAGTGCAGTCAAGCCTGTGGTTTGGTGCAGAAGCGACAAGTTTGGCCGTGGCAGTACAAGAGATGTTGGTGGAGAGAAGTGCTTACTCAGAGCGAATGGCACTTTGTGGCTTACAAGGAGCTACTTGAAGTCATGGTGCCTGCTGATTGCGTCCAAGCTGCCGGGCCCGTCCCTGCCTATCGCCATCTCTTCTGTCGCGCGGTGTCTGCGTTCACGTTTGCATTTATTTATTCCCTTTGCTCAGGTAATTACAGGAACAATTCTCCAATGCTATCATCATGATTATTCCTGGTCAACACGTCCTGCTGACGCGGAGCTGCAGCTCTGTTCTGCGCAGGATCTGCTGTGCGGGGAAGCAGGAGCGCCCCGGGGTCCTCCTCGCGGCGTGGGACCGGCAGGCAGTGCTAACCCGCAGCTGATCCGCGTGCTGCAGGCTCTGCCAAGGGCCTCGCACCGAGGCCGTCACCACGTGCCCCTCATCACGCTGCCGATCGCCACGGCTGAAAGGGAGAGGCGTTCTGGAGATCCTCTGCCTTGTAACACACAAAACAGCGCTGTTGTCAGATTTGAGGGGTGTCCTCCTCTGCCACTGGTTCAGACCCAGCCCAGTGTAGAGCAACCTAGGTTGTTACTGTTTCATCCATCCACCTAAAATTATTTGGAGGTTTTAGTCTAGCTCCCAGTGGATAGGTGCGGGTGTTAGCAAAGAAACAAGCAATTAAAACGGTGCTGATATAGGAAATCATAGAGTACGTGGGCTCGCAAGCAGACTCCTCCCTTTGCTGTTGTGCTTAATTTTTCTTAGACAGAGACACCGTCTGTCTTGTACCCGATCAGCAGAGAAGCTGAAATACTGCCTGAAAGCTCTCAGCCTGATACCGTTCATAAGCATTCAACTCTCTAAAAAAAAATAAAAATAAATGAAAGTTGTATATATTGAGATATCACTAATATCCCTCTATTTGCACTGGAGGTGAATAGAGTGAAAAATCAAGGAATGAGAATCAGTGAAAAAAAAGCGGGGAGAGGGGAAGGCAAAAGGAAATCAAGGAATTGATAGTTAAACCACAGTTTAATGGAAATTTAAAAGAACAGCAATAAATTAGGTAGGGGATAAATCTTGCATAGTCATATAGCATTTTACACATACACAGACACACACACACAGAGTCAAATTAAAAGAGCATTAGAGGCTCTATGAACATTGAAGACCAGTGGGAAGCGGTAGGAGGGGACAGAGTGAAAGCTGATCGTGCCACACAGCACCAGTCCCTTGTCCAGCAGCCTCCAATTGCTCTTGGAGATGGGCAAGTACTTTCCAAGAAATACACTTTTCAGGAGGGAAGAGAAAGAGAAATTCTGATGCCAAAGCAACCGGCAGGAGCTGCAGAAGTCCTCCTAAAAGACAAGGGGACAGAGACTGTGCAGTAGCCAAAGGGGAAGTCACCAGGGCGCATGGAGGCGCCCCAGGTTCAAGGGCTTTCCCTGCCCGACTCCTGCCCTGTGGTCTCTCCTTTTTGGATCAGTGCCTAGTTCACAAGTTCTCTGATGCTCTGGGCTTGTTCCTCTCCTCCTCTCCCTCTCCCTCTCCTCCTTTTTCCATGAGTAACTTCAAGAGGTCTGTGTTTCATCTAGATGTGCAGTGGTCAAAGAATGCAATTTGGCAGGGCAGGAGGGCACTTGTTGTTGCTTGATCTTTTCTCAAGAGCATCCCCTTAGTGTTCAGAGTTGTGCATGGTCAAAAGCTTTCTTCACATCGAGGTTTACATCATGTGTAATTTTACTTGTGTGCAGCTCTATAGGCTTTATTTACACTAAATTCAAATCTGAATTTTTTTCTTCCTCTTCCTCTCCCTGCCCTGGGACAGTTTAGCATCTGAAACTTGACTTGAAATTTAAGCAAGGAGATGGTACCATTCACTTAAATAAATCTGTAGTCAAAACAGGATGAGTTTGAAGTAAAAAGTACCCACCAATTTTTGGCATCCAATCAGAGATGCTGATTACTTGATTTTTCCGCCTGTTTGGCCTCCTGTGTCACTTTGTATGGTCCCATCGACCATGTCTGAGGTCGTGGGTGCTCTCACGTCAGCGTATCGGGCTCCAAAATGTCATGGTGGGCCCATATAGTATGAAAATCTTAATTCATCCTTGGCGCTCGAGATGAATTTCTCCACGCTATGAAAGGTTTGAGGTGAAAGGGGAGCAGGATCAAAGCCGGCAGGCAAAGTTCAGCCATCGCGTTGCCATGAGGCCCTGGCTCCTCGTCTTGTCCTGCTCCACCTCGTACGTGAACCCTACCCCTTTCCGTGACAAATCAGGCAGGGACCTAATGAGTAACAGCTACGAAGTTTGGATTTGTCCCCAGAGGAGGTCTACCTGGAGGGCTTCGTTCCTCTCTCAGGAAATTTATGGAATAAACTCAGCGCGGTCATGAATCATAATGTATGGAGAGGGAAGCAAGGAGGTCTGAAAATCTGGAGCTATTCATTTCCTTAATATCCGAGTGCCTGACACTGCAGCCAGGGTGGTATATGTAGCACATTCACTAGTTTGGTGGTTACATTAACAAAAAAATATATATATTCGGGACGAATTCAGAATTTTTTTTAATATTTTAGGCCTTAGAAATTAGATTTATTTCAAACAAAAGCATTAGTGCTGAGCTTAGAATGGAACTGCATCACTTACTTACCAATTCTGAAGTGAAACATATAGACTTTCAGAGCGATTGCCCTATCCCGAACGAAACGCAGCGCGGCTGTCCTGGGCCCCCTGCACTTCCACCTCCTCGGTGCTGCCTGGCGATGGGAGGCAGCTCCGTTATCCTTGTCCTTCCCTTCCCTCCTCTCAAGGGTTTCCTGCGGCTTTCCCTGCACAACCTCCGCATCTCTCCACCTAATCAGTCCCAAGTTGCTGCCTCCAGTTTTTCTCCCTGGACTGCTTGGCTGCTTCCACCCCGGGCTGGATTTTCCTCCCTGTCGGATCTGGGCAGGGACCTCTCTTCTTGGTACAACCTCCAAATCAGCTGGAGCTTAGAGGGGATGGGATTCCCACCTCTCAGATCCGGTGCCAAAGCTCGGCTCACTGGGAAAATTTGGAGGTGGGGATTAGGAGGGGAAATCTAGTTTTACCGCTGTGTCCGTAAGCCTGTACTCCCAGGGAGGACCAGTCTTTAGCGATTCTTTTTTCCTGTCAGGATAAAGGAAATCTTTCCTGAGAGTGTGTTCATTAAACATTTGCTAATATCTACGAGTTAGCCATATTTGGATAAATTTTCAAAGAGGGAAAGGCACTTTTTAAATGAAAAAAAAAAAAAAGGTCACATTTGGAGTCTGTTCTTCAAAGCCTGAGGGCAGCAGAGCATTTCAAAGGAAAAAGTTTCCCTTTCTTTTTTTTTTTTTCAGTATGAGCAAAACAGTTTATTTTTCCATAACCTTGTTCTTGGAAGTGGACAAATTGTTTTGGCAGGTGTTTTCAAAATAATCTTCCTGGTGCAGACAGTCAGCAGATCTGCTTTCAGCCGAAGTGATGATGGGGTTTCTTTTCTAAAGCTACATGCAACCAAAAATATGGTCTGTGCTGAGAAATGTTAGCCAGCCAAAATTCAAGGAACAGCAGTGCATCCACCTTGGAATGCCGCTTGCCTCGCGGGAAGACAGGAGACTCGGTGGCTCTTCCTATGTTGTTTTACAGGCAGAGAAACTAGGACATGGGAAGAGAAGGAGGCTGGAATCCATAAATCCTGCTTTGAGCCCTGGTTCATTTCCTCACCCATCGCTGCCTCCTCGAGGAGCATTTCTCGGGCCGTGTCCCCCTCACCCGGCGTGTTGCTGCTCTCCCGTAGCCCCCACAGACGTATGCGCTGCACATAATGTCCCTCTTGTGTTTTCGGGCTCTCCAGGGTTGGGGCTGAAAGTCTGGGGGCAGCGTGAGGGTGGGAGAGCGCGACACGGGTGAATAAAAGCGGCTTTCACGGCGGGCAGGCCGGCCTCCCACACCGAGCAGCGCGGAAGCGGGAATTCGCATCCCGCGCTGAGCTGAGCGGGGCCGATACAACCACGGGGCGAGGAAAGAGCAGCCCGGAACAGGGATGTTCAGCCAGGATGGAGCGTTTGGCCTCATGGCACCACGGCCACCGCCTCCGCGGTGCCTCCGAGCACCCTGGCCCGGGAGAATTCCCTGCGATGGAGAGGCCGGATGCCGGGGCTAGGCAAGACACAGCACCTTGTTGTTTGGTGAAATGAGAATCGCAGTCAAGAACCAGTGAGAAACCATGAGGAAGGGGCATCTCCTGAGAGCCTGTCCTAAAAAACACCCCAACAACAAATTCCTTAGCTTAAACTGCAGCTGTCTTCAGCAGAAAAAGAGAGAGCTGCCAAATCCCAGTGGTGACTTTTTCTTATCCAGACTCCCTGGGGACCCTCTTACCCGCCCGGAGCGACTCCAGTGCAGGAGCAGCTGGGGCAGGGCAGCCCTCCAGCTCCCTCAGGATCAGATGTGCACCGCATTTCCGTGGCAGGGTAATTTGGGATCTCAGGTGACCAGGCATCCCTAAAACCTTCAGTCTGGTCATTAGGATGAGGTTGGTGGTTTGGTTTGGAAAATCTAGGGAAATCGGGAGGTCTTCCCAAGAGATAGAGACACTCCCTGGTGATGCCAGGGACTTTTTTTCCTGGGTATCTTTTAAGCTGGCCCAGTGCGAGCCGCGGGTGTCTGCGTCAATCCCGCTCTGCCCTTGGAGCCTCCTGTTCGTGGCGCTGGGAGCCATATGGAGCAAGGCGCTTCCAGAGCAGCCCTCTCCAGCGGGAAGCCCAAGGGGAGCCTCTCCCGCCGGGATGGAGAGGGAGAAGCGGCGCGCGGAGGGACGAGAGGAGCAAGAGGAGCGAGAGGAGCAGCGCGGGGCGCGCGGAGCGGCCGCGGCGGCAGCTCAGGGGCGCTGCGGGTTGGTCCCCGGCGCTCCCAGACGTGCTCAGCAGCAGGCGATTAACACGCCAGGAAAAGCCTCTGTTTTTTTTTTTCTTTTTTAAGATATCACAATTTGAAAAAAAGTCGGAAGAAAACCCATTTGCTCTTTGCTATTTACTAGCGATTGCATAGGAAAAAAAAATCATTAGGGTTATAATTAAATATTATATATATTTTTGAAGAGTGCCCTGCGAAATAGTCCAAAAATATTAAATAGCAATTTGGTTTTTTCTTTCCTTTGGCACTACAGGTGCTGGCTGTGTTTTCCCTTCATTTCCCACCCCATGTATATTAAACAGCGGGGGAACACGGCTCTATTGTTGGGGATGACCCGAGACTTGGCTGGAAAAAAAAAATTTTTGCTCTTCGGTTTAAAATTGCAAAATGGGTCTCGCTAAAAAATCTCCTGTATTGGTTTGTATAATTACCTCGTGGCCTAAACTTCTCATATCACCTATTAAAAAACGGCGAGGCGGGGGTGGGGGCGAATGCGTCGGGCCGCCGTCCCCTCTTCATTTCCCCCCACGATTTTATTATTTTCCCCACAATATTTTTCCCCTTGTCCAGCAAATTTCGCCCCCGGGGGTCCCTTTGCCCTGGGAAGCCCCGCGCCCCTCAGCCCGGAGACACAAATTGCGAGGTTTAGACCCAAGTCGGTTGTCACCGGGAGGGTGTTTTTTATTTTATTTTATTTTATTTTATTTTATTTTATTTTATTTTATTTTATTTTATTTTATTTTATTTTATTATTTTATTTTCCGCTCTCCTTTGTAGGATACAGAAGGTGAATACTGCAGCCCCTTGCTAACAGTTTATGAGCCATGAGATTGGAAATGAGCGCGGGGGGAGCGGGGCGGAGAGTCACCCGAGCGCCCCTCGGGGCCCCGCGGAGGGGCCGCCCGCGCCCGCGCCCCCGCTCGCCACGCGGGGGCTGCGCACGCGCCGCGCGGCGTCACGCGTGGCCGCGGCTCGGGGCCGCGCGACGCCGCTCCGTGTCCTCCGAAGGAACCGTCCCTCTGGGGCAGGGCCAAGCGCCGCCGCGGCCACGGCGGGAGGGCAGCGCGCGGGGCCCCGTCCCGCGGGGCGCCCACGCGTGTCCGGCCGCGGTGCCGCCACGGGGCCGGCCCCCCGCGGGGCAGCCCTGGGGAGGGCGCTGGGGCGGCGGGGAGGGGGGCGAAGGGGGTCACTCTCTCTCGGGGACACGCGTGGCTGACCCGGAACCCCAGGGAACTCCCCTCCCTTCCGAAGTGACCCCCCTGCCCCCCATTCCGGGGTGCTCCCCTCGTCTCCATCCCCGTCTCCCTGCTTGCAAAGTGAGGGCGCGTTGGCCAAAACCGCCCGCCTTCCACGCCCCCGCCCGCTTCGCCTCCATCGCAAAAACAGGATTAATAATATTAATAATAATAATAAAATAAAAGAGAAAGAAAGAAAAAAAAACGCAAGGAAAAAAAAATAAAAACGTGTTTCCAACTCGGAGTTCAAGCCGGTGCTAATCCAGGTCAGCCCCTGCCCCTGGCCGGGCAGGCGGGAGGGAGGATGCAACGTGTAGGTTGTGGGAGGCGGGGGGGCCGGGAGGGAGAGAGAAAAAGCAACCAAACAAAAATAAACAAACAAAAATCGCCCGCGCGGCCCCACTGAAGTCAAATTCCTCCCCGCGCACCCGCAACTTTAACTCCGTCCGCTGCCTGGGGGGGTTTAATCTCGCAACGAGAAAGGGGGGCTCCCTGCGCAAAATTACGCCTTCTCCTCTCATTTGTTAGCTGATTCCATCAAAAAGTTCGCTATTTATAGGCTACACACAGGAACCTGGAGGAATACAAACCCTCCTGCCGTGTCCCCCTCGCAAAGTGGCCGGTCCCGAAGCGTCCGAGCGGTTTCGTGTGTGCGAGCGGAGCCGCGGAGCGGGCGGGCGCCGAGGACACCGAGCGGAGAGACCCGTTAGTCGCCGAGAGCGGCTCTGCCACCAGCCATGTGAGTAGCAGCACCGAGCGCCTTCGCACAGACGGCCAGCGAGCAGGCACAGGCACTTGCCGTCCTTCCCTCCCTCTCCCACCTTATTTATTTATTTTTTATTCCCGTATTGGCTCCCTCCCACCTTCTTTTCCTTTTTTTTTTTTTCTTTTTCTTTTTTTTCTTTTTTTCTTTTTCTGTCCCCTTTTTAGTTGGAGTTCGCGTGGCTTGTTCCTCCCGGGGAGGAGGAATGAGACGTGGGCGAGCGCGGGGGAGAAAAATGTGCCGGAGAAGAGGGAGGAAGGAGGTAGTGGTGCAGGGAGAGGAGGAGGAGGGTTTGTTAAGCGGTCGCCTCGTCCCCCGAGCCTGAGCCGGCTGGGAATTAGTGACAGGGAGATAACGGTGGCCGCAACCCTCGCCCTCTCCCTCCGCTGCGTTCCCTGGAGCACCCGCACCCCGGGGCATCAGCGCGGGGAGCGACCTGTGCTCACCCAGAGCCGTCTGGGCGGGTTAAGAGGCGAATAGAAACAATACTGCAATACCCCAAATTAAATGAGATGAGCTGAAGGTCGGCGCGGGGAGGCTGGACCGCTCCGGCGGCAGAGGCGCCCGCGCGCAGCGGGAGCCGCTCCAGGGCTGGGGGGGCCGCCGCTGCCCCCCACCCCGGGCTCCCCCCGACCCCGTCCCGCGCTGCCCCCAGTGACTCGAGGGGGAAAATTCGCCCTGTTAATAGGAAAAGTGCTATATATATGTGTGTGTGTGTGTGTATGTATGAAGGGCTCTGTGAGCGCCTGGCCGGGCCGCAGCGCGCTGTGTTGCGCGCAGCGCGGCGGCCGAGCCCGAGGTGAGCGCGGAGGCGGCTCCGCGCCTCTGCCGCCCCCCGAGCCGCGTCCGAGGGGCCCGGCGTGCCCGGGTCCCGCGGGGCCCCGGCGCCGAGCGAGCCCGGCCCCGCAATAACTTGGCTGGGTTACGGAGGGGGGAGGAAAAAAAAAAGGGCAAAAAGCTCCTCGGAGCCCGCGCTATTTATAGGTGGCAGTAAAGGCTCCTTTGGGTAAGAAGCATCAGGAATCCGGCCGTTTCATTGATCCCAGGTGTTGAGCGGCCACAGCTACGCGGGTTGGACCTACGAAGTCGCAGGTCTCCTCGCCTCCTCCAGGCAGCGAAAAGGGGCGATAGGAGCCGTGTTTCGGTGAGCCCCGGTTCGGCCACAGTGCGATTCCCAAGCACGGAGACAGGGCACAAGGCGGAGGGGAAGACTCTTCCCTTCCCTTCCCTTTCAGAAAGCCGCACAATGCAGGGCACCTGCGGGGCGGAAAGTGGGCCAGGGCGACACGGTAGGTAGCACATCACACGCAGCAGAGGAAAGAAATCCAGTTAAAAATACATTAGTTCACATCAGAGCACGAGCTTCATTTCCCCCCCCCCTTTTTTTTTTAAACAAGGCTGCGCGTTAGGACAAGCTCGGAGCACTTTGTTGCGCCTGGAGGTCCCCCCACGCCCATGGAAACACGGCGAGCAGCTCCTTCCTTGCGTCTCTTAAACCGGGCTTAATTGGAATTGCTAAAGTAGGACACCCCGCCGGCCGGCCGGCGCTTTCCGGCGCCCGCGCACCTCTGCTGCGAGCAGAATCGCTCGCTCAAATTGCTCGAAACGCCACATTCTGCTCCACCCCCAGCTTTTGGGGCGCCTACTCATCCTCTTCCCCCCTAATTGCAACGTGCTTGGGAAAGGCACCTGCATGCAGAGAAAAAGAGAAACCCCCCAGACACCAGCAGCAGCGAGAGGAGGGAGCTCCTAAACTCCCGCGCTGCTCCGCACACCTGGAAAAAGTTTGGACGGAGGAGAGCGTCCTGAAAAACACTTTTTGTTGTTGTTTTCTTTTAAAGTCCACAACCGGGCGTTTCCTTACACTTCGCCTTTAATTTATTTGATTAAATCACAACAAAAGCGACTTGTCAGCTTCTCCCATCTCCCCACACGCAGCCCCACGCGAAAGCTTTTACGGGAGACGTGTCACTGGCAGCGGCGAAATCCAGGCACGAGCTGGGGCCAAGTCCCGCTCCCAGAGCGGCATTTCCCTGCAAGCTCCAGCTGCACCCGGTGCTCCTGGGCTGCAAATCTCGGCTGCAGCCGCTTGTCTCAAACCCCTCGCTCTGGTTTCTGCGGCCCTGGGGAGGCTTCGGGAGGTCCTCGGCGGGTGACGACAGCAGCTGTCGCAACAAAGGGAGATGTCGCGACAAGGGGCTGCTTGCTCCGCGGCACCAGGTTGTTTGCAGAGCGCCGCGGTGGCGTTAGGCGCCGTACCGCTTTGGGACCAGCTGGCCAAAATACCCGCACCTGATCCCAGCACCGAGGCTCGCTGCTTGTTTCAGTTCCCGGTCAAGGAATAGATTCATTTTGCCTTCGGGAGAGCTACTCTTAGCTCCTTCCTAGCTTAAATTTTATATACACACATATATATATACATATATATATATATAAATCTCCAAGAGTTGCTCGTGGAAAGTTCGAGTTCTCTTTGATTATTACTCAAAGGGAGAGTAGTGCCCATTAACCCTTTAATTTGGAAGTACCCACCCGAGAAGAATCGGGGTAGTTCTCTTTTTCAAAAAAAGTAGATGCGGGGGCTGTTTGTGGCGGGCGGCTCCCTGGGGGTTGAATGGAGGGTTATTCCCTGCCCTGTCGGAAGCGCTTCCCGGGCTCTCCCTGCACCTTTTATTACACTTTGAAATTACGCAGCAACTCGGGCCACGGCGCTCGGTCCAGCGCAGCGCCGCGGCCGCTGCTCTTGCCCGAACTTCCCCTCGCGAGTCGCGACCTGCCCGCAGCCCTCCCGACCGATCTTAAATCCCTGCTAAAAGACTAAACCAGCTGCAGCAAACACGACATAATCACAGTGAGGAAAAAAAATAGGAATAGTTACGAGGACGGGGACCCCACAGCAACAGGTAATAATGACACCTGAAGCTTTTTAAGGGTACTTAACTTATGAAGAGGTTTGCGCGAGCATCGCTTTGGGTAAGGGGGTGCCTAAACGCGGCGTTGCCGGTCGGGAAGCTGGAACGGGTCGGGCCAGGGAAGCGGCCTCGGTTCGGCTGCCCTGGCGCCAGCGGAGCTGCCGCTCCGGGCCGGCCCCGACGGAGCGGGTCTCTCCCGGCCTGGCCCGGCCCGGCCCGACCGGCCCCGCGGCGGGGACGGCGCTGGAGGCAGCCCCGAGGTACGTTACCGATGTGGGTTTTAGGGATTTTCTTTTTTCTTTTTTCTTTTTTTTTTTTTTGGCCCCCGCAGCGGCCCTGGAGTGCCCGCGAGCGCGGGGGGCTCCTCTCCCCGGCTCCGCGCGCCTCTTGTGCCCCCCTTCCCCCAGCTGCGGCGCTTGGGGTGACTGGGACGGGGAGGCGCGTGCGGGGCCCGCGACGCGAAGGTGCCCGCGCGGCCGAACCGGGCGGCCGAACCGGGCGGCAGATCCGCGCGCTCCGCCGCCCGCGCCTCGGGAGAGGTGCCAGCCCCGGGCGGCGCAGCGGAGCGGCCGAACCGCGCGCTCCGCCGCCCGCGCCTCGGGAGAGGTGCCAGCCCCGGGCGGCGCAGCGGGGAACGCGCCGGGGATCGCGCCGCAACGAGGCGAGGTGCGGGGTGGCGGCGGGGAAAGCGATCCCAGCGCCGCGCGCTCCAGCGCAGGGGTTCGTTTGCTTGCTGGGCTTGTGCGAAACCGGGGGTGCTTGGCCTATTCCTTCTCCTCTCACCGTCCTTCCCCGGGTTGGAGAGCGCTGGGGTAAAATGTTGTCGCAAGTTTAGCAAGCTGGCACCTCGCTTCCCAAGCGGATGGATAATCCCCCCGGAGCAGCTTCCCGCACGGCCGCGGCGTGGCCAAGGGGAGATCCTGCTGCGCGATCCCTACTGACCCCAGTAACCAAACTGGCTTGGAAGAGGAAACCGTCCTCGTTCCGCACGGCGTAGTGTGGCCGTACGCTGTCTTTGCAAACCGAGCCTCGTTGCTGTGGAATTGCAAAGTGTTCTTTTACCTTACGCTCAGATCACACAAATAATTTTGCCAGCGTTATCGTAGGACTCCCACCACCACCACCACTTACATAAGAAAGTAGGAAAACACCTTATTCAGATGGTGAAAGCTGATGTAAAATGAAATTTTCTTAGGATGCTTTAGAGCAGATCATAGCAGGTTGCTGGTAGATTTAAGGTCTCAATTCTGGTAGTACTTCTGTAGCAGCCACAGTTATGCCCTTTATAACCAGCAATATAATACGTGGATGTAACATTGAGAATTTGTTGAAAAAGCTGCTTGAATAAAATCCTCTTTTTTTTTTTTTTTTTTTAAGTTCACAGAATGCTCGCAAATACTTATATCAGCACATTATAGATTTACTAATTTTGTATGGGTCCTATAAAAACTTATCTTGAAAAAGTACTGTGCTTGTGTATTAAGGGTAAAAACAATTGTTGTGAGCTAGGTTTCCTAAGCCTGTCCATATTTTCCAGAATTAACAAAGTAGAAATATGAGGTGAGAGAGGATTGAATCACACAAATGTGCCAGTGTGGTGTGTGGGGGCTTTTTTTTTTTTTTTCCCTTCCCCTTAAGTACATATCACAATAGGGATCACAATAGTAGGGATCACAACATCCTTCTGAAGCATGTTCAATCCCCACACCAATTCTTTAATGAAATGAATCTTGATTTGAGGTGTTGGGGCCTGTTCTTGCGGCTTCCTCCCTCACCGATACGGAGGGAGCCCAATTCCAGTGGGAACTCCGGGAATGTCACAGCTGGAACATCCAGCCTGAGATATTTCAAGGTGGAAACTCGGAATTGAAAAATGTCCTTGAAAACTTTGACCTTTATTATTTAGGACTTTGGTCTGCAATCGAATGAGACACTATCAAAGCTGCAGGCATCGTGTCAGATGCTTTGAGGATAGTTCGGTTTTCTAGCTAAATGTCTCTCTATGCACAAGTCATTTTACTAGTGTATGGCATAAATCCAGAGACCAGTCACATTACTTACCGGTCTGTTTATATCTCAATGCTCATAATGTGTTGTTGCAATGTCTAGGTAAAATGTTCAGTGCCGCTTACAAGGCATCTCCCTTCAGCAATGCAATAATCGGTAATAGGAAACATTACCGAGAGCAACAGTTTCTGAAAATGAATTATCACCGTGCGAGTTAACAAAGACACAGCTGTAATTTCATTCAGAATTGAAATAAAACTAAACATCCAAGAAATAGGACCTGAAGTTAATAGGGAAAGGGGACGGGGCAGGATGCCGTGTTTGAGTGATCGAGTTGCTTAGGCTTACTGGTTATGAAGACAACCAAGGGGCCGAGTGATGCTGCTGGGCGGCTGGTAGAGGATTTCTGCAAGGGGGAACAAGTTAATTTCTGATTTAAAAAAAAATAAAAAAATAAAAAGAATAAAACCTCTGGTACAGTTGCATCTAATCAGATATTGGTTGCTCCTTTGTTATTGTTTAATGATTTTTGACATGCCTAAATTCTCTTTCATTAGATAAGAGTGTTTGTTTTTTGTTTTTGTGTTTTTTTTTTTAAGGGGGAAACAGGAAAAAGAAAACACTCTGCTGCTGCTTTTAGAAACTTTGACATCAAATGCAAGTTATCAACTATTGCACTGGGATTTCAAAAGCCCAATGTAAATAAATAGTGGGCACTGTCAGAGGGGTGGGTGTTCTCCTGTGCTGCAGAGTGGGAGACAAAGCTAATGAGCTGAACTGGGGCGTTGGATGTCAAGAGACACCTTTTACCTGAGAGTTTTTGTTGCATTTATTTTCAATAGAGACAAAAAGGAGGGTAACAATCCATTCCCTCCATTTTTTACCTCAGTTGTGCTTGTTAATATTTCATGCTAGAGCAGTTTAGAACAGCCTCAATAGAAAGAAAGTCTGTTGTAGAACAAGGGTAGGGATGAAACTGAGAAATGAACACTCTAGGTCTATTTTACAATACTTCCTGCTAGATATGGGTGTGAATACACACACTGACTTATTCATACAGTTCTTGAACAGAAAGCTGGCACGCTTACAGCAGAGGTAAACAGTGTGTCATAACACATTTAGCAAATGATGGCATGCTAACTTCGGAGAAATGTGTAGTAGTGGTCGCCCCGACGCATCCCTGCAGCAAATTAGATCTTGCGTGAGAGGAAAGGAGAGCATATAATTGTATGAGTTATTTTGAGAATGGAGAACTAACAGCTTTAATATTGTATTTCTTTTCTTTTATTAGTTTATCTTAGTCCTAACAATATTATTATTTTTTCTTTTAAATGTCTTCCTTTAATTCTATTGGAATCTACTCAATAAAGCTAAAAGAGTCTTCAGAATAATTCAAATTTCAAGCTTTCAGATGTTACCAGGACCCATGTGCTTACTACACATGTAAACTTACCACTAACAACAGTAAATTCTGGTAGCTATTGGCTAAGATTCAAAAGATGGATAAATACAAACTTTTTTTCCCCTGTTCCTGCTATGTCACGTATAAGGAGACCTGAAGCTCCCTTCATCATGTATACGTTTGATGTATACAAATGCAGGTATACATTTGGCTGTAGCTCAAATGTAGCAAATACATTTGCAACAAATACTTGTGATGATGGCAAATGCTCGTATCTCAGTGTCTCGTCTGCTTCAATATTTGTTGTTTTAGTTCTAATGAGAAGAGTAGTAACAATAAACTTTGAAGTGAATTCCCCATGCTAGTGTTCTGTCTGTAACAAATTCCTATTTGAATCATAAAAAGGAGTATTTCTGTGACTCATGGGCACTGCTGTGCTGTGCACAATCCCTTGCCCTCAAAATCCCTGGGTGAGCAGGACTTCACGGCCCCTGCTCCCTTCTGGAATGCACCTCAGGAATGGGTGAATGGCCCTGGCCCTGACCACAAGGCAGGGTGATAAATCAATATAAGTTGGTTCTAAGGAACCGATTAGTATGAAGGCTCAGTTCTGCTTCCATTGCAGTTAATACCACCGCTCTCGTGGCTCTGAAGAGCTTCCCCTCATGGTTTGGATCGTGGAAATGCTCAGAATTCCCAGCAAACCTTTTGTTTTCCTGACCAACAGACACACACACAAATTATGTAATCTTTGTTCAAAGCTCTGGTCCCGGATCTTATTTTTTCATAGACTTCTGCTTAATATTGTTATAGTCCTTCTTGCCTGCTAGTAGGCTGGCTCTTTTTACTCCCCTCTTTTTTCCCTTCATGGAAATAGTTATCATACTCATGAGTGTTAAATTTGATGTTAGCATTTAACTGTTTCAAGCTCCTACAAATGCAGGATAACACTGATTTTTACTTTTATTCAATACAAATGGTTACACTGGGGCCAGGTTTGGGAAGTTGCCAGTGAAATGTCACTACTTTCAGTACCCGTTAACAGTGACTGCTGAGATGAGTGAGGAACCCAAACGTTTTCCTAATGGGTAATATATAAGTATGTGAAAACAGAACTGAACTAGATAACTCCTTGAATATTTGTACACTTATCAGTAACACTGAACAAATTTTAATTGTTTAAATTTCACAATTGTTTAATTGTGAAAAAATCTCTCTATGATTTTTTACCCTAACAAGAAAAGAATGTGATCTAAAATGTTCTTGAAATTTAAAATAAAAAGTGTCTATCAGAATCAAAATGAGGAATGAAAATGTTGCTGATTATTGGACTGTAAATTAGCAAATCTTGTTTCTTGCCTGGATCAGTGATTTTTTTAAATCATATTTTGCCCCTTTCAGACAGTCTTGTCCACTTGAAAATGTTGAAAGTTCTATGTATTTTAGTAGGATACAATAAAGTGACTTATTGGTGTATTCTGAACTGTTCTTCGTATTTGAACTCTTTGCTTCAGTTGAAAGTGCTCAGTGTTTTTAATGTGTTTTTCTGGCAAAAATATAGTAATCCAGTGATAGCTTTCACTGGCATGCTGAAAATCATTTTGCAGCTATATACATACGTGGAGGTGGTGTATTCAGGGGCAAAATGGAACTAAATTGAGTTTTCTTCGAGTTGCCTAATGTACTCAGTAGATGAGTTTATATTTTGTTTTGTTTAATCCGTAATAACCTCTGTCCAAAGGAATAACTGACACGCATCACAGCAAGGGCAAAAATGACTCAGAGGCAAGACTCCTTTTAGAGGAAGTGCCGTGTAGAAGAGGAATTTAAGGAGTCTTAATTTGTCTGTCTTGGTAGAAGGAAGGTGTTACTGAAGCTGTAGCATCGTACCATCCTCAAGCTCATCTTTATTTATGCAAGGAAGGATTACAAACATTAGGCCCGTAGAAGACGTAATGATCAGTTAGTTGCTGACTCAAATATTTCTCAAGCTATACCCCCTAAGTTTCTAATGAGTATATCTTCATTGGAATATCGCAATGAAAAATTGGAGGAAAGCATGCAGTCAGTTAAACCTTCAAATGTTTTATTTTAGGGCAGTTTTATTCAATCTGTAGCTTTGATGTCTGTTCAGTGCTATTGTTAAGATTCATGTTCTGCTGTGTGGGGCTTCTGCTACCACGCCTGACTTTGACAAACTGTTTGTTTTGGTACTATAGCTTAAAATATTTAGATAAAACAGGCATGACCAACCTGTGGGTGATTATAGTATTTAACACTTAAACAGTAAATTTCATTCACTGATGTGAGAGGTATCAAAGCTGTAATCTCTGTTTTCATAACAGGGGACTGAGGCACAGAAAGAAGTGACTCTCAAAAGCCCACGATCGTAATGGTAGGTTGGTGATGACTGTAGGGATGGAAGGCAGGTCACACAGCCCGGTCTGTGCCGCGTGGCACCTCCCAACGCGTGCGTTTGCCGATGCCACTGCAGGCTGCGAGCGCCTCGGCCCAGCTGCCTCCTCAGAGCTTTGTGGCGCTGCTCGAGGCAGTGACAGTATTTCATTCAGGGCACATCTGTAAAGCTTCTGCCTTACGGACACCTGCAGGAGGATGAGAAGAAACTATTTCTTCAGTGCTAACTCCCGTATTCACATGTGTAACAGCAGCATTACTTGAAAACAGTTGGAATTTCTCTTGTGTGAAAATTTGCTGTGCTGCGGCCTCGGGGCAGAAGCGTGGCATGCACTGCTGTAGTAGTGTGAGGGCGAGAGACAAATGAGTTCTTGTTTGAGGGGCGTTGAATGATGAAGGGCCACTTTTCTTGGTCTTGTAGCTAAAGAATTATCCCGAGAAGAAACATATACTGCTGGAAAGGAAAAAGCTATGTTTGTTTGTTTTGTTGTAACTGTGGATAGTGTACTGAAATCATCTCTTAATAATGTGGCTTCCTATCTGCACAGGTAGGGATGTTGCGCTAGTAATGTAGAGTTAGTACTATGATAAACACTGATCTCTTAAAAGTCTTCTTTTCATACAGAAGAGGCATAAAAAATAAATGGTTTCAGGCAAGTTCTGTATCCTACTGTGCATCTGCCAGTAATGGTTGAGGATTAGGAATACAGTTTTACATTTGCAGTTATTAAAAATTCTGTTTGTTGTAAAAATACTTTCTATGTAACCTTGTATAAATTCTCTATAATATATACACATCCAGGTTCCAAAGGCCCAGAGCTCGAGCTGACTCTGTGGCTGTGCAGTTGTATACCAGGCCCCACTGTAGGTAGGCATCTCTCTATCACCCTGGAATAGCAGGCCAAACACAAATTGCTCCCCTTTCCCTGGGTTTTCTATCCTCCCGAGCAGCCTGCCACTTTGAGAATATTCCTTTTCCCAACTGCCAACATGATAAATTTAGGGGGCCAATATAGTACTCACAGAAATTCTTGGGATAGCTTCAATCAGACTTTGAGCCAGTGGCTTTTTTCTCAGCAGAAATCTGGTAGAAAACATCATGGGGAAGTCTCCTAAATAGTAGAACTGCCCTAATGTGATGAATTGTGCCTAGCACACCATAGTACAGTGGAAAAAAAAATCTCTTAGCATAAATTTTCCTATTGAAATAAATGAATAGAGAAAATACTGTACACAAGCAAACTTGCAGTAGCTTGTATATTGTTCAGATAGAAAACAATGGTTTGGTATCAGAATCAATAATATAAAGCTCACTTGAGATTTCATTAATTCTCCAGCGACTAAAATGAAAAGGGGCCTCAGTCTGAAGAAGACTGGATGTTTTACAAATGCTTTATACTGTGCTGATGGACACAAACTCTAGACTGCAAATTTACAGTGCATCTCATCAGCAGAGCAGACCGGAAGGCAAAGGCAATAGAGGTGCAGGTCGCAAGGAATGTGCCCTCCAAGCGTTGCTGCCTGCCTTTTCTCGTAGAGACCAGGTCCAAGGAGATGGTGCAGCTGGACCACAGGGCATCCTTGGATGGCTCCCTGCCTGCCCAGGCCTCTCCTATCGGCTTTTGTGCCGTGCGGCCCAAGGACTGGTCTGTCCTTCATCCTTGTCCTTTTCTTGGATGAAGCTGCATTCTGGGCAGAGGAGTGACATGCAGAAGGCCTGGTGCCTTTCACAGCCTGCCCAAGGCTGTGGTGGTCCAGTCCAAAATAGGAAAGACAGTGGGTGTCTGCTTTGGTAGGATTGCCTGAAACTCTAGCAACAGGGCAGACTAAATAACTGGCATTATTTTGAAGCATCTATTATTTTCTATTTAATTATCTACAAGTAGATATCTATAGCTTGGGGAGTTGATTCCTCTCTGGATCTTATTCAACACTTTTTTTTTTTTTTAAACAACTGCTCAGCTTATTTCAAAACAATCTACTAAATTGCTACAGTATTTTCTAAATAGATTTAGCTAAGCTAAAACACATTTTCTTTTATATAATAACACTTCTAAAGCATTGTAACTTTTATATTTATACACTGTTAATGAACTGTGGTTTGGGACTACCATGGAAATACAGCTAGATAGGAAATAAACAATTTCTGTCTTCTGTAGATAGATATTTATTCTAAATTTCCGATTTCTCCTATTGCAATTACTCTTTCTTCCCGGAATGTCCCATCACTTGCTGTGCTCCCTCTGCCATCTTGTTTGTAAGGGTTTGATGTAGGAACTTTCTCATTTAGTGTTTTTCTTTAATATTTTATTTTTTACAGAACATAACAAAAATAGTTTTTTACTGTGAACAAGTGGTACTATACCATAAATATCTGTCAGAAGCATGTCTCTGCTAGGATAAATCTGGAACACTCACCTTAATTTCCACAGGAGTTGCCCTGTAGTGACACTGGAGCAAGTCAGAGTTGAGTCCTGATCACACAAATATCTTACCCTGCCCTTAGTGTTGTAATAGAAGGCTTTGGGTGCTCAGCTTTTTGCATGAATAAATCAAAAATTTCTGCTTATATAAGCAGGATATGAGAGTGTGCAGCTATTGGCAGTGGATAGCCCTGCTAATTTCTGTGCTCCCCCTAAAATAATTTGAAGAGCCTCAAAATTGTCATTAAAATTCATTTCTTTGCCTTCACATCTACCCATCTAGCTGTGGAGAAGCCTCTTGCTCTTCTCCCTGGAACTTTCACCAGGACATCAGCTCCTGAGGAGGAGAGCAAGGGTGCAGCCGTAATGGGGTCCTCAGGAAAAACAGGCAAGAAAACGGGCAGTTATCCACGTGGTCCAATGTTGAAATACATGATGTGACTGTGGGATTTAACTGCTCAAGATTTCACATTGGTTCTCCTTTATCTTGACTACCACATAGATGTTTATTACTAATCGTGTGATTGTCTTGCTATTGCTGCATATGATTATCACAATTCCACCCCCCCCCACAAAAAAAAAAAAAAAAACCCCAAAACAAACAAACAAAAAAACCCTCCCGAAGGTCAGCTTGCCAGCTGGGATAACTTGGCATGGCTCCACTCCTTTCCCTAGAGCCAGGCCGACTTTCACCAGCTGCATATCTGTCTCCATCTTGTCACTCCGACAGCCAGTTACTGAATAAGCCTTCACCATGACACAATATTCATGCACAGTAATGGACTTCAGGGTTTTCGTGGGGTCCCTCAGTTAAGGATAAGCACACATATCAGCCTGGGAATAAGATCCTTTCCACTCTTCTCATCATTTTGCGTCAGAAACAACTGAATTACTGATGTAAAGCTGGCCTAGTGATGGATCCTGCTATGGATTCGCAGCTCTGGAAGGAAGGATGGGCTCACTAGCAGTGTGTTTCCTTTAAGGTCCTCGAAGGGAGTGTCTGTCATGGGCACCACATAAGGTAAATGACAGGGCTGTGTTTCCAGCCTGCATTCCCGGGCGCTGAATGGAGCCCACGGAGCCTCAGTCTAACAGGCTTTGTAGCCTTGGCTCATATTAGGACATCTCACTGTGCAGCCAAGTTTTAGGGCCTCCCTGTTCTATTTGCTACCTCTATGTCACATCTTTGAAAATACAGGGATTGTGTGTCTGGAGAGACTGAGACGTTTTTGTATACAGACTCCGACCTCTTAAATAAAGACACATACCATAAATGTGCTTCAAGCAGGGTCCAGGTAGAGCTGATATCCTTCAGTCCAATATTAAGACTCAAGATTTGGATCTATTCATCTTTGCATCCGTTCATCTTTTGACTTAACCCAGTGAGTGCCTCCTGCACATGAAGTGTGCAGTGTCAGAGAAGATTTAATTCACATGGACAGTGTGGGCTTGCTGTAAGAAGTGCCACAGCCACTTTCATTTTGACTGCAATAGTACCAGTGCCCTATCTTCACATAATAACAGCAACTGGAGAATTCATGTTAAGAGAGGAAGGGCTTCCGTATTCCTCTCCTTCCAGCCCGTAACCCTTTTGAAGTGTAGGGCTCTTCCTTCTGAAGCGCTACCATCAGTGCTTGAGGTTATTCAGGCTAGAGGAAGGGAGCAGCAGGGAGCATGAGCACAGCTCTGAGAGCCCTGAGTTATGTGGGATAAGCCTGGATCTCTGCCTTCTGGGACTCCCTTGGCACTCTACATGAAGAATTAAGCACATTAATGGGCTTTTGAGAATTCCCGAATATGACCTGAATCAAAGCCTATCTGCCATTTAAATGCAATACCTTCTTGGCAGCCATGCCTCTTCTGTAACTTTTGGCTTTGAAATCTGTTTTGGAGAGGCAGGAGGCATCTTGGAAATCTTGTAGCCAGCACCTGTCAGCATAGATAGGAATCAGGCCCATCAAACCCTGTGGTGTTTGTGTACTTTCTTCAGAAAACTCTTGGTGCATCCAGCATTACCACTTAAGTGCAGACTGTTAACAGTGAAAAATGACTGGTGGTTTTAACATCCATGTGAAGTGTGAGAGGTGGGTGGGGTTTAAATTCTATTTTTTTTTAAATAACCATTTTAGCAGTTACACAAATGCACTGCGTTTTTATGTTTTCATGAAATGCAATATTTGTGATTAACGTTAAAATAACAAGAAAGGGAATGAGATATAGGGAGAAAGGGGATGAGCAAGTTCTAGAATTGGACTTGCTCAGCCTTGCACCCCAGTCTGTCTATCAAGGGGATCAGGAAAGGCAGCATTTAGCACCGTAGTCCTTGTCTGCTATGTATATGTCATATTGTTACTTGCTGATTGCAGTCTGACAGCTTTCATCAATCTCTAGAAAACCGAATTCTTTACTCCTTCACAGAGTTGGATCGAATTCCTCTAATGCTTGACTTACTATTATGAGAACTCAGACTGCAAAAGTGAGAGCTTTCTTATTTTGAAATGATTGGCATCTGAAGCTAGGTGAGGATCCCCCTCTTTCTAATTCTGATCTCTGACAAATTTAATTTTTAGCATTGCATTATTGCTAGTGTACAAGCCAGCTGTTCAAACAAACACAAACTCCTCATCTTTTTGATTTATGGGTATGTTACACTGTACAGACATGAGTAACCCATGTAGAATATCATTACCACAGAGAAAAAAACAGTATAAATTCACATGACTCAGGGATTTGTTGCAATGCTCATGTCTGAACTCTCATTAGAGATGAGTACACTTAAACATCAAAAGGAAAGTACACTCACTAGTTTTGTTTAATGCATAATTCACATTGTCAGAATAAAAACCAAATCAGTCCCCGGCTGTACTGAACATTGGTGCTACTAACCAACTCTCGTAGAGGATCCTTCCATTTTATTCCACCAACTCTGCCCTGAGATTTCCTCTCATAGGTGTTGTTCCATCATCTCAGAGATGTCCAGATTTTAATGACATCTTCTCCAGTGACGTCTTCCTTCCTGAATCAGTTATTTCCCTGTAATAACAAGGGGTGGTAAAGCCAGGGATACCCTGTTGCTGCAGGTGGCTCCAGTTCCCAAGAGAACTTTCAATGGAAGCAGAGTTTAAAATAATGTAATCATTTATACAAGTGTGATTCGAGATCAGTCCAAAACTCCCACTGCTTTCAATCTCAGACTAAGCTGAGTCTTAATAACAAGACTAGACCCATAGTCAGTCACCCAAAAAGACAGAATTCAAGAAGAATTTGATTTCTTATCTTTATTCATTTTTTATTGAATTAATATTTATTTTCTTACCATATTCTCAAATAAGCAGGTACAGTGCAAGGTGAAACCCACCTCCTCCTCCCCTCACCCCAAGTCCAGCCCAGCAAAGCCAAGCTCATCAGCACAACCCGAGCTTAAGAACAGGAATCCCATCCGCGGCGTCGCCTCCCGTTACGTGGAGTGGCAAGGCTGCTTTAGTTTGCATAAAGGAAGATCCCTGGGTACTCTCTGCCTTCCTGCATTACAGTCTTTTGCACAAAGTAAGGATTTTATTCCCATACATCTTCATCGCTTCTATTGGCTTTTCCTGTGCCAGTGCTTAAGGGGTCAGTGAATAGAACTATGGAGCTCTCGTATTTATGCATCTCTTCAAAAACTGGCTTTTTTACTAGCTGGGCTTACATCGCTTCTCTCCCACTTTTTTCTTTTTCCCTTCCCCTCCTCCCTCAAAGAATTGGTTTTAAATTTTAGGAGTCTTAATTGATGGGATGGAGCAACCTCTCTTCCCAGGGAGGTCTCTGGCACAGAGCGAGACAGAATGACATTTAAAGAACTCACTACTTGGCATGAAATTGCAAGGAATTTTTTATGTTCTCATTACCATTTCTGTAATTTTCCTATACACCAGTAGTGGTGCAACAGTATTTGCTGCTGATCTCTTTGGCATCAATTCTGGAGTGGTGTGGTTGAGTTCCTCCTGATGCGCATCCCTGTGAGTAAATTGAGAATGAGATCCCTATTCTTGAGGTGTCTTCTGAAAGCCCTAATGTTCTGCAGACCATCCTGTGCAAGTCTGTAGTAGGTTCCTTGTGACAGAATTAATACTTTTGACTTAAAACAGGTGCTTCACCTAGAGAATATTGCTTTAAACGGAAAGCTGTCTAAAGAACAAGTGGATCCTGGGTGTTTAAGCTACAGCAGACCTTTTTGGTTTGTTTTCCTTTTCTTTGTAAGAACTCACCAGAAATATTTACAATTGAGAACCTGATATTTCTCCAGTAAGGAATCTCCTGGCCACTTCTAAAGGCCTAAGAATATATCCAGAGTATAAGTTGTTTAAAGTGTTTATTTTCTGTGGAGTACACATAGAATGGCTACCCTGGACCTGATCATAAATGCATAACTGTTGTGAATGTTTTTGTTAAGAAAGAAAAACCTATCACAAATTAAATATGTTTCATGAACAGAAAGTAAGTAGGTCAAATTTGGGGCTGAATTATCCTTGCATTACACATAAAGATTAAATTCCGTGTTGTTTTCGTATGCAGGACTATGGGCTTGTCTACATTCAGAATTACTCCAAAATACTTATTAGTTATCCTGCAGTAATTACTCTCGACTAAAACCATGTGTAGCCAAATCTTATGCCAGCATAAGAATTCCCTTTCTCAAATTATCTTAATCCACTTTGAAGGTGGATTAGGCGAAACCAGGAAAGAGCTCTGCCATTGCAGAATCAACGAGTTACCTGAGCACAGCTCTGCTTTACATTCATATCCTACTTTATTCCAGCGTAATTTTCCAGGGCTGTGACGCTCTTAAGATATATCTACATAGCAAATGAAAGTGTGATTAGAGACATACCAACCCGTCCTTTACTCTCTCTGCCATGAGTAACTGCAGTAATGAAAGATGGTAGCAGAGACTTGAGCACAGCCCATTAACTGGAGCGGATTTGCAGGAACCCTTCCAGTTGTGCAGAGGTTCTGCTGAGGTCCTGGCTGTCACACCCTGGCGGCCGGCACAATTTATGTCCCTTGCGCCTAATGCCGGGGTGGGAAGGCCCGTCTTTATCTCCCGCGCGCGCAAACACCAACATTGCGTGTGTGGTAGGACTGAGCTGAATGGACAATTTAACTTCAGAGGTTAATCACACTGGAGGAGAAGCAAGGCTCACACATTTTTAATACGCAACCTCTGACAACGAAACCAAGTGTCGTCTGTGTGACTGCATAGGCCACATTAAATATGCTGCAGACAAGCACCACTCGGTTGATTTTGTTAGGGCTGAATTTGCCTCCATGTATGAGTTCTTCCTCATTTGACTAATATTTGTTTTGCTGTCTATTTGCTTATTTGTTTGAATGAAATAGATGCATTTTAATATTCCTTTAAATGCATTCCAAATACAGTAACTTGATTAACTATTTCACCCTAAAAAGTGTAACAATCACAACTAAAACTTCCCTGTGATGAGAGGTATTGAGCAATTGGAAATCCCATCAGGGAGGGCTATGCCGTACACTTCATGCTCTTATAAGAGCATCACTTAATAATGAACATCAAAATAAAGAATCAATCAAGCCGTACACGGTGCTTTTCAAGTCTACCAAAAAAAGAGAACTTACCAGTAACAAACTCTATAGTAACTCTATAGAAAAAGAAGAGAGGAAAAAAAATAGTCTAAATATATCTCAAAAAACAGTTGCAGGGGAAGGGAAGCAAAAACAAAAATGAAACTTTTGTCTTCATAGCCAAGCATCTTGAGTATCTTGGATTAAAAACAAATGTACTTTCAATTTCAGTCTCCTTAAACTTCTGCTTGTACGTGATCATATTCCAAGATGTCCTTCCCCTCCCCCAAATAAAAAGCCACTCTTTCTCCCACTGAAAAGAGATGATCTCACCATTTTAAATAAGGTGCTTCTGCATAGCACTGGACCCAACAACAGAAAAGGTGTAAATGTACTTACTCCCTGACTTCATCTTCCTTAAAAAAAAAAAAGTGGAATAGCAAAACCGGATTAGTAACAGTACTAAACAAAGGCATTTTTCCCTTCTGTTATATTTAAATCAGGAAAACTAAATGAAAAGGAAAGTATTAATGCTAATATTAAGGAGCAAAGAGCAGAAATGAAAGGGATGTAGCTGAAAAAAACAGTTTTGTGTCAGGCCTGCTACCAGCCCATGTCCTTTGTGAACTCTGCTGCGCTGTTTGTGTGCGCCTGGAGTAGTGTCACTTGTTACAAAAACGGCTAATAGGAGATGCAACGCGGCGCAGGTAAACGCGACCTTCTGCGCTCCTGGCAGTCCCCGTGCTCCATGCGCAATATGAACAGCGGTATCAACAGCCCAGGATGTTCCCAGCGCCCACCTAACCTCTCCTTGGCCCAAAAGGCACAGGAATCTCAGCTGCTAGGGGCAGTTTCTACAGCAGGCCTAGTTCTGCAGATACTTGGGAGTGATAACAGGCCCATGTGCGCAAGGGCTGCCGAATGTGGTGGGCCCAAGCACGCGCTCGCAGGGGCTTTGCGTCTTAAAAGTAGTGGCATCACTAAAAGAAAATGAAGGTGTCTCGTCACCCCGTGTAGAGGCTGCCATCGCTCGTAGCCGTGCCCAAGTATTATGCGTGTGGCCAAAGGGGCTTCAGCCCTCGCTCTAGGGCTAAGCTCCGTAGCTCTCCCTGAAACAGCTGGCTGTCGGGAATGGGCGCTCCGGCACCCAGCAGCAGAGGAAGGGCAGAGGATGCGGAGGAAGGCGGCTGCATCCCGCCTGGATTCGCCTTTCCGTGCGGGAGCCGCCATTGTGCCGGGAAACGTGTCGGGCGCCGCCGCCGTTCCCGCCGCTGCCCCCGGCTCCAGCCCGGCGCCCGGCCATGCCGGGGCCCCCGGCCCGCCCCACCGCCGAGCCCGGCCGGGGGGCGGCGGGGCCCGCACGCCGGCCGGGGCTGCTGCCGCCCCTCCACGTGGCGCCCGGGCTGCCTTCCCCGCGGCGCGTGTCCCCGCGTGTGCGCGGCGTGTCCCCGCGTGGGCCGCGCGCGCGTCCCCCCCCGCCGCCGCCGCAGGGCTGCCCGGCATCCGCGCAGGCTGAGGGTGGCCTCCCCCCCCCATCCCCACAGCCCCCGTGTTTTTTTTTTCCAGGTGGCACTTGGCGGCGACCAGGAGGGCTCGCTTGGCACTGAATGTCACCCTGAAGGTAAAATGAAAGACAAAAAGATGAACGCGCGCTCGCTTCCTTCCTGCCTGCCTGCCTGCCTTCCTTCCGCGGCGCCCGCCGCCGCTCGCGCCCGCACCACAGCTGCGGTTTTATTATTTTTTTTTTTTCAAAAAAATATATTTTTATTATTTTTAAAATGCATGCAAAGAAACGTGCACGTACCCGGTCACGAGCCCAAGAAAAACCCGGCCGCTTCCCCCTTCCTCCTGCCAAGTTATCATTGAGAAAACAGACAGGCGGCGTGACGTCCCGGGTCAGGCCGAGTGCGGAGCGGCGCTACCAAAGCGGCAGGGAGGCCGGGGCCGCCGCCGCCGCCGCCGCCGCCGCGGGAGCCGCCGCCGGGGCGGCCGCAGCGCGGGCCGGGGCCGCCGCTCCGCGCCCGGCGCCGCCGCCGCCGCCCGCGCGCCCCGCGGAGCCGCCGCGGAGCCGCCCGGCCCGCGCCCGCCCGCGCGCGTCCCCCCCCGCGGCCGCGGAGGTCGCGGGCGCCCGGCGAAAGGAGGCGTGTGTTAAAGATTTTGCAATGTCCCTGCATGGTGTGTTAGACTTTCCTAGCAAAGAAACCGGCGCCGGCTTCTTTAAAAGCCCCGACGACTCACCTGACTAGAGCCGCCTGCGCCTCCGCGCTGACCAGGTAACGCGCGCGGCGACCTTGGCGCCGCCGCGCACCCTGCGCAGGGCCCTGCGGCGGGGCGCGCTCCGGAGCCGGCGCCAGCAGCGGAGCCCCCCCAGCCCCCCTCCCCCCGGCCACCTTCAGAGCTGGCCCATTGCACTTGCCCAGAGTCGGTCCCCGAAAAAAAAAAAATCAGGTGAATAAAAAGCAGCCAGCCGGGGTGGGGGTGGGGGGTTGATTTGCAGCTCTCTGGCAATTACTTAAAATTATTGGCGGGGGGGAAGATTTTTCTTTTTCTTTTCTCTCTCTCTTTTTTTTTTTTTCCCTGCTGACGGAGCCCGGCAGTTCGTCCTGCCCCCGTCCCCCCCGGCTCTGCACAGTGCCGAGGAAGTGCAAGAGTTTGGGGACGGCTCCGCGCTGGCTGCGCGGGGAGCGCAGGGGGCAGCCGCACTCGGCGGCGCCCGCCGGGCCGCGTGTGGCCGCGGCCGCGGGGCCCTGGGCCGGGGGGAGCCCGGGGCGCCCCGGGGGGCTCCGCGCCTCGGCCCGGGGGCTCCGCGGAGGCCTGCGGGGAGGCAGCGCCGCTGCCGCCCGCCCCGCAGCCGCGGGACCCCGCGAAGTGAGTGGAGAGGAGGCGGCGCCGGCCCTGCCGGCCCGGCCTCGCGCCTCGGAGGAGCGAGTCCAGCCTGAGCACGAGCCGCCTGCAAGAGCCTTTATTTTTATTATTATTTTGATTTTTCTCTCCCCCTCGGGCCCTCGCGCTCCGGAGGAGCGAGCGGTGCCAGGGAGGACATGTGCTGAAGGGGGCAGCGCTCGGGGCACTCGCTCTGGGTAACGCGAAGAGCGGAGGGCCGCGATTCGGGGATGACTAAGTAACGGGGGAGGCAAGTCAACGAGCAGCAGATAAAGGAGGCAGAAATGTAGGTGAACGGTGGGATGGCACCCAGGAGCTCGGTTTTCGCTCCTTCTCCCTCTTCCCCGCCGCCCCCTCTCCGCCATCCTGCTGCCAGGAGACTTGAGCTGCAGCAGCAAGACCCAACAACCACCAAAATGCACCATCTGCCCCCACCTTATAACTGCCTTGGGAGCGGGAGGCAATGACCTCTGTATAAGGCCTCCTAAGTTTTAAGCATTAATTATCCCCCTTCTCCCCATTCTGAATATGAACTGTGAAACTTATCTGATACAGTTTTGCTTTCATGTTCTACCCCAGAGCATGAAGCGTTCTTGTGTAGCACATGTGTGCTCCCCTTTAAAAGGGGGATAGTTTGCGGAATAACCTGCGTGGGATGGTGCGTGCGCTATGCTGCATTCCCACCAAAAATACCCTGCGACTTTGCATGAAGAAATGACTCACGGTTCTGCTCTTTCTTGCCTTGGAAGTATCAGCGTAGCTGGCGTGTATGTAGGGGAGGATCCATAAGGTTTTTGTGCCCGTACTGGAATCTGACAGGTCTCTTTTTGGAGGACTTTGCAGTTTAAACGGGGCGCCGGGCAGGGGAAGGTAAACACAGCGCTCGGCTGCTCCTTATCAAAACGCGGAAAACAAATCGATCGCATTAGCTCTGCGTGCAGCATCGTGGCTCTTCCACGCGCTTTCCCAGAAATTAAAAGGTTACCACTGGAGTATCCCTATCTCGAGCCTAGCGCCACTTATTACTGCAACAATATTTCAATATTAAGTGATCCTAGAGATATTTCATCTTTCATTTTGAATCCTGAATTTGAATCAGCATGAGAATGTCAGGGCTGCAAGATAAGGTATAACAAACTAAGTAGACAGCTGAAGGGCTCCCCGTGAAGGTGCTGCAGAGAAGGATATCTCGGTCCGTTCCCAGTAACCTTGTTTACAGGGACATTTCAATTGCAACCTGAATTTCAGCAAGGGGCTGCTGAGACTAATGCCTGTGTGCTTAAAGCCGATCACGAGTGCCTTTTGCACTCCGAACTGTGCATTCATCTTCGTTGCCTGCTCCCTAAAACTTTTCTGGAAGGTTATTATGATTTTCTGATATGAAAATTAACGTTTTTCCTGTGAGGAACCCTGCTCTTTGAACTCAGGTATATTAGCAACAAAGTATTCATGAGGTTTGATTTTTTTCTTTTCTTTTTCTTGCCTCTCTGATGTGTCAGGATCAGTAGTTACACCAGTCTTTTTAACTTTACGTATCTAACTTTGATTTATTATATTTAAGTCTCGGGGGTTTTGGACGCACTTTACAGGGCACTAAATCGGTTCAGGCTGGAATGTGCAAAAATGCATGTTGCGACAACAAGAACAGTTTTGTAGTAATCTTCGAAATTTCAATTTTTTGTTTCTAAAATTCCCTCAGGAAAGTCACGTGCATTTGGAAAGTGAGTGCTAAATGCCAGAAGCCACATTAATGAAGAAAAATGCTGTTAAAATACTTTGGAATAATAAATAGGATATGTAATGGTCAACCACAAGATAAAAATTTTACACAGTGTTTTTATGGCTCTAAATTGGCTGCATTGTAAACCAAGCTCACTGCTCTATTAAGTCATCATACTTTTCAATTATTTAAGATTTCTAGCCAAGCTATCTAATATAGTCTTCATTGCGCATATCAGAAAATTATACATGAGGTTGTAATTTCATGTTGATAGTGCGGGAGGGCTTTGTTGTGGACCGGCGTTTAATTTTGAGTTATCAGGACAAATATTGCAAAGTATGCACGCAGCAAAAAGTGATACAGAGATAGCTGCAGTCCTGTGAAATGGGGATAGTTACAGCACTGAAATGTACCTAATACAATTTGAGATCCACTCACTAAGAAACCTTGACAGTATCTGCCTTCCAGGTACCGTGCATTTGGAAATACTATATCTCCATTTAAATGCAGATCTTCAGTTTTCTCCAGGGGGCAGTTGGCGAATCTTTCGATTGAACCACTGGTACTAGAAAAACTAACTGAAGATTTACCCATGAACAAGAGACCCTTTCAAGCCTGCCTGCTTGAAATAATGATTATAAAATTTCGTAATATTGCAATTTTTTATTGATTTTAAATGCCTCTTCAAAAGTCAAACGAAAGGAATAGTGTCTTTTACTCCGGGCAGGCTAATGTTCTCACACTTATTTAGCCACCTTAAGTGATACAGCTGCTACACATAAGGTCTTTGTTTTTACGTTGGGGTTGTGTTTGCATGTGGGTTTCGTCAAATGGACAGAGCAGCCTTGCTTGGATTTTGACCTAGATTCCTCTTGATTATTCCTGTGCAGCAAGTACCCACTTATTTCCCGCTGTGAAAATAGGGGCGCAACTGTTGATGCTCTCTAGCTGGGGCTACCTGGGCAATAGGCAGCGCATCCAGTTAAGGCCCCTCTTCCGTCAGGTCCTCCTGACTGGGGGGTAAAATGGGGCTCTGCTAAAAGGGAGCCCACGCAAATATTTCCTCTCGCACGAGCTGGCACTCTTGAAGCTTTTGATGCAAAGAAATGCAGGAAAACCTGGGTGAGATGAGCACATGTGTTTCTCAGTCCGTATTTAGCACATGGACGTGGCGCGCTTGCCACGGAGAACAGGGCCACAGTTTATTTAAAACAAGTCCCCGACCCAGCTCGCTCCATATTCACTTGAAGCTCGGCGCTGGTAGCTGTCAGTCCTGCTTAGAGGTGCTTGTCCCGTGCAGTCCAGTTTTCCATCTTGTCTGCCAGGTCTGCAGCGCAGTGCCGGGTTGCTGCCTTGTCCCTGTGCTGGAGCCAAGAGAGCCATGAAAGGAATATTCCTGGTGGCCTCGGCACTCCGAGGAAACCCGCGCTCGAGCGTCCGCGGGCAGCTCGGGCAGCCGTGGAAAGTCACATCCTACTTGCGCAGGGCCTAATGACCGAAGTCCCATCCAGCCTAATTGATGTTCCTATAAACACTCGCAGGTTTGTGCTCCAGTGGAAGCCATAACTGGATGAGCTGCTTAAACAAATGCTTTGCATATGGAGCTTGAAAGGAAAGTCAGGCCTGATACGTTACCTTCCAGTCTGTGTCATTCTCTTGACACGAATGGAGTTGCTACAAACTGGCAGAAGCCTAGATGAAGAGGAGATCACGTTTAAGATCTTCACACATTTATGCTTCTGTCGCTATATATTGGACAGTAGCGATGTTTCTTTTCTGAAAACCTTGTTCTAAGTCTTGCCTCGGCATGCCCAAGCTTGCACATGCATTTACATATTGAGTAGGGCCTAGCCTTTATAGCATGATTTTCCCCTTAATATTTGAGCAAGATCTCTTATTACTCAACCATTAAGGGAAAAGAAGATGGAACTTTCCTAAAGCAGCTTTTCTGTTGGGGGATCTAGTGGCAGTTGCTTTGAAGCATGTGTAATTGATTATCATACATTTATTTTAAAAAGGAGACATAACAAGGAATCTAACATGATGTTTTGGAATATATCTTCTCCCCACAATGTTCTTGAGGGAAATGTAAGGTTGCAGGCATCATTTCATGCCCTGTATGTTTTTGAACATAAATCAAAGAAATTGTTGGAGAGTTATAGATGTTCATAGCAACTGTAGCTATAATAAACACATGCAGTATATATTTTCCGAGCTATTTTGTATGGGTGAAAAGCTGAAGCTGGCATTTTGTGTGAACAATTCAACTTAATCACTGAAAATTTATTTCCTAGTTAGCATGGATTACCAGTGTACCGTGAAGTCATACACCTTGGTTTAAGTTCATCTGGTTGTGAAGCCTTGGTTAAAATTGGGAAAGAATTTAAATTAGATCTAGACACCTTGAATGAATTATTCCAAATGTCACATTTATAGTGATGCCTTCATGGCAATGTTTAAATCTCTATTATCACTTATATTGGTTTCAAAATACATTGGATACTTTAGAGAAAAAATAAATGACAAGAAGAGTATGAAAAAACATTTTCATTGTACACATAACAAAATATGAAAACAGAAAAGATCAAATTCTGGATGGCCTAGTAGTGCAACCATTATAATAAGAACACTTAGCTTAGGCATACAAATAGCTTGATGGTTGTGTTGCTTTAAGGTCTTAATAAATGAAAAGGGAGGAGTGACTTATGGAGGAATTTCAATGAGTGCAGTGACTTCGTGTATGGGAATGAGGACGGTGTTCCGTACTTGACAGGAATGCAAATACCCTAAAATGATAAAAAAAGACCCCCAGAATCACAGTTTGTATATGTTTGGATAGGCTGGGGAGGGGGAACCTTTGGTAGTTGTGCCTCAATTAGAGAGGGCCGGATGACCCCAGTTTGGGACCTTGTGTCTCAAGCAGAATGGTGTCTGAGCAAAAACGTAGTTTGGCCTTCTAGCACTACTGGCTGTTCTTTTCACTTCTCTCTGTGGATTCCGAGATTAATAATTAAAAGTGAAGCTGATACTGAAAAATGTTGAGACTAGCTAAAAGGTCTGACTTTTAGAAATGTTTTTATGTTTGTGTCGGACTTGCATTTTATGGGGTAATTTTCAGTCATTCTTCATTTGTTTTACCAGGCCATAAACCTGTTTTTGTAAAAGAGAAAGTTGATATCTTTGTACTTGACTCTTGGAAGTATGGTTTTAAAATATAAAACGAATGCTACAACTGAAAATTTGCAGTATGCCTTATCTGTGTGTAGCACTAGCCTTACACAGCCTTGCTGCGCATTGATGCTGTCTCCGAATGGTAAGACCCGTGTGTGTAAAATACAAGAGCTTTGCAAGTTGTGGCTGGTGGTGGGAGGCAAGGAGGGCAGGACATCACCTGCCTCCTGCACCACGTCAGACCCCAAAAGAGCAGACGGTGGGAGATGTTTCCCAAATGCTGCCCCACAGGCTGGAGAAGGATGAAGAGGCTGGAAAGGGAACTCTGGATGGTCCTCCTTTCTCCCAAAGTTCTTGTGCCATTTTTCCCTGCC
This sequence comes from Tinamus guttatus, assembly GCF_059628265.1. Taxonomy (NCBI): domain Eukaryota; kingdom Metazoa; phylum Chordata; class Aves; order Tinamiformes; family Tinamidae; genus Tinamus; species Tinamus guttatus. Next base: position 3,525,491 of record NW_028288567.1, on the reverse strand, counting down.
TTGTGCAACTTTGAACACTCCAGGAAGTAAATAAGATGAGAAACTTAGAAAGGTGAGAAGAGGGAAAGGTTGAAGAACCGGTAGGAAGACGGGGAGAAGAAAGATTTTGCAATCCCTGTGTGTCCAGTGATGGTGTCTGATCGGTGCCCGCTGTTACCAAAGAGGAGACCTGAAGGAGCTGTATCCCTGGATCTATGTTTACATGTATCTGTGACACCTCTGATGTGGTTGTATAGGAGATATAAGGGAATGGGGAACCTAAATGAGAGTGGGTGTTCTCCAGACTTGACAAATGGAGTGTTTTGGTGTGTGGAGCGGGACTGCAGAATAGTCAGTCTCATGCAGGGTCTGGGAGTTTCAGCCTTTCTGCACAGCAGCTTATGCATGTAAAGCCTCTCGATCTGGAAATTTCATTCACTGAAATTCCTACCTCCACAGGGATTTTATTAATGGTATTAAATCCATGTCTCAAGTTCCTTCTGACAAAAAGATTCTGTATAGCTCTGTGCAGAATAAAAATAAAAACAACCCCCTCCCCCCCGCCGAGTACTTCCTGAAGGGTCGCTCTCAGAGGAGACCAGGTGGACGAGTGTGGGGAGCAAAGCGTGAGGCCGGCGCGGCAGACGGGGCGGCGAGGCGGAGCGAGCAGGCTGCCCAAGGTCACGAGCGTTCTGGCAGAACCAGGACTGAGCTGGACTCAAAACTTCAGTTTTTAGCCCATTACCTTTCTCCAAGAGGCAGTCCCGGCTTTGCAGCTTAAGCAACTGAGAGCAGGGAAACTTTGCAATGTGCATTAAATCTAACGGTGCTGCTTTAGATGCAGAAAGGTGAAGCGAAGGGAAGCGACAGAAAGGTGAAGCTGAAGGTTACGCAGCCGCTCAGTGGCAGAGCTGGGAAGGGCTCTGTCTCCCAGCCAGGATTTCAGTTTGCTCCCTTGCTCCATCCCTCAGTGGAAGAGGGTGAGAGGAATCCTTGCAGCAAGTGCTGTGGAACTTCCTTTCTCCTGTGGCAGGGTTCAGGGCTTGATGGGGACCAGCAGACAAGCTCTTTGGGCACGTTTTGGTGGTGAGGAAGTGTATGCGGCATCAGTAACTTACAGTGCTATAAACTGTTGGTAGCTTTCTAAAGATCTTTTTGCTGCTGTTGTTTTTACTAGGCAGATTTGTGTTCCTCATTGTTGCTTTTTTAATCAAAGGAGCATGAGGACGTGAACTACAAATACCTCTGAAAATCAGGTTACAAACCCTTGTGCTTGTGAGCGTGTGTGCACGTGTGCCCCATGCATACTCATCATGCTCAGATCTGGTGCATGCACAGGACTGCAATTATTTTGTTGTTTGAATTGTTGAGCATGCTGTCTTGATGTCCTGTCAGCTTTGATTTCTGCCCTTTGGAATAAAGTTCAAAATATTAAAGAAATAACACGCAATATACTAGTAGCTAGAATAGTCATAGCGCTTGAGGGGAAAAGAGAGTGGTGAATAATCTGTCTTTCAAATGCCCAGCAAAAAAACAGCATATAGCAACTGTGGCCAAAGTCTGCAGTTGTGCACTTGCAAAAGGCACTCCTGTATTTTCTCTCTGAGGTTTTCTGGTTGTTGTAGGGAGAGCTTGGTGAAAGCAGCTTGCATGCTATACAGTCCCTCTCTGTATGGAAGTGTGGGGGGCACATGGCATTATTGTTCTTACCATTATCCTGGGCTAAACATTGAAGCAACAAAATCACAATTAACTATTGCTAATTTTTAAAAATCAAATGTGAAGCTGTGTTGTGAGTATTGCTCCTCAGTTTAAAAATCTACACAGCTGCAGCAGATATATTTTTCAGTGTTAATGTTCTGGTTTTATTTGTTTGCTTGGATTTGGTTCTGCAATTCTCACTGATGTCCAGGATCCTAGCTTCTCCCTTACTAGTTCTGGAGGGCTGAAACACACATTAAGGCAGCATGAAAAATATTTGGGGTCACAATTTGACATTGGTCAGAATTCCAAAATTTGCCAAATTTTGGTGCTGCGCTCCCTCCCTGCTCCCCCTACCCATCAATCCTCTGATTTATGCTCTGTACATGAAAAAAACAGCTGAGAAGTGTGAGACTGATGCAAGGCGGCTTGGAATGAATTTAGGACAAACAGGACACTTACTTTTATTCTAACACAGAAAATGTTTTGGGGTGCAGCTAACTGCTCTTCATCTGCAAACACACCACACTCAAAACATAAGCAAACATATATATATAGGTATTTATATATTTACATACATACATATATATATATTATTTTTCTGTGGTAAATTCTGCAGCTCTTAGTCCTGGCAGAGGCAAAATCTCCCCTTAAAGCGAATGAGACTTTTGCCTGTATCATGACTGAATAGAGCGCAGGATTTCAGCTCAGCATTAATAAAAGGAATGCAGCAAATACAGGGTTTCAGCAGCCCCCCGGCCATGCAGAAAAACCCCACTGATTTGGACTGGGTGAAGTTGTCAAAGGTTGCTCTGCTCTCCAGAGCCTGGCAATAGCTCCGCTGAAATGTGATGCCATTGGTTTTCAGCAAAGGTTTCTTTCTGCAGGGCTGCAAACAGAGATCAGCTGCTACTGTGTATACACAACTAGGGAGCAAATCAACCAGCACATTTAAGCAGCCTTTTTAACCCTGAGACTTTCCAAGATTTCTTCTTCACACAGGAAGTTTGCTTTATATTGTCAGCTTTAGCACTTTGCTCATGTAATGAGATCAGAGCTAGGATCACTGCTGCACAGTAGAAAGACTTCCGTAAGACATTTGTCCTTGAAACTGCACCAAACTCTTGGAAGAGCCCAGAACCTGTAAGTATGTATGATATAGGCTACAATAGCACGGTGCAAAGCTGCAATCAACCATTATACAATAGACGATTAGCCGTGCAGTAGGGATTTTTTCTTTTTTTTTTTTTTCAGATGTTATGTTACATTCATTTTCAATTTGTTCTGAGGAAACAAATCAATTCGGGCTTCTGATACAGTGACTTTGCAGTAGACGAGCTAGTAATATGTTTGATTTAACTATTTGTTGCTCTCTTGTGGCTTGTGGGACAATTATTATAGCCATCAAACTATAGAGAACTTTTCTTATATCAGTAGGTATTTTAAATGTTTTTTAGTATCCATCTTGCAAGTAAGTTTTCCCTTTTTTTGCTTTGCTTTTCAATTTTGGCAACCCCACCCTAGGACAAACTATAAATAACAGGGCAAATGGAATTAGTGTGTATTGTTCTTAGGTAGCAATAACATCTATTTGTTTGCAGGCTTAATTTACTTGCTAACAACATGCCGCTGTTTGGGGTATTTTTTTGTCTTAATTGAATTCTGCTCAGAGCTGTCTGTTTTGTGTTTTACTGTCTTGCATGTGTCTGTTTAAGTTACTTTGCTGGGACTGCAGTCTGGTTAAACCTGTGTTTAAGCACTATTTATATGCCAAGCACATTGCTGGTAAAATAAGTGTTGGGAATTTTTATTATTTTTTTTTCTTTTTAAGCTTTAAATGGTGCCGTTTATTAGCGGCGAGCGCCAGAGAAGGCACAACATGGGCGAATGTTAGACGTAGCCCACAGCCCCCAAGTCCTGTGTGCACAAAGTCAGACCCCAACACGTCCACTTTTGTGATGGCGACCAACAAAATCCTCGAGCTCCCTCTCAGTAATTTTAACATGCAGCGAGGACTTGCGCTTCGGAGAGGAATCCCTCCCAGGTTAGCCTGATGGATAGTGGGGTTGTGGCTTCCTAAGAGCTTTCTCCCCGAAACCCCACGGCCGAGCTGCATTCCATTTAACTAGGGAATGTAAAAACTGGTAACCATGGATTCAGCCACCACTAAGTGTCGGGAGCAATGACTTGTTGTAAACAATACAAATGAGCCCGGGTAGCAGGAGCAACCAGACATGAAATGATTTTAATAGAAATTACGGTAAAGGTCACATGATACTGGATCGGCTCCTGGTCGGTGTTAAAGGGAAAGCGTTTCAGGTTTTCCAATTGGATTTAAATTGTCCGTCTGCCCGAGCTTGGCATTGCCCAAGCCTGGCGGCAGGGAGAATAAAGAAGTTCTTTGGAAAGGTTTTTGTTTAAGCCCACGTTGTGACTTGGGCCCCGATTCTGAAAACGTAGGAATAGCGATAAGCCGAGCAATGTGATTCTTCACAGTTTTAAAACTACGTACTTGTGTAAGTGTTTGTAGGATCAAGGCCTTTAGAGGTAAGTTGCTTTAAAAAAAGCCCTGTATTCTAGAGAAATGGTAACCTTGCACTAAAGATTAAGCATGGAAATACAAGTTTTAGTGCTGTTGCCTGACTTGCTTGGAGATTTCTGTTTGTTTTGTTAACAAGAAAGCAAGTTATATTTATCTCCCTCTTTTTTTTTTTTTTTTTTAAGTGTTGTGACTTTCATTTCTCATCCATCATTCCTCAGCTTCTCCTCCTTAATTTATAGCCTCTCGCTCTTGGCTGGCTGGCAAAGCGTCGTGTCAGCTATTATAATTCGGCGTGGTGATGATGGGCACATGCAGATCCCATGAGCAGCCGTGTGCCCCGGCTCAGGAATTTCCATCCGTACGGCATCGCCGCTGACGCCCAGCTGTCACATGGCTGTCACTCGCGGGCGCTGGCCCTCACGGCGGCCCTCGGCCTGCGCGGCGCTCGCCAGGCCCGGCCCCGCGCGGATCGCGCGGATCGGTCACGGTGCGGATCGCGCTCTGCCCCGCGCCTGCCGCGCTCCTCCCGGATTCCCCCGCTAGTTTGTTCCCGGGCGCTGCTTCCTTGTCGTGCCTGGGCTCACTCGAGGAGCGACCTGCAGCAATGACAGGAGGCGCTGAGTAAGGAGCACGAGCCAAAATACCTCCAAGCTTTAGTTCATGGGACAGTTCTCCAGTAATTCTGGATTCACAACATCCAGGGCCCCTTGAGCCCCTCCAAAAATTTAACCCTTCATGTTCTGCAGACGACTTTGTCATCTTGCATAATACTGCTTTGTCATAATATTTATATTATTTAGATAGATTGCAAGGTTCCTAGGGAACTTGGGTCTATTTATAGTGTCTGTATTGTTTTACCCAGTAGTTATGATTCATATATACTTTTTTAACCAGTGGTATTTTACAGAATTTCTCGTCAGTCTGTTACAGCTGACTAGACTCTGTCATACACAGGTTGCAACTAAAAATATATAGGTAGATACAAGGTAAATCCTGCTTTTTGCCTCTGGTTTTGCCTGTAGGAAGCAGGGGGTCTGCTGCTACTCTCTGTATAACTACAGGTAAAACCAGACCAACTTCAACCACAAATAAGTGCTTTTGAAAAGCAAGGAAGAAAGGAAGCCCTTGGATTGAGCAGGAATATGTGGAAAAATAAGCCGTACTGAACAACATAGTATTTGCTGCAGGCCAGCGTCAGTGCTGGAGTGCACTGGGGTGCTCCCGCAGAGGCTGCCTGTGTAAATCAGGCCTGGCAAAGAGTGGGGGGTGGCTCGGCAGAAGAGACACTGCCCCAGCTTTGCGCACAGGACCTGGTGGGAATCCAAAATTGAGAGTAAAATGCAGGTCAGAGCACAGCGAGAACGCAGAGTGAAGCCCAAGTAAACTGGGGGAAGCGCAGTGGCCTCCTCCCTGCGTGCTAATTACCAAGCATTAATAATCCTTAGTCCCCTTGAAGAACTGGGGGGGGAGTCGGAATCAATGCCTGCCACGAGGGAGAAGGGGCTGCAATTTGGAAAGATACTGAAGCATGAAGCCGGGAACTGCGCTGAGCCGACATGGGACAACAGGCAATTTTCCTGGGCTCAAAATATCCCTGGCATCCTTGCAGTCTGTGACCTAAGTTCTTGTTTACTCTCATGTATTTTGCTTCAAATACTGATTTTGTAATGTAAAACTTCCAGAAATCAGTGGTTGGCTTCCTAGAATTCTTTTTCCCGCCAGCAGATAGGGAAGACTAGGAGGCACTCTGCCTGTTTCTTTCCCACTTTACAAAGTTCAGGCACTCTGCTGAAGGGCACCTGAGGAGGACTGAGGTAGTAATTCTCATCTGAACCAGAGCTCTGTGAAGATGCATTTGGATCTTGGAAGTGGAGACCCCAGTGCTTTACTCTTAGCAACTCTCAGCCTGTGCAATAAGTCATATGTTGCAATGTGAGATCGAGCATATTTAGGACAAGATGGAATATTTCCATTAAAATGATTAGTAATAGCAATAGTAAACTCCTTTCTAAACACCCTTATATGGAATTATAAAGTTATATTTTCTGATTGTAATTCTAGTCTACTACTATTATTCAAAGGCCACTTTTGTCACTTAGATTTTCTTTCTGTATATGGAAATATATTGACAGCTCTGTGAACTAAATACCAGTTGTGTAAACAGAGGCACCTTGAGAAGAAGGATGTGCCACACGTAGGGAACAGAGGGCAAGCCAAGGTCCGGGACTACTGGCACTTCACTTTGCTCTGGAGACTACCTGCAGTGGCGCAGAGAAGTGAGAAATACATTGGGATTGAAGGACTGGACAGAAAGGACTTCGTTTCATGGAGCATGACAACCTATTTGGTTACTGAATGGTAGGACTTTGTGCTTCAAAATATTAACTCTCTTTAAGGAGAGCAGTGTTTTTGTGCTCCTTTTCAGTTTTACCTTTCAGCTGATGTGAGAAAATGAAGTTTTCCAAAGGCTCCTGTAACCTTTTTTTTTGAGGGGGGAGACATTTCCAAATTTACTTCTTCACACAAGTGATTGAATTCCCACAGTTTATGGGTTATGAAGTTCTCCAAGTGAACAAAACTGTGTTTGGTCCAAAGACAGAACTGTGGTCAGAATTGGCTGGATTAAAATTAGCTTTTGGTGACTAGAGCTCCTCTTTGATTATGCTGCATTATTCCTTTGCAGAAAATAAAGTCATTTTCAGGGTATTTCAGTTTTGATAGAACCAGACTGTCGTTGATCACCAGCTTTTGCATGCACAGACTCTCTCCTTCCTAGTAAGGCTTTAGGTCCAGATCCACGAGAAGATTAGGTGCTTTAAGTGGGACTTAAGTGGGATTTAGGCATTGAAAGCAGAAACGAAGATTCTCAGTATCCCCCTCTGAACTATCCAGCTAAGCACCTAACCTTGAAGGCTGCCCAGCCCATGTGAGTTTGCAGGATTCAGCTTTTCCCAGGTGACCAGAGATCCACTCTTGGATGTTCTCAAGCACTTCCATCCTCGCAAGGTCGAGCCTCTCTGCTCCTGCCTTTTCCCCAGCTTTGGAAACCAGGAGCTCCTCTTGCAGAACAGTCACTTTGTGCATTATGTCCCCCACCTTTTCCAGCTCCATCCTTGAAAGAAAGGACCTGCAGCCTAGGGAGTCCTTGGGAGCAGCCTAGGACCCTCAAAAAAGACCTTCAGAGCTGAGGGATCCGAGTGTCTACGGCACGTGGAGCCGAGGTGCTGCGCTGGGGCGCAGCTCTGCTCCGCTGTCTCCTGCCGGCCCTCCCAGGCTCTTCCCTGCTTGCGATGCCGCTTGGGAATTTCCTTGTGCTTCCCAAGGCACTGGGCAGCCAGCAGGGCTGAGTGCTCCTCTAAATGGGCAGAACACCTCAAAATCAGTGTTACTGCAGAGTGTTACTGCACCTGGAGAGCTGTTTTGGTCAGCCCGACTCGGGCAATCCTTAACAGCAGTTTGGAGCTCTTACACTTGGAGAGTTTTGTTTTGCTTGCAGAAGCTTACAGAAGTCACTCAGGATTTTACCTGTCTCTCTGATGTGAGGCAGATGCTTAATTTTCTAAAAGTCAGACCCTTGTGTGAGCACAGAAATAATAATCACTTCCTAAGACCGGAGCGGGATGGAAAGCCGTCTCACTTGGTGGAGGCGAAAGCAAATAGCGTCTCGTTAGGGGCTGAGTAAGTGGTCCTGAGCCATCACTTGTTTTTCAGCCTTTCTCGTGACATTTCATGTGTTCTTAGCCATGTCTGCTGTTTGTTTAAATCCAGCTCAGTTCCTTGATTTATCAGTTTTCTGTAGACTTTTGTTCGAGCAGTCCCAAATGCTATCCTATTTCAAATAGATGCATCCTTATCAGCAAATAGTCTTTAATCGATAGCTTTAACTCTTTCACAAAACTCTGCAGAGTTTCACTTTGACTTTTTATTTTATAAAATACTTTTTTTTTTTTTTTTTCGCTGGGGGGATGTGTTTAGGAAATACGTAAAAATTTCTCCTGAGCCATTTCTTCTTTTTTATCCAGAAGTTGTATATGGCCATATCATATAATATACATGAATAGGTAAGAACATTTTTTCTTTTTTTTTTTTTGTTTTTCTTCCTGTAAAAGAGATTTTTTCTCAGAGAAGTTCCAGTTTTTCTAATTTGTCAGAGGTAGCTGAACTGCAGAGAACCTCAAAATTATTTATTGCTGGCTTTGATTTATTTACATGTGTACAGTTCTGTATACAACAATACAGAGCCTAAAGCTTATCTGTATAGTCACATAGTCTACAAAACTATACAAGCACATAATATCTGCTCTTTGAAATTGTAGAAAGTTAAATCATAAAAAATACATGTGTAGTGAATAAAGTTAATGTATAATAACAATTACTATGTGCATTCCTTACCAGAGCCAGTTGTCTATGTACTTAGGCAGATAAAATTGGTAAGCCTAGTTATAATAATGAAATTCTATTAGTTAAAAGTATTATTTGTATACTTTAAAAACTGATACAGGGAGATCTGTTGCTTACGTGGAGACTACATATATCCTGAATTATCCTGTAACTTTAAAGCTACCACCTTTATCTTTTCAGAATAGTGTGCTTGAATTACAGTACATTCATTTTGATATTTAAGTACATACAAGTATTGGCTTATAAGCATATCTTGTAAAACTTCAAATCTTTTATAATTTCATTTTGAATGATTTGTAGCCTTTGAAGGTCAAGAAGCAGTTCCGTAAATGTTGTTAGGGGCAGTCTGGTGGGGTCGCCTGTTGGGTTGTTTCCTCTCTTCTGCCCAAGAGATCTGCTCCTGGACTTGCACGGAGACACCGGCACGTTACACAGCGGGACTAAACTGACCCATGTCACACATGGCACGTGGAGGTGATCTAAGAAACCCATCGTTGCGGGCCACTTGCAGGGAGGAGCTGCTGTTGTGAATGCTAAACCATAATGCATAATGAATGTATGGCTGTTGTATGGCCGATTTTAAGTATAGGAAGTTGAGCAAATATTGTGTCTTTGTGGTTGCCAGATCACTTTGCATGCTTGCTAAGTTCTATATACAGCACTTCCGTTTGTTGGGTTACTCATTGAGCTTTTAATAGTCAACTTAATTTTAGTTAAGGTTCAGTTTAGTAACTCCAGCAATTAGTGGAAAATATTGCCAGCGTTCATCTGGTGAACCATATTACATGTGATATGCACATGCACAGCATATGAGGAGATAAAAGATCAATTCTTATGGATCCCGTAATCACTGGCTTTTAAGGATAAATTACAGAACCTTTTAATTACTGCGGGTAATCTTGCAGAAAATTGAATCTCGCGTTTGCCCGTGTGGCGAAGTGGGGGCCCCGCTGGCGCTGAGAACCACGGGCGCCGCGAGGGAGGAGCGCCGGCTCCCAGGTGAGCTCGGAGCCCTCCGAGAGCCGCCGGCTCTGCCCGCTGGGAGCAGCTCTGGAGCCTGCGGAAGGGGAGCGGAGAAGTTGGTGTCTCAGCTCTGACTTCCTGACATTTGTACAGGTTATTTCATGGGTCCAGGTGCGATTCTTTTTCCCTGTGATTCTTTTGCGCGTAGCTGCATTTGTGTAAAACGTGGCTGCAGCTTCAGCCTGCCCTGTAGCAGCCTGACAACATGAACTATCCGAAACAGACAGTCCCAAAAACAGGGACACAAAACAGAAATGAAGGACTAACTTGGAAGGAAAGGCGATGGTGGCACAGCCATAACCTCATATGCAGCAAGAGGGTTTTTCATCCTGTTAAGTGAATGGGCTAAAGAATCTGTGCCTGCCCACATGTTCCAGGGAAATGAAGGCCAGGAGGCCCTCACAGGGCAGATACTGTACAGTGGGGTCTGTCAGTTGTGGGCTCTTCTGAACTAGGATTTCTCATCTCCATGAATACCTGCGGATGCACGTCCCTCTGGCAAGATCAGAAGTTGCATAGTAGAGTAGGCACATGGGTTTCTGTGTTCTTTTGTCGTAATTCTGCCCTTTGCTCAGAAGGAAATGCCGGTGGTGGCGGCACGGAGCAAGGTTCGGGAGCGCATGTGCCCCGGGCTGATGAGACCGGCAGGTACAGGATCCAGCCCGCTCGGCTGGGCCCTTTCAGCACAGACTCAACGTGCTGAAACTGTCTGCCGTGCCAGGATGCTACTCCAGCTAGATGTACACCGGGGCAAGCAAAGGTAATCTTTCATTTTATTTTATTTTATTTTGCTATAGAAAGCTAATGCAGAAAAGGCAAGATAGGCAACAGGCTCCCGCGGAGTTACAGGAAGAAGAGGCAGCTGAGCACCCTGACTTACAGGAGGGTGTAGCGAAGTGAGGGTCTTAAGGTGAAGTCATTCCCCAGCTGTAAGGCACAGCACCCAGTGCGGAGTGTCAGCGGCGCCGAGCGCGGCGGCCGTCAGCGTGCGGAGCCGTGCGGAGCCGTGCGGAGCCGTGCGGAGCCGCGGGGCTTCGGCGCGCGGAGCCCAGCACACGCTCGGGCTGAGTCCTCGCCATCACTTTGCGTCTGGGTTGCACAGGGAGGTTACATCTGGTAGAAATATAGGATAAGGAAATTTTTCCCAAATCCGCAGTTTAAAGCCTTCTATTTTACAGTTTGACCCTGTTGTTTTGAGTGGTACCAGCATAGAAAATGAGATAAATGCAGAGCTTTTGCAAAGCAGGGCAAAATTATGTTTTTCTTTTCATTTTTAAATTTGGAAAGTGAGAATCAAGGTTTGAGTACAAATCATAAAAGAGACCTCCAACCAGCAGTACCCGCCCTGTAGGAGCATTTGTTTATTTGTAAAGTAATTGAACTCCTTGACCAAAAGGAGCTAGAAGGAATTCCAAGCAGTTATTCCTCTTCGGAAGAAGGCCGCAGTGAGGCTTCTGTTAGAGTCTCCTTTATTTGTGACAAAACCTTTGAATATCATTTCCAGTATGTTCAGCTATCATGAACGATGTGATAATGAGCACAGAGTACAGGTCACGAGTCTGCAAATATGTGCAAGGAGCTGGGGAGCTTAACCTACCAGGTGAAGGAAAGGTTAGTATAGCAACTGTGGGGACACTTCAAAGCGTGTAGCTAGTTTGCTGCACTAACTTAATTATCCCTGCTATAGATACGTTTGACAAACATATCTGTAGCTCAGATACTGTTACTTCACAGTGGGAGATAGCAGAGGGCTTCTGCGTGGTTGCCGGTTTGACTGACTCCTTCCTCCTGCTTCCTTGCATTACTCTTTTCAAGGACTTTCCCTTGCCTCTTATTTATCCCTTTCCTTTTAACGGGGTGTCAAATAATTTTTAAGTAAATCTGATCACTAAAACTGATTTCTCCTTTTAACCAAGTGCTTCCTGAACCAACCACATCTAAGCTTTTGTGCTGCATCAGGTGCGTTCTGGTACCAGCCTTGTGGCTCACCAAGCATCCTGCATCCTCACGTAGTGCTGCCGGGTGCTTTTGAGCATCCCACCGTAGCTGACTTTTTTTGGAAGCAGCCCGATGTGAAATGTAAAGAGCTGGGAGCACCAGTGCTGCTCATCACACACAAATGCAATACAGCGCCCTGTGCTTTGATACTAAAATATGGCCTGCTGTTGGCAAGCTGTGGATTTTAATAAGCCACGACTGGGGGGAACTTTTCAGCTTTTTAGTCTTTCTGCTTCCGAAAAGTCTGTTACAGAGTGAGGTACAGGTTTTAAATGTGCTTTTAATGCTTACCCCATGATTCTTGACTGATACATTGGGGGTGTGAAGGCTGGAAGAAGGCAAAAAAAGACAATGTATATACATACATTAAAGTGGCACAAACAAAAATAAACAAATATACGTGAACACAAAAGTGATCTGCTTTAGGGCCACGTTTAAGTCCTTTCTTAGATGGCCTGTGCTAAAAAGTTTTTTCTTAAAAAGATGCTACTTTAGACTCAAACTCGCAAATTCATTAGCTAGCAGTTCTAACAAGATAGAATGCAGGTAAAATCTTTTCTTTTCTTTTTTTTTTTCATTTTTGTTCCAAGCAATACAATTTTCATTGCAAACCTTAAAAAGAAAGCGAGCGAGCCAGAGATTTGATGTGCATTCTTTTTTCATACGCAAGTTATATTAGCTCTCTTGTTCAGAAGCACATATACATTGAAATATGCTGAATATCATTTGCTCAACAAAGACTTAACATTCAGAAGCATAGTCCAAAGTCTGATCATTTTCTTTGGTGTAAATTTATCCACTGTCTTTTGAGTCATTACTGTGGTTTTCTGCTTTTTTAGCAAATATCAAAACTTGCTGGTTGGCTGTGTAGTTTCCTGATTTGAGAGCGCGGGTGATCACTGGTGTGTTTTATTGACTTGTTTTGCACTCAGCGTAGGCTTTTGCTGTTCATGCTGAAAGTGAAACTTTGAGCTTTGCAAGGTTTTATTTGTTCTGTTTTGCCCATTTGAATTTTGCAAAGAAACCATAGTTCTGTGATAATTTCTGCAAGCTGAGGCTTTTTTTCCCTCTTTCTAATAAACTCTTCATGGTTTTCTGTTCACTTCCTCTGTGATAATACCTTTTTTTTTTTTTGTCGTTGGTTGTTGAGCTTATTATTTCTTTGTGTATGGGAGAGAATAAAAGTTTTGAAAAGAGGAATGCATAGCTTGGTTTCTGTCCACTTTCCTATTGTAACTGAAAGGAGGATAGCATCTTATGTGCAGCATTACCTTTGCATGCAGTGATAGATGGAGCAGCATATTTGCATTGTAAACTATTATTTTTTAAACACAAAGCATTTGAAACAAGCTCTTAAGAAGTGAATGGAAAATTAAGGGAAAAAAAATCTTCCTTTGACGCATGCTTGCATTTTTCCTTTGCAAATATAAGAGAGCAGTGCATGTACTTGTAGCTAGTGATTGCTTGGGGAAAGAGTATCCAAGGAGTCAAGAGCAACGGGTTGCATTCTGGCTCTTTCCCAGTCTGTATGCATCTGTAAAATATTTTGAGATTTGTGGATGAAAAGCATTCTAAAAAACTATGTGGTATTTCAGCGTGCGTAGTTAGACTTAGCTGGGCTTTAGTCTGCATTATTTTGTGGTTTTCTCGTTGTATGAATGGAGTGTGAAAGTGCTAGCAGAGTCTTTTGTTCTTGAACACTGGCACTTTCCTTCAGCTTCCTTATTTTTTCTTCTGTCTTAAGCATATGTTGTTGCTTGGTAAAGCACATAGCAGCTATTGGTGAAATGCAAAGGTGCCTAAATATCAAGTATCTTGAGCCACAAGCAGAAAGTAGTTTTATGGATATCTCTGATAGGATAATGCCCCTCTCAGTGTGTTACTGTGGTGCCTGACAGGTGTCCTGTGATCATTCCTGTGCCTGGTGCTTCTTTGCTGTACTGCAGCTTATTCCCTATCCCATCCTGGTAAAAACAAACCAGAGCCCCATCCATAAGGGATCTCTACTTATCACTTCATTACTGTTTGTGCCACTTCCAAATACAACCCCTGAGGCAGGACTTCCCAGCCACAGCTGCCACGGGAGGAGGGATCTGCAGGGTAATGCAATGGCTCAGCTGTGTCGTGGCCGCAGGTCTGTGCTGGACCAGGTGTCAAAACACGGGCTGCTTCTCCCCTCCTCTCTGGGTTAGGGCAGCGGGCCGGATGTCTCCGTGCTGAGATGGAGTCGCTTGCATGCTGGATGTGCGCTCCATAGCTTGGGAACCAGTGCTCTGAAAGGATCTGTAAGTCCCAGTGAGGATTTCTAAAAGCCAGTTGCTAATCTGGAAAAACTGTATGAACAGCAACAGTGTTAAAGGAAGCCTCTGAGCCACAAATAGCTGGAAGTTGGGAAAAATAATCTGGGGAGTCATCAACTATCTGCCTGCCCCATAAGCATCTCCTGTTTTAGCTGCTGTGGCCATTCGCTTGGGTGCTTCACAGCACAGATGATCAGTGTACATTTATAGCAGGGGAACTATTAATTGGGGAATATATGGCAGTGGCAGGAGTAACTGCTTTTCTCCATAATCTCTTTTCTGGAGATAGTTTTCTCCAAGCTCTGTATGAAAATATTGTTGACTACTCTTAACACTGGCAATTTAAGCACATTCAACAAGCTTATTTTTCTGTGTTGCTATTTGGGTATCTTTTGTTGGGAGACCTTGAAGCCCTGCAACAGAACCTCTGTATCTGTAAAAATAAGGCCAGGTTGTGATGCAATCAGATGACCTAAAACTGATGTTAAATACACAGTCTCCTATCACAGCAAACACTGAGACTTGACACTTGTGATGTCTTCTTTGAGGTTCACTTTGAAATGTTAGCGTGTTGATGATTCTCACAACGCTCTGTTGTCCAGCAATACAGCAATTTCACCTACTCATTTTTAAAGGCCTGTTCCAGCTCTGGAACCTGAGAGTCCTTCCAAAATACTGTCTAGTTAATCTGAAAACAATATTGTCTCAGACAGATCCTTGTCTAGAATTTCCACTAGTGCTTGATACATGATGGGCTTTTTTCTTCTAATCAAGCACCTGCTTTCTTTGTCTAGCTCAGTTATGTAGCAAGGTTGTTTTTACAGTACTAAGAAGTGAGCAATATATTCCATGTGCCACCAAGCTTTGTAAAGAATCTTACTGATGACAATTCCACAGCTGCTGAGAAATAGGCCAAGCCTTCCCATCAAGGGGCAGTAAGGCGAAGAGCGTGTATCCCTTTGGGATTGGCCATGCATTCTCCCCTTGAAGGAAAATGCTAACACTTCCTAACTATGTAACGACAGATGGTTGCAGAAATCAGTTTCCACTGAAAAGCCACTTGGTCGCTAAGTCTCAAAAAAAAAAAAAAAAAAAAGGGTTTCCAATTGTAAAAATAAATTCTCAGCTTCTGGGCTACCAGCAGCCTACTAGAAATGAGATATGAAGCAACTGCTTAACAAACCCAAGAGCCTCTTTGGCACTGAAAGAAATTTTTTTGATCAAACATTTTAGAAATTAAAATGTTTCCGCATATGTATGGTTTGGGCTTCAGAAGCACTCTG
Source organism: Tinamus guttatus (assembly GCF_059628265.1). Taxonomy (NCBI): domain Eukaryota; kingdom Metazoa; phylum Chordata; class Aves; order Tinamiformes; family Tinamidae; genus Tinamus; species Tinamus guttatus. Next base: position 3,510,264 of record NW_028288567.1, on the reverse strand, counting down.
TGCACTATGGGTGTTACAAAAAATCAAGCTCTTAATTTCTGCATATGGATTGCTTGACCAACTTCTAAAAAAGCAGCCTTCAAAATATGCAGAATGACCTCCAGCTGAGACAAGCTTAATATAGCCCCTAGTGGCTTAGTCAGGTGGAACCTTCCCTTTTGGCTCAGCTGATTTGCTGCCCACAGACCATGAAAGTCCCAGGGCTCTGGTAACATACAGGGACACAAAATGAATGCGGAAACAGCAATAGGCCGCTCTCCAGAGCGGTTAACTCTAGTATGGCGTGCATCCACAAGTTGTTGCACACAGCAGGTTCCTTTGGTGGTTTCTGTGGCTCTTTAGAGAGCAATTTAAGAAATAGGATGTGTTTCTTGACACTCTCCCCTTTCTTTTTCCTTACTTAGTACTGCACCACAGTTTATTTCACGGCTGTGCAATAAACAGCAACACGTTTTTCCCTCCAGCATTTCCACACTGAAGCTTAGCTGCTCATAGAGCTCTGGACCTTGAAAATAGCTTGATCAGTTACTTAGGGCACTTCTGGGGTTTTCCATAAATGTAGGACATAAAATATGCTTGCAAAGTCACCTCCTTTTATGTATTGTGTTAGAAATGTATACCAAGTTATACAGTAACGTCATGTCACCAGAAACACAGAGCGGATGGAAGTATCTTTCCACATATTGACTCATGTTACTCTCATGAAGAGAATGTGTTTCTCTCCTTCTGTCAAGCCTGCTAGCCTCTGGCAAGCGATGCAAGTCCCAGCGAGGAGAACTCACCGATACTGCTCAAGTGACCACCTGATTTAGATATGTTGGCACTGGCTGTTGCTGTCGGTGTCAACAGCTGGGGCAGCGGTCCTGTTCGCAGGGTTTTGTGTGTCCTGCCTTAGATCGGGTAGTGCTGTTGCACGCTGAGGAGATCCTGCAGAAGTCATCCTTGGTGAAAGAAGTATTGAGTTTTATGAGGAAACCTCATTAGCCTGAAGGCCCTTTTATCCGTGTTAGCCTCTGGCTGTTTGTTTGGAAAGGTTGACATCTTGGGCCCTTTGGAAACTAATCCAAGTAAGGCAAGGGCCAGGCCACTGACCTGTACTTTGGCATCAGAAATGCCGCCTCACATGTGGAGAGCACTGGGCTTCAGCTCTCCAAACGTGGTTTGTAAATGGTCAGTGAAATCCCGACAAGGAAAATACTCATCAGTGTGCCCCACGCTGCGCGGAAGCAGCTGCCAACCATCTCTCTGTGGTTCACGAGCAGTGTGTGACTCGATGAGAATGCAGTTCTCTGGTGGGAAGCATGGGAAGCTGAACTCAAAAGGGAGTCCATGTAATCATTAACTGACTCACCTTCTGGATGTGACAAGGAATGAACCAGTCTAAACTTGCCCGGAGCTTTCTTTGGGACCCCTCGGGGACACCCGCACACGCTCAAGTGGAGCGTTCGCAAATGGGCCCTCTCTTCTCCCCACATGCCAGCTCTTTCCTGGCTTGTCTCTAACCACCTGAGGACATCTAGCTGCTGACCTCAGCATCCGAGCCAGCGTCTGCGTCTTGGGACTTGCGTACAGTGTAGCAACCCCCCCCAGCACAGCCTTTATACGGGAATTGCGTGTGCTTTCCGTGTGCTTTTTCCTTGCTAGCCTGCTGCTGCAGCCGGGGAAGCGCTTTATCTGCCCTCGCTGGGGATTTTCGGCTTGCAAACCTCTTTAACTGGCATTTGGCTCTTTCCACTTTCTTACTTTGATTTTTGGATCAGTGCCTGAAGCACCTGCTAATGGCCTGAAGCGGTGGAGCCCAAATTTGCAGCTTGTGTACCACACACACACATGCGCGCGTGCTCCGGCTGTTAGTACCTGCCTTCTGGAGCACCTGCTGCACTCTCTGCGCTTAGGAGCCCGCTCCCTGCTTCCTGACAGACGCACTTGTCACAAGCCTTGGCATTAGCTTTTTTTTTTTTTTTTTTTTTTTTTTTTTTCCCCCAGAGTCTTCCTTGGCTTTGCCCTGTTCCAGCGACTGTGCTTCAGCTTTGCCCAGGCCTTCAAGGGAACGTCTGTATGGTTGGACTTGTGCTGACACTGGGGTGGAGAGCAGGGTTTCTCCAGCTACCAGGGCACGATACAAGTGCAAAGCAGCCGTGGTAGCCTCAGTAGTGGCTCCAGAGTGGGCTTGAAAAAATAATTCAAAAAATAGTATAAGGAAATTTTGACCCAGGGGCACCTTTTGGAATTGTCTAGAAGATTCGTGGTTGTCAGAAGCAGGAGCTGAGTGAAAATCCAGTATTCTGTCCAGGAGGTCACATTGCTGCTTTGTAGATAAGGACCCAAAGAAACCCTTGAGGTCCGAGGAACGGTCCTCTGTTTTCCTGTTCCTGCTGCCTTTTCAGGGTCTTTTGTCACTATTTTGTGGGGATGATCCTGATGCCTATGCATAAGGAGGGCTGTTAGAAGCAGTTTTGTGACCTCTTTTTCATGAAAAAAAACTCTCATTCCTGGCAATGGCCCATCTTAACGGAGAAACTGATAGCAGGGTTTCAGAGGTAATGTGTTCCAGGAGGGCATTTTCCTTCCATGCTGCCTTCATAAGCATTAGCTTTTTTTTCCCAGAGCCTTGTTTTTTGCCTAGGATATCATTGGCATTGACCTTCTTTCCCGCAAAAGTGCTTGTTTTCTTTGTCAGAATGACTGCAGTTAACAGTTATAGAAGAAGTGTAAGCACTGGCTTCCTGCCTGAACAGTTACGCCTACATTAACTGCCAGTCCCTGTACCAGAAGGCTCATTCCTTCCCCACCAAGTTGCATCCCAAAATTCAACCCTATGATGCCCTCCACCAACCTCCCAAGTTTCTGGAAGTGCCCTTAGTGCAATGCAGGATTTCCCTCGGGAAATATAGAGTATTTTCCTGTGTGGTTGGTCTGCAAACTTGTGCTCTTCTACACTGGAGACATCTGTTCCAACAGGACTGTGTATGGGTTGCTGTTTCTTGGAGCTTTCTTTGGTTGCCTCAAAATAACCCTAATTAATTTAGTGGAAAGGAGACTTTAGTTGCGCTCATGATGGGATTGCTCTTTGTGCAGATCTCTTGCATGCTATATTTAGGTATGTTTTTTGGAACACCATGTGACCTGAATCAAATAACTTCTGAACTGCTAATCACATCTTTGACACTGGCTCCCTCTGTGGCTTTGGGGCATTTTATGATTGTTTTCTTATATACAGAATGGAAGCAAAAACACTTACCTACCTGGTCAATGCTGCTGTCAAGGCTAACAAAAATTTGAGATGTTGTTTTACTATAAATATCACTATGTTATTTCTAATACTCACACTTTTGTTGTTTCTTAAGCATTAACTTTGGGAAACGATTCTTCACCATCTTAGCCTGTTTAATGGAGCTCATTTTCATCATTTTAAAAGACAGAAAGAACAAGTGTCTTCTGTGTTTGTAGATGAAAATAGGGCAAAGTGGAAGAAATGCCATAATTTCCCATCCCACACAAATGTTCTTCCTTTGCTGGTGAACCCATGTAGATAAAAAGCCTAAAATGTCAACCTGAACTGTTTCCCTGCAAATTAACGATATTCCCTTTTTAACGGGTGAAATTGGTTATCTGCTTGCCTTTTTTTCCCTCGCTGATTCTTCAAGTTTTGTAGGCGGGCTTGTATCCTGTCATCATCCACTGCTCAAGGCCACTCAAGCCCTGGAGGCAGCCAAGCTGACTTTGGCTCTGAATCCAGCATGGCTCAGATTTGAAGCCTGTCATCCATTTCAAGGCATTTTCTCTCTGTTGCTCGTGTCCAGAAGTACCACTTTCTGTTTCTTGGCTACTTCTGTGAAGAGCTGTGATATTGGCACTTCTTTCGGCTTTACCTCTTCTGCCCTTACCCCTTAAGGATTCTTGATGGGCAGCTGCATCCGTCAGGAATGGTGCAGTTGGACTGGTCACTTAGTAATTACTCAGACAAAGAGCAGGAAAATATATGAGGCTACTTCTTGTCCTTTAGGAAGTAGAAGACTGAGGAGACTCCTTCCTTGTTGCAAAGCAAGTTTATGAAGTCACATTGTGAGTACTGGCTTGCTTTTTAATTTTTTTTTAACTCCTTCAGAATGAAATCCTCTGGCCAAGCGTTTATGCTTTCTCTCCTTCAGCAGTGTTCAAAGGCAGAATAATATGTATAACAAAAATCATCTTTAGGAAAAAAGGCAGATAATGAAATATCTGTGAAAGACTGTACAAGTGTGTGTCTGATAGAGAAAAAAGCATTCTTATATCTGAAGCTCTGAAACATAACTGCACCAGGCCAGTTGGGGAAAATTTGTTTGAAGATGTATTACGTTCCACGATCAAATGGAAAAAATGGCACCTGTCATCATATTTAGAAAACAGCTGGGTAACATGGCGAAGTGCCATAGTCTCTTTTCACATGGCCTTTATGCTGAAACCATCCTAGCTCCATGCTCAGCAACTGGAGAAACCCTGTGCCTTTACATGGTTACAGAAACATCTACTTAGGGGCCAGCTCTTATTGCAGCAAAGTCTACTTCTGATGCTCCTAATTAGCAGTTAATGGATTATGCTTTACTTTTATAACCAAGCCAACAGGCCCTCTCCTACAGTATTTTTCAGCTATTTGTGGTAGCATTGTGTGTGTATCACATGCTTTCATTTTAAACAAACAGAAAATATTTGATATAAATCTCTATCTGGGACTTTCAGTACTCAAATATTTAATTTGTGCCAAATTAAGCATTTCCTCAATGTATTTTCTTTTATCAAATGTCTTTAAAAAAAATAATGGCTAAATGCCCTCTCTGGTCTAGACTTTGATGCTGAACCTCCTAAATACACATATATTATTAATTGAAATATTTATATGCCCAAAGAAAAGCCTGGGTTTTTTAAAATTTGGAAACAGAGCTCTAGTATATATTCACTTAGAAAGTATGTGGGTTTTTTTCCCAGCTGAACACGATACAGGTATATGCAAAAACTGAGATGCAACAGAGGCTAGATGGCTTTGTAGAAACAACTTCTAAACTTACCTTGAATTGAAAGACAAAGGTGGGATTACTAGCATTAAAAGTTTGTAATAGGTTATATGTGTGCCTATATATATATTTATGCATACACTGCATAGTAAATATGATCAGACTATGTAAAATGTACATATCTGCATTTAACAGATTATCTACGTAGATGTCAATGTGAATAATACCAATGCTTCCCGTCAGGGAGTTAATTTGGTGGCAGTTTCTAGCAGCACTCCCAGCTGGTTGCTGTTCCTTTGGACCTTCTCCCTTTGCTAGTCTCCAGGAAGCCAAGTCTAACGTTGGTTGGACTGAAACGGGAGAGGGAGCTCTCACTGCACTGGCCGAGACGGGGCAGGTAGTCACCCATGGCAAGGCCAAGAGCGAGGCTCCTTCCTGGCATTGCCAGAAGAAGGTGAGATGTCTCTCACTTGCCCCTCAGTTACTGCAGCCCCTTTGCTTGAGCGCAGAACGGGGTTCTCCATCCCTTGAGACCCCTGTTTGCTCAGCAGTTGCAGCCCAGTCTCCTTCACTGTTGGTTGTTGGTTCACGCTTGGCAGCAAGGGCAGCCTCAGCCTCTCCAGAGCAGTGGAGGAAGGCAAAGAGGCAGCTCTGGCTCTCCATTTCTCTCTCAAGCGGGTCCTGGACTGTGCAGCGAGGAACCCTTGCTTGGAGAGAGGCTGTAGTTAAGCTTCTCTGAAATTGTTTCATGTTTGCTCACTTGTAGTCAGCTGGAGGTGTTCCGACATGCTTGGATGTGCTGCTCTATTTCCCTTAAGAAATAATGCAAAGGCAAAGAAATTCCCATATTAAGCTTTTTCTTCTTCTCCTCCTTTTCTGAAGAAGATAGGAGTCTCCCCTTGAGTCTGGAAAATGCTCTGCTTTCTCGCAACTCTTCTTCAAAGATGAAGTCCATCTTTGGCCACTGTCATTGTAATGTAAACTCAGTCTGGGGTATAGGAAGACATTAGCAGAATTAGTTTCCCTCCAATCTGTATCTGAGGTGTAGGTCAAAGTATGTAGCTTCCTAGACCTGCATTTCTAGTAGTAAGTGAAGTTATCAGGGAGAACTTCATCTACAAATGTAAGGCTTCTTCAAGCATAGATGACAGAAAGGTCAGTGCAGGAAGTTCAACATAAAAGCTGGGCTGAGACGTGGGCAGGCAAGGCAGATTGGGAATTTTTTCAGACCTTTTCTTTTCCTTGCCTTTAAATGTATGAAATGCAGGAGACCTCTGAATAGGGTATTTTTATATTGTGGATTCAAAGATACAGCATCATAGTATGACAGTAAGTTAAAATTCTTACTTTTTTTTTTTTCTTGTTGTAACTCATAGTGGACAGCCTGGTGAAGAGCAGTAAATGGCTCTCTGCAGAAATTCTGCGCTTGCTACTAACCTAAACCCCATTGGTTGCTCTCATTTAGATGAACCTTTTTGGAAGTTCTTTTTTGAAAGCTAGCGGATTGGGCTTCTAATTTTAACTCTTACAATCTATAATTAGAAACATTTCCAAACTTGTTTACAAACACCTGCACTTGACGGTATGTCTGCAATTTTAGAAGGACTCACTTGTCACCTCCAATGGGGGCTGAGAGAGTATTTGAGTCCTTTGTGTTTGTACAGTTGGTTTCAGGACACTGAAGCAAAAGTGCATTTAAAAAAAAAAAAAAGGCTACAGCTCTGTGATGATTTGAGAGATGGCAGCATGCACTGGACTAACCAAAAGATTTTACTGTATAGTTATAGATTATTTCAAAGTCAGAAATATTGTTGGTTAGTGGTCATTTGGAACAAGAGTCAAATTAAACTGGCATGCAAAGGAGACATTCCAGTGACTAATATTAGCATTTTGGTCTCTGTGTTGGAGAAGATGGTTTACAGATTTACTGTTTTTATCTCTTCTTTGGACATACTACTTTATTGCCAGTAGTCCCCCAGTAAGTTGCTCAGAAAGAGTTTAAATTCTGAAGTGTTGAGTTGTTTCATAGCAGTTAGAAATAAGTGGCTGAACATATAGTGTAGTAACAGAGCGTGATGCCTTTTGATCTTGAGTGGGACGTGTATTATACAACTCTGCATGCATTTTTTTTGCCATTGGGTGTATATCATACTGTGATACTCAACAGTATGTATATGTATACAGTATGTATATAGTTACTTGCCATGATTTTAAATCTGAGATGTAATCAGAAGACTTCATTTAAAAAAAAAAAAAGTTTTCAGCTCCTGATTTCCTCCAAGAAATTCTCCTCTTTACACTTGATTTTTAGCTTCTTGACATAGTCTAACAACGTTGCTTATTAATTTCTAATAGGAAAGATTAGCCTCCCTAAAAATTCATACTGCATGAGAGGGCATCAGGAAGACTCAAAATACGCTTCAAGGGTATAGCTGAACCCGTCGTAGTCAAAGCAAACTTAAGCACTGGTGGCATAAGGTGTCCTATTGATTGCTTTATGCTCCTGTTGTTACTAATTAGTATGAAAAACTCTTGTTAATTAGACCAGCCTCTTTGGCTGTTGTGTCCTCTACTGGGGATCATGGTCAACCTTAAAAAATCTCCAAACATGGGGGAGGAGAGGCAGGCTGTGGAACAGAATCTTCTTTATGTTTTGTGTTGTTCTGTTTTGCAGTAAGCAAAGAGTTGGATCCAAACCAGGAGGTCTGTGTTAATGTCAGAGAGCTCTGTCCTCAAAGGTGCTTATTCTCCGTTAATATCACTGAGAGCTGGTGTCAGTTGAATTGGGCACCTAAATACCTCTGTGTATGTGTGTCCTCTGAAGTCAAACCAGAAGTCCACAGCCTGAATTTTGTGCTTGGCCCTTCCACAAAGTACACAGCGTGTACTCAGTGTAAGCCGCTTCCAAAGCAATTGCTTGCAAGTAAACAAACAAACAGTTAAATAGAGTTTTCTGAGTAAAATGGAGAGGTCTAAGGCATTATTTTTATTTCTAAACAGTCTAAAACAGCTGTGCTGTTTTTCTACTTTCCTTTAAAGCATTAGATTTCAAGAAACATTGAATTTCTATGGCATAAAGGATTTTTTGAATTACTTTTAAGCAAATAGGCTAGCCAAAGGTATTACTTAGATATTCCACACTGTAATTTCTTTGCAAGTATGAATGCAAATAATAAAGCATATTTCAACTGGAAGCATGTTTGAAAATAGCTCCAAACATGATTTACAAACCTAAATATTGTCATGGTCCCAGTTGATCAGGGTTATAAATATTCAATGTTTTAGAAGTTTCTCATGATGCAAATATGACCATAGAAGTTAGACTCCAGAAGAATTTAATGCCTCTTCTTCCTTAACTAAAAACTTACATTCTTTTTGGAGACAACAGAGCGCTTTCCAAATTGATGTACTGAGGGAAATGTTGCTTCATGCCAGTGTTATCAGTTTACCTCTATTTTTGTTTGCTTGTGTCAGCTCTATGCCCACTTTCCTAAGTGTTAATATGTAGAAATGTTTCCAAAAGGTTAAGGGAGGCTGGAAAACAAGAACTGTGGAAGTGTGGAAAAATCCACCTATCCAGAAAAGCTCTCAGAAATGCACAAAAATTTCAGAAGATCTTTGATGCCTGAAATCTAGAGTAGCCCTAGAGTTAATGAGAAGCTTTCTGAAATTTATGTGATTAAGAAAAAAAAAAAAAAAAAGGGAAGAACTCTGTGGAATATTTGTGTAGTCGTCTTTGGTGTGGAACTTTGGTTGGGGCATCTGGTGTGTGCGTGGAGTGATGGGCTCTCAGGACAAGCTTCCAGGCCGCTGCAGTGATCAGCAAGTGAGTCTTGTGGGTCTTTAAGGGATGTTGTGTGCCTAAGAAAGTGGTAGTTACATGGAGGAGGTGCCGAAAGAGAGAAAATGTGCTTCAGAGCCGTGTCTTGGGTCTTCTCATTCCACATAAAATGCCTTTACCACCCAAGCAGGCATCTGGAGTAGTGAATAGCTCGAGTCCCATGTGCGTGGCCTACCAGTACCAGAGAATCCAGTTCATATCCAGGTACCTGGAAAGGGGAGAGGAAAGCTGTGGGAGGCAACCCCTGGTTGTGGTTGGAAATAAAACATGGGCAGAGGGTGACCGCTCATGTATTGCCAGAGGGTATTAATGTAGATTCCCAGTCCATGAAGTACCCGGGTCTAGGTTACAGCTGCATTCTTGAGCGGGAACACACTGCAGGCCAGTGAGGTGCAGACCCTTTACCCACTTCTCACACAGCACTTCGCTGAAAAACTTTTTCTAAAAGTCTATAAACGTGTGAAAAGCATACTTTCTATGAAAGTAGCAAAGGTAAAGGGGACTGTGACGAGTACTACAGCCTGCTGCGAGTTAGCTTAACTTAAATTAGCTTAAATTTTTGTAGCCTCATAATTTATTACTGCCGAATAGCCCCATTTACGAAGATGGTTGATATTTTTGAAGTAATCTCGTTGCATAAAAATACATATTTTTCCTCCTTAGAGTGATTGTTACATGTCAATTGTACAGCAAATGAAGAAACAGAGCAGCTGTGTACTCTAACCCGGTATAACCGGCCTTGGCTTAGGGGATAGTTAATGATAAATTTCTTTTCATGACCTGTCTGCAGAGTACTTGTATCCTAATTAGATCCCAATTTGAGGGCAAAGCACGTGAGTTGGTAAGAAAACTCTTTTACAGGGTGGGAAGGGCAGGACAACTTCTGTCCCTGCTGAGCACAGAACCCCCCTACCTCACATAGCATCACCTGAGTGTTTATATGCTTCTGCTCTGAGTGGCATATCAATATTTTGGCTCAAGTGTCGGCACTTCTCAGTGAATTGGCCCACGGTAGTAGTCATAGCCAAATAAGGTGCTCAAGGGAGAAGAAACCAAACTGACTCAAAGAACAGTCATAGTTTTTAACATTATATAATGTCTTTCGCAATATAGTAAAAAATTACCTTTAGGACAGGTGGCAAGACCTGTTGTGTAAGTAACCAGCCATAGAGCTGGTTGGTGTCTCTCTTTTTTTTTCACTTGAACTTTTCTGTGATGCCAGTCTGGAGGGAGCGAGTGCCTGGCGTAGTCACTACCTTGGCTCATTGGTAAGTCATTCAAGTCTATCTTTCTGTACAGTCGCTTTCCAAACTACTGAACAAAACTAAGTAATTTTTTTTCATAGAGTACTTTAAAAGAGAGCTGCTAATCAATTTTTCTTATTATTTTATGCCTTGTGATTTTTACACCACCCCCACCAGCTGGTTAATCATGCAAAAGCTGAACACTTCATTAGCCAGAACATGTTTGCCCATGGGCATTTCTGTAGCAAATTAGTTCTTTCTATTTATACAGGTAAGTCATGGCCAAAAGTCTTTAAGGTGCCAAAGGTAAGGGTTGGAATTAATTCTTTTTCTTAGTTTTCAGGAGAACTAGTTTTAACTTTGAGCACTGGTGATCTGAAATTACTTTTGAATTAAAGATAACATGGATAAGAGATCATTCTCAGGCTGGTGCAAAGTACATCTCCTTTTTCTGTATCTGTAACGTGGCCTTACTAACACAGCCTCCCTGTTTTAAAAAAAAAAAAAAAACCCAAATGTACACTCCCCCATATATATGCAGTATGTATATATATACATAAATACCCATATATCTCCATGTGCAGGCTTGTTTGAGTGGCACATGGTGTATTGACCAGTGTTTTTCCTTTCTTACTCTGTGCCTTTTAAACTATTAATTGAAAATATGTGGTTTCTAGATGCCTTTTTCCCTCAAATCAAATGGTACCCTCTGAAAGCCTCCTTTAGCTTGACAATGAATATAGCTTTCAGGCTTTAGCCATTGCGATATTGTTTGAATGCCACCATTTCCTGCAATCAATGTAATTTTATATCTACTTGGAATAGAAAGTCAAGATGGTGATTGCCTTAATTTAACTCAGTGTTGTATTCATTAAGGAGCTGCTGCTGAATTCCTTTCAGATCAAAGTCTGTCTTGATTTCAGAGGAACCTTTTGGTGCACAAGGTGTGTGGTATCCTTCTAAAATGTTGTCATTGTGACTGGTGGATAAAAACGAAATGTGTTGCTAAATTTAGGCTCTTGCTCATGTCAGCTTCCTTTTCTAAATGACGGTAAGTGCATTCCATAAATAGTGCGCCTCTTATGTTGTCATATCTCTTTGGCTTGCTTTGCAGTATTTTACAGGATATTTGCAAATGATTTTTTTTTTTGTGCGTTCAGTAGGCAGGGGATGAAAATAACACTACTCATTGGGACTCCATTAACCTGCAGCTAATGAGGAACCATTTCGAGGGCTGCACGGGTATAATTCAGTTTAGGTCGTGTTCCCGGCGGCTCTGCTGCTGCTCAGGCTCATCCCATGCCATGCTCCTGCTGTGGTCCGTGGGAAGGAAGCCCGCTACGACTCCTCGGGAAGCACAGCTGCTGCTCCTGCAGGGACTTGTGTCCCGTAGGGGTTTAGTGCTTCACTTTCCCCTTCTGTAAGGTAGGAGAGAAGAGCGAGTGTGGGGATGTGTGCAGGGAGGTAGGTGACGGTGATCTTGACCTCTGTAGTGAAGCGTTTTGAGATCTAATGAAATACTCTAAAAACACTACGCTTGTGGTGATAGCATTATTACTTGTAGAAAAGGGTACTACCTGGTGACAGTAAAGGTGGTCCAGCCTGGCCCTTAATTAATTTTATTTTCAAAATCTATATTAGTGACTGTCACGAGGGCACCTGGGCCCCCTACATCAATAAAATAATCAATTTAAAAATGTGGAGACCAGAACTCTCCGTTCACTAACAAAACTCCTTTTCCCTGTTATGACTAAAGGTCAGTCCAAGGCTGGCCAGACAACCAGCACTTGTGTTTTTGTGTCTCAAAGCTTGCCAGGCCTAGGCTGTGAAGGGGCACCATTGGGAGCAGCGTCCAGGTGCCCACGTCCCCCGCTCCAGCATCCTGCTGCCGCCACGCGCGCGTTCACCCTCCTCAGACCTCAGGTGGGCTCCGGGACCAGCTGGAGAGAGACTCCTTGAGAGGCCCGTCCCAACTGCCGCTTTGCCCACTGAAAATGCAAGGAACGGCCGCTCTCGGTGTGGCCGTACTGCTGGAGTAGGGAGATAAAGACCTTGGTCCAGGGAGCAGGCCGGAGGTCTCCTCACCGAGGAAGCTTTATTGATGAGAAATGTTACATTAAGCAAGCTTAGCAAATTCTCTAGGAATAGCTTCCCATTTTTTTTTAACATGTGTGTTGTGTTAATATTTTATGATAGCTGTGCATTAAGAGCTAGTTTGTACAGTCTCTAAGTGGGATTGGACTGCTGAAATTGCCTTTATGGACTTTTTAAAAATAGTATTGGTCACTGCTAATTAGCAAAGTTCCCAGTATCACTTATCATATTGGTTATATAAAATAAGCTTTTATTTTTCATTTTTCCCAGGCATTTTTACACAGGCATTATACATTTTTGCAAAGCTTTATTCATTTGTAGCAGTTTATCTGGGGAAGCAGTCGTGCTTTAATGTATTTCTAATGTGCCAAGAACACCGGAACTAAAATTCTTGGACACCACTGTAATTTTTGTAAGTAAAAGAGTAATATATTTTGATGTCTTGAAATCCGTTTGAACTCAAGCTGAGCTTCTAAATCCAAGATCTGATTCAGGAGAATTCAGGCCCATCTGGCTGGTGGGTAGCAGGTGTGCGTGCGAGTGTGTGTGCGCGGGGAGCAAGAGCGCTCATCGCGGGGAATGAAACATTTCACTTTCCTTGTAAAGCTTTAATTCCTGTTTAATGCTGTGGTTTGAGGCTCGCTGCTTGCAGTTTAAGTTCCTGCATAATTGCCAACATCTAGTGCCAGTCTCCATTTGTAGACGGTGAGATGCTGTTGGTGAACGGCAGAAACAAGTAAGTGAGAAATGTGACTTCTAATCTTCAAAATTTTGGTTTATTTTCTGATTATACTCAAGATGGATTGTATGGGAGAGCATGGATTTTTATGAATTTTTGCAAATTTTAAGTATACATATCTCTCTCAGAAAAATAAGGAAGGTCTCACTGTGGCTTTCAGTGTCAAGGTCATCTTGATAGTCGGTGTGTTATCCCACAGCAAAATAGTGGATTTTTATAAAATATTTATTTTTATAAAAGTGCAGAAAATATATTATGTCATCTCCATTTTCAGTAACTAAACGACATGTTCTGTATTTTGTATTTGTAATTAGAAAATGAAAGAGTTTTTTAAAAATCTTTGTAAGTATTTTTAACTGCCTATTGGTTATCTTAAGCCCCTTGACTGGGCCTGCTTTATCTCTTGTAACCTTCACAAACTTGTTCCAGACATTCTCATTTTCCTCTTTCTGCTTCCCTGTCTTCATCTTTTGATCAGGTGCTGCCGGTTACCTCTCTGACTGTGAACTTTATACTTAGGGCTGTTAAGAACCTGCTCTTCCTTGACTTTTAGCGTTAGCTATCAAGTCAGTTCTGGCTCCTTTGCAGTCCTATCAACTCTGTCTTCGCAGACTTTTAAATATTTCCCGATCTTTTTCGCTGTCTTTGCTGCTATACAGCGTCATGCTGAAAATCTTTTTGCACATGTGTCTTTTATGGGAATTGGCATGCAAAGCATTACTTAAGAAAATAAGTAAGCAAACCACCACACTTCTTTTATGGTTTTTAATTTCACACTGCTGACTTTTTTTACTGTATTTAACACGGTTTTCATGGCTGAACATTTTTAACATAGAGTGGAGCTGGTGCCGTGTTGCAAAGAGCGGGCTGCAAAGATCTTGTTTGACAGACAAAATGATAAGTGTTTTCTCTGGACATTGCTGTAAAGACTTTTCTTTTCCTTGTATTTGTTTACTTTATGAACTTAAATGGAAGAGGTCATCCCCTTTGACAGAGCAGATTCTTTTTTTTTCTTGCAATAGGGCTTTGCATGAAAACATTTTTTATTAAGCAAGTCATCCATACTGCACCGTAGGCTGTTTGAGTGTAACAGTATGTTACAGTCTGCAAAGTTAATGCAGTTAATATTCAACTGAACTTTTGGGGGGTTGCTAATCCCTTAGGCAGGCTTAGCAGAAAGGGCAAACATATTTATAGCACTTTGAATCAGACTGCAGTGAACAAGTAACAGTATGTGTTATACCATGCAAATGTTACACAATTTCAGGAAAGCTCAGTGCAGAATCATCTCTTAATAGTACTTAAGTTGGTGAAATATCTATAACCAACAGAACTGTTGGATCAGTGGACAACAGGTCTGTTAAAAAGGAACGCTGGGAGGTCTTGAGATTCCTTTTCTGGTGATAAATTCTGCAAGTTCTGAACAGATTTATGGGCTGTTTAATTAGGAGCTAACTGTATTCTTTAAGCTCTGTCATTTGTTTTATTCCCTAATAGGATCTCTCTGGACTTTGTCACGTATCTGACTGCGGCCGAGTGCAGGCAGTGTTGTCAATAGCCTGTTCTGCACAGACCACCGTGTCTGCCGCTCTTTGCAGGAGTATCAGGATCATTCCTGGATGATCCTTAGTGCCGAATGGGAGCGTGACCCTGGAGAGGTTAGTGCTCTGAGCGCACTGAGCAAAGGAAACGAGAGTTCACCTTGCTCCTAATACACCCAATTCATTGACATAAATACGGGAGTTTCTGCCTCATGGAAACATTACCCTCCTTTCTAGATGTTCTCAGCCTGATCCCTGAGGCTTCTCTATGCATTTGTGACTATGTCTGCAACTTGTGACTTCTGTCAATGAGTTGGGTGTATTGGGAGCTAGGTGATATGGAAAAGCACAGTAAAGCCCTGTAATAACACCAACCATCACGAGTCGAGGAGAAAACAATATGAGCTAGAATTTTCCATGGAATTTGTTGAAGTGTAGAACTTTTAGTTTACTAAATAAGAGAATGACTAACTCCAATAATTAACCTCAAAGGGGGCTCAGATGCTTGAATTTATGCATGTACTCAATCGTTTATTGATTTGCCTCCTCACCTGCACCCACTCCTTTCCTTTTGCTCTTGCTCTTTGTAAACTACGTTGGCCGTTCCTTGTCCTTCAGGCAAAATAATCGACATGTCAGAATTGTTAGGAAAATTGGAAATATGTCAATAAAGATTTTTGCTCCTTTTGTGTATTTTGTTTTTGTTAAAATGACTGAATACTAAATTAAACTAACAGTATATATGGGATTTTTTATATGTGAAATACCAGGGAAGAAAAACTAAGTTTATGCAAACTTTCAAATAGCAGAACATATTAAAACGTTAGCTCAGAGGTCAAAAGTGTCTCTTAAGAAAGGAAGGAAATTACAAGGAAGCTTGAGCTAGTCAGTTGAAGCACGGTAGGTCTGTAACCAATGCACACACATGATGTAGCTGACACTGATGTGGGGGTTCCTTGGATTCCCTAGCTCAAATGGCCCCAGCCTGCAGCTGGGTTGGCCTCCATGCAAATCCTAAGCAAGAGTCAGCCTTATGCCGCTCCTCTGTGCTGAGACTCCGTAACATTTCTGTCACTTTATTAGGAGTTAAATGCGGTTGTGCCAAGTGAAGGTCTAACTTCACCGACCCCGCTGGGGGCTGTACACTGAAGCTTAGCTACTGTGTCCTGCAGCCAGCTTGGGAGCTCAGAAATGAATGAAACCATCTGCAGTTTTATTGGGAAAATAAAGAGTTAACACCCCAGTGATGTTAACTGTGATAAAAGGTGTGTGTGTGTGTGTGTGTTCCTGCGCCGCGCTATATACATTTATGAGCTCTTTTTATAGCAGCATTCCCAGTAGCATTCCCAGGAGCAGTGCAGCTCCAATCAGGACTGGAATGCCAGTTGTGCTAGGTGTTGTTCTAATTCATGTGTAAATGGAGGGGTTGCTGCCCTGAGGATGTGGCGGGGAAATTGCAAACAGGATAAAGAACAGGAGGAGGTGCTGAGGAGAAGGAGGGCAGCTGCAGCGGGACGCGCTGGTCCAGCTCGTGTGGCTCTGCGTGCAGCTTGCCTTGCTGTGATGGACATCTTGTTTGTCTGTAACACTGCCC
This sequence comes from Tinamus guttatus, assembly GCF_059628265.1. Lineage (NCBI taxonomy): Eukaryota > Metazoa > Chordata > Aves > Tinamiformes > Tinamidae > Tinamus > Tinamus guttatus. The sequence goes on along the minus strand of NW_028288567.1, from coordinate 3,494,220 downwards.
TACTCGGAAGAATTAGCCTCATTGACTTGAATTTGGGCCTTAGCTATTTGAATAGAGATGTAGAGAGAACAAAATGAACCGCTCCTCAGATCCTTCTAACCTCACATTCAGTCCCTAGCAAGGACCAACCCCAGATGCCTCAAAGAAACTTGTTAAGAGCCTCACAATGGGATAATCTTCTCTCTACATGGAGTCTCATCCTAATCTTTCATTATTATGGATTAATTTAAGCTTGGAAGCATGAGCTTTACAACTTATTTGTTGTTCCGCTCCTGCAGCATCCACCTTGTTTAAGCAGGCGAGCCCCTGGTCTGAGCTGCTCCCGGCTCCGTGGGGAGCAGCCTGGGGACCACGGCGGCCGCGTTGCTTCCTCTGGCTCCAGCCAGGAGACGCCGGCGGATGCTTTCCACTAGAGACGTGGGAGAAGTGCGGCCATCAGCCGTGGCCTGCGCTCCCGTGTCACCGCATGGCCAAGCTGGGCTGCCGTAGCTGGATTGCTCCAGTTCCTTTTGATTCTTTTAGTGGCTAATCCGCAGTAAAGCATAATAGAAGATAACCATAAATAAATGTGGGAATTTTTGTATTAATTCCTGTTGCTAGCTGTGTCCATATGAGCAGCTTGCCATTTGCATATGTGGATCTTGTCATAACAATTTCAGGAAGTGATTTGTTAATAATCAAGTTCTCAGAACAGCTCTAAATCAGTAATTGATGTAGGTCTGGATAAAGCAAGGCTTCCGCCTGCCTGTTTTGTGGAGCATTTTTGGCAAGTTCCAAGCTAGCGTGAAAACTAGCCATCGGAATAAAATTTAGGACAGCTGGGATGCTTTGCAGTGAAGACTTTTGGCTCCACAGTTCAAATAATCACAATAGCAGCTCAATTTAGCCTTTGGCTGGGTAGGTTTGGCAGGGCACAATGAAAAATAATTATTTCATGGCCTGCTTATTTGTCCCTTAACAAATAAACTCCCCGACCTATGCAGGCTTATGTAAATATGCTGCCGTATGTGGGGTTGTAGAGCGCTCTAATACCCCCATTTGGAAATAGGTTTTATTCGCCCGCTCATGTTAAAAACTCTTTTGGAGCTCTGTTTGAGGACCAGAGGGAGGGAGGGAGGATACTGGATGCTGAAGCCCTGACAGCCAAGCACAGAGCCTAAAAAGCCACCAAAGGCAGCCGCCTTTCTGCAGACACGTCCATTAGTATGCAGCGTTTTCACTGTTGTAATAATAAGAGCAATCATGATAGGAACAAGCCCGTCTCCTCACAGGCTCCCCACGCGGGATGCGGAGTGACAGCTCCTAAAGCATGCGGGTATCTGCCTGCCTGCGCGCTGCTCGGCTCAGCACTGTGAAACTTTCTCTCCATCTTCCGGCTGCCTGATCGCCCTCTCCATTGCTCTGGGGACGGCTCCGAACGCGAGACGGGGGGCATAAAAGCTTGGCAAAACACTGTCTGAGTGTGTGTCTTTGAGGGGAATGTTTGATTATACTCGATGGAGAGACGGGCTTCATGACTTTCTGCTGCAGCTTTTCTAGTCCTTGCACTTTTTGTTGAACTGGCAGCAGCTCATCCATAACACCGAGTTTCTGTTTCCCACTCCAAAGGGGCGGAATGCACAGAAGCCTGCAGATTGATGTGTTTTTCTTCCAATGCCACCCTTGCTTGCGGGCAACGAAGGGAGCCTTTTTCCCAGTGAGCTGGAGGGTGTCCCCAGAGCAGCGCCCACGCGTGCCCACGCGCCATGTGGGGCTGTGAGCGGCTTTCGGTCGTGCCTCTTCTTCTCAAAGTGCCGCTTTAAAATAAAAGATCAGCAGTCATGTCATGCGTCGGGATGAATTTCTAAATGTAAATGAGATTCCCTCAGTAATTTATTTACATTTGTTTTCAGCACAACAAATGAGACATCACGTAGCTTCATAATTTCCCATGACCGAGTCACCAGCATGAGGTGTGTAATTTACCCTGATTTAAGATGCTTATCTAGAGGTTCTTGCAACAATACCTGGTGGGTTTTTTTATAGTACTTTTTGCTGGCTTTTAACCCATCCACTTCACCTCCTTTTCTGTTTTTCAGTTGAAAAAGAATTGTAAATGTGTCTGCTTCTTGAGAGCTTTTTTGCAGTACAAGTGAAAGAGGAGTGGCTTTGTTAGCTCGTTTGGTATATAATGCATTTTTTTCTGACTTTTCCCTCCCATTGTGGTGAAATTCCTTGCAGGCTTCTGGTGGCCACAATGAACATATCTTGATTTATAATCTGCCAGTTGCAGGAAGGAAAAGTTGACTGTGGACGTTTCTGATGGAGAAAGGATTCTCCGTGAAGCACGAATTGGAAGTGTCCTGCTGGCGTCGTCTCTCCCCCTTGTTTTTTAAGCTAACATGCTGTTTCTTAGGCCTTCTCTTGGCTCTGCTGCTGATTTAGAGAATCTTTGATCCGCCTGAGGCTGAAGTGATGCTTTCATTGAGAATAGATGTGAACTTAAATTTTGACATAATGTGAACACAGCCATGTTACACAGAAATCATTACTTTTAAGCTCACAGTTGGAACATTTAGATGTCTAACTACCTGCTTGAGTGTTTTGGGTAGGTAGATGATTAAAAGTGCAATGTACCGTGCATACGATTTTGTACCTCTTATCCTGCAGGCTCAGTTAAGGCTTGGCTACAAAACAGGGCAGTAGGATTTGTTGTTTTACAGGGTAACGGCACGGGAAAGCTGTGAGACTCCGATCTCAAAGATACTGCCAGTTCAGTACTGGTACAAACGCTGTGTCGTATAATTACACGGTAGCAGTAGTTTGCAGTGTTAGTATGCAAAAATACCAGGCATTTTTATACAAGTAAGCACGTGAAGCATGTGAGGCACGTACTCTTTTTTTCGTTGAGTAGAATTATGGCATTTCTTTGTGTTCATTCCCAGAGCAAAATTCCTTGTTTTCATTTAACCTGAACAAGTGGTTACCAAAAGAGAATAGATTTGGACTGTTTTTTAATGTGCATTGTGCATACTCAGACCCAGTTCAGATTCAGCTTTTAGTCTGCTAGTGATTTCCTTAACGTTGCATGAGTCTAGCACCAAATTATGCTGATGGCCATTCTCTTAACAAATTATTTACAGAGCTACTGTTAAATTATATAAATCTTCCAGACAAGCAGAGCTCTGGGCAAATTTTTTTCATCCAAGTTATCTTTCATAGTATACTTAAAAGCAAAAGCTTACAGGAGCAGCATGAACGTTATTTTGTGTGTGTGTTTATGGATATGTGGAAACAGCACCCTTTTTAGAAATAGGTGGCTCTCTACCTGAGGAAAAAGAAGAAATAGTGGGAAGAAAACAACCGCTATCTGCGTAGTCCTTATCTGGAAGTGAAAGGTTCACAGTATAGAGGTGCCTTACGAGGACCAATGGCCAGATGAGAGTTTCCGCACACTGTGGCCTCATCCAAGATCTTGGGACACAGTTGTTTTTCCTGTAGACTTAAGGCTGCACGCTGCTGCCCTTTCCTTTGTACATCAGTGCAAGCACATCGGTTGCCTTTACTGGTTATTTTCACATCCTGGCCCTCTGATGCAGGATTTTTGGCCACTTTTACAAAGTGTGGTGGAAATATATTTGCTTATCTGAAAGCGATATACTCTTTTTATCATATTGTCCCAATCTAGGAAGATTGAGCTGCTGTATGGTTGACAAATTTATAAAAAGAACAGAAATGCTAAAACAGCCCTAACTCCCTTTCATAACTGACATGCTTTCAAGCTCTCTTCCAGCATTTGGAAATATAGTTGGTGTAGGACATCTATATTTGGGTTTGCGTGTAACGATCATACCTACTGGTGCACATAGAAAAGCATTGCCATACACCACTATTTAAGGGCTCTTGATACCATGCTTATGTTTAGCTGAGTGCTTTTTAATCATTGCTTTTATTTGGGATTCTTTTTAAATTTGTTTAGTATGTTTTCATTATTATTTCTTTTTAACATGTGTGCACTGTGGATCAAAATTGCCTTTCCAGCCTCTGCACAGTTGCGTGCTTTTAGTTTAACAAATATAAAATTTCAGATTGTACACTAGTTCTCAGGCATAATTTCTCCTTGGAAAAACAGGTGCTGGAAACTCTGTTTTCCAGACCTCTGTGAAATTCAGCCATGTGTAGACAGTGAAGTGGGAACATACAGGCTTGAGTGGGACCTCTGTACTGAGGACGCAGATGTTGGAAACCTACACGAGAACTGGGACGACAAGCGTAAAGATGCAGGAGAGCTAAAGGTCTTTGCAAATTTAACATCAAACGGAACCTTCTCTAATGGTGAACACTGATAATTTGCATCATTGTGGGCCATGTTTGTTATATGAGGACTGCACAGATCCTTGGGGAAGCCCCGAGGAGGCCACACGGCAGGCCCTCTGGGTGGATTCAGTGCAGGAACATGAGAGCTGGGGTTTACAAAAACACGGGGTTGGAAAGGTGTCAGTTTTGAGCTTTTACATTAGTGCACTTTATGAATCAAGCTCCTCGCAGCAATATCTGTGCAACGTGAAGACTTTAACAATAGCTGAATAGAAAGAATCTTCCTCCTCCTCCCCCTCACCGTTGGGGAACTGTTTCATTATGTTGTTTGAGGATTGTTTGAGTGGCAGGATGTGGATGTGAAGGTGTGGGAATGTTAGGTCTCCTCTGCTCATGCCCTAGCATATACAAGTCTGTTGAAGAGGCCCCTTTGCTTACAAATGCCCTTATGCATAGGAAGATATTTACAACTGGCTCTGTCAAGATGGATCATTTTAGCTCTCAGGGTCCCTAACTCCATAACGGTGGTGTGAAGCTATATAGCAGATATAGCTATCTGCTATACAGATAGGGAGAATTAAGTTTCTAAAAAACTCCAAAAGATCTGAACCGTATGTCTTGCAAGTTCTTTACTCCCACAGTTCTAATCTGTATCTCACTTATTGCTGGAGTCAACAGCCTAATAGTAACAAAAAATAAAATCTTTCATCATCTATTGATTTTCAGTCTTTAAAAAATGACAATAAGCTTTTTTTTTGTCCAATTTCTCAATAAATAGGAACATTTATTGGTTTTTCAGTTTTACTGTATTGCATGAGAATGTATTTTATTGCATATAGTGGGTAATGTAGCATCAAGATACATGTTTTTGCTCAGCAAGTAACTTTTGAAATTGCATAGCTCAACTGAGACAGGCAAACAAATAATGTAATACTAGCTTAATTCAAGTTACAATGCAGATTAATCAGGTTTGAGTCCATTTCTCTGTTTGTCCTATTGTGATCCTCTAACTGGCAGAGGAGAATTACTGTTAAAAAAATAGAATGGAACTTCAGTAAAGAATGCACATCTACTTTTTTTCTCTGTCTGAGGAAAAGGGAGAAAATTTGTAGCCAAGTGAGCACCACAATATCCATTTTTTTTGTTGTTGGTTGTGTGTTTTGTTTTGTTTTTGTTTTTTTTTTCCTCCTGGAAATCTGCCACAGACAATCTCGCACAGGTTGGTCAAGCCATCAAGCCATGAGGTTCTGCCTGTGTGATACAATGTGTCAAATGAGTTGGCATGAAAATCCTCTTTCCAGATGACCCTTTTGTAACTTTCTCTTAAAAAAAAAAAAAGAAGAAGAAGAAGAAAGAAAAAAGGAGAGAGAAAAACAAACAAACAAACTGGAATATGATTTAGCCAGGGTGGACTTCGGGATGGGGAATGCCAGGCTGCCTCCTGGCTTGCAGGGAGCTGGAGAATCCACCACTGGGTTTGTGCTGCGCAATCCTGGGGTTGCGGAATCCTTTCCACAACCTGCTGCCAGGAGAAACTTAGGATGAATAGTTGCCTCACGTTTACTCTTGTGATGAAGAATGGCAGTTTTGTGATATTTTTCGCCACTTTGCAGAAATTGTGAAACAGTTTATCTATATATATATTTATTAATAAACAGGTAGTTTTTCTTCAGCCCTGTAGCCAAGACAGTAAAGGTCTCAGTTGCTTCCGTCTCACCACTGAAATATTTGGAAATATTTGAAATAGTATTGAATTCTTTTGGAGGGGAGATTAATCTGGTACGCCAATTGGAGGAAAAGGAAGCTCTGTTTTACAGTAGGGGTCTAGATGACAGCACACTGAAAATGCAAAATTTGGCATTCATATGAAAGGGCTAAGCAAGCCTGGTAGAGGAGAGCCCGAATGACTGCAGTAACAAGAACACAAGTGGCTGAAGGGAGCAGCAGTTTCTGTGTTTATTGAAACACCACAACTGGCGCTGCAGGTGGTGGTGATCCAATGCGGGTTTTGCAGAGCTGCCCAGAGAGAGGTGGCTGTGGCAAGGGCCAGGTGTGGTTGGGTTCAGGCTCAGGAGATGCTCGGGTTAAAAGAGGATTGCCCTTCCTCTTAGACCCCACTATATTGTGTGTTCAATTTCATCACACTGGATGGAAAGGTGCTATATTCAGGACAGTTCTTTTCTGGACTGGAAAATGAATTTCCAGAGAGTGCTGGAGCCCAAATGTACATTGTAGCGATATTTGCGGTCAGTTAGAAGAGGTGCGATCGACCCTGAGGCTTGGTCCTACATACAGACAGTGCCCTGGTTCTGCCTGAAGTTGTATATTCAGTAAATCAATCTGCAATAGTAAATAATTTGTAGAAGTGATTTGTTAATTAACCGTCCTCTACAAGCAACATCCAGGGCACAAAGCCATGTGGTACCATTTTTCTTCTTTCTAACTTAAAAAAATAATCCTCTCCCATTAAAAAAAAAAGAGACAAAAAACTTTTCCATCACAGATTGAGCTTTGCCTTGTGATTAAGTAAATCCTGAAGACTAGAAGTCTTGAAACTTCTAGTATTTCCAGGAGTATTTATGTGAACACAACTACTGGCCTGAATGAGATGGAAGAAAACAAATATCTTGGGAGTGCTCCCATGCCTGTTCCAACATGTTCAGGCCAATTCATTCGCACTTTTGTTAGAATAAACAGCCTTTCCCCTGTTCTTTGATTCTGGTCCTTCACCTTGATGCTCACCTGGGTCCCCTCAAACCACTGTGCTCTCCATTACGAGGGGGTGCTGAATTTCGGTACAGAAGAGGATTGCTTCTGCCAGACAGTTTGACTTAGCAGCACTATGTGCATATGAGATGCAATTATTTATTGGAATAAAGAGTCAGAGGACTATTTAAATGCAGAATTGCCAGGAATTTTTAGACTGTTACATTTGAAAAGCAATAGAGAATCTGACCTTAAGGAATCCTGTGTAAATAAAGCCTTAGGTGCAGGTCTTAACCCTGTCTCTCCATTCAATTTATTTTCCTGTGTTCATTAGTGCACTTTTTGAATGTGAGTAGCAATTTTTTTTTTTTGTCTTGGCAGCTAGCATATCCAGAGGACATACGTTCTTCTTGTGAAAGACGACCAGGGTAACTATAATAGATGCCAATTTAACACCTTTGAGTGGTGTAGAAGGACATGAGGGCATCTCTGCTGCTCTCCAGTGGCATGAACTGATGGACTGAATAATTCTGGAGCCAGCAGATGAGGTGGTATGTCTTATACCTCTGTGCACAAGCTGTGGCTGGTGTGGTCCCAGGGGCAATATCAGGGATGAGATGAACTCTCGTGTACTCCTATGCACTCCTATACACTCCTATAACCAAGCCATCACTCAACACCCATGTTGCTGTCACGCGCTGGGCAGTATGCCTCCACCCCAGGAGCAAGTGCTGCAGGGAGCTTTAGTTTGGATTCCACTTTTAAAACTAACTTTCCTGTGAACCTGGAAAAAAAAAAAAAGGTAATTGAAAAAGCAACAAAATAAGTGAAAGGTGAAATGGGAGGCATAGAACAATCAAGGGGGTCTTTTTCTCTTTGGAAGGTGGTAGGGAAAAAATAAGAGGGAAATGTTGGGGATCCTCCTCTGTTATTCACTGTTTCTTTGATTCAGCCCGTTGCACACGCACAGCCCCAACACCTCGATCGCTTCCATGTGAGCTCTGTCACCCCGAGGGCAGCCTTCGCTCCCCTGCCTTTTAGCACCGAGCTCGCTCCGGCCGTTCCCCCGGGCAGCCTCGGCACTTACTGCTCCTTCCCGCTCGCAGCTGGAGAGGGCACGTTGCACCGGCGCGTCGGAGCCCGGCATCGCACTTGAGCCGCACAAAGGCCGCTTGAGATCACTCGCGTTTTTCATTATCCTTCCAAAGTAGCTGCTCAGAAGGTGCAGTGGCTTTTCTGGCTGTTTGAACTCATTTGGAAGGCTGTCATTCTGGATTACTAGTCCATCAATGGCCTATAATTGTTATGCCAAAACATTGCACAAACATAAATAACCAACTGCACAATTTAGATTGCTTTCTCCCCTATACACCACTCATCATGTTCCTCACCCACACATATAGGTAGCATCAGCAAAGGCCATACTTGTCATATTGCAACATCTATTTTGTAGTGAAAGCATCCTTTGTATACCCCTTTGTTACTTAAGGGTCATGTCAGCTTGTTCAATAAACCTGAAAATGGTATTTAGAAGATCTGCAGTGGACATCCTTTTTTTTTTTTTTTCTTTCAAATGTTTAATGAAAGCATAATGCAGTGATGCTCCGGGATACAAATGCAGAAAGTCTCAGAGCTCAGAAAAGGACTTTGATGCAGATCAGCCAAGGACTCTCCCTTTTCTTAAGACTGTAACATGGTTTTTTAAGTTTGCTTTTTTAAGTTTGAGGCAAGTAACGCAGGAGGGCTTCCCGACACAGTGGATATTCCAAGGACACCAATGCTGTGAGCTGACACAAGATACATAATCCTTCCTGCTGATGAGCCACACCAAAACCAAGCAAGACGAAGCCACGCTGAAAGATGCAGGCGGTGGCAGGGAAGAGCCTTAGCGTGGCTGCAAAGCAAAGCCTCCAAAATTGCTCCATGCCTCTGCTTGGGCAGAAGGTTTTGTGCTGGAGGGAACTGAGGGTGTGTTTGCCACTCGTGTAAAGGCAGCTGCCTCTTGCAAAGTGTATAGGAGCACACTGCATTGGAGGCATGAGCAGATTTGCAGCACTGTAATTCATCCTGGGAAAAGGAAATGATGTCAGCTTCTGCTTCTGGAATCTTTCGCCAGAACTATATAAATTTAAGAAATAAAACACAAACAGAAAATTGATTTCTGAATGGCAGTGAATTATTTTCATTAGAGGATATGTAGTTTTGTGTCAAGGGAAAAAACCTCAGTGTACTGTGTGCTACTTTCTGGTGCATTACTTAATGTACCAGTCATTGCTGGGAACATGGAGTCCTTTTAATGCTAGTCAGGTAATATGTCATTCTCTCTGTAGAAACGGTGCAGCAGGGACATGAGTTATATACTGATGGAGTTATCAGCAGATCATGTGGTAGCACTAATGTGAGTCACTACAGTGGAGTTTGCCCCATTTGAAATTTTTACATAATTAAATATAAGTGAGTCATTGTCCAAATTCTGCCAAAGTGCAGATGTCTTTAATTCAGCATATGCAATTCAGCTTGCGTATGCCTTCCATGCAGTGAACTTCTTCTCCTTTTGTACACCACTTCCAGCTAAAGCCCAGGCTACGAGTTGCTTCCTGTCACCATTCAACATGCAAAATTCCCAGTGAAATCTGCGGTAGCTTTGGTAAAAATAACTGGAACACTGAGACCTTAAATAGACCTCTGCGCTTCATTTTATGTTTTGCCCGTAATTCTTTAAATACACCCAGCTGATGAAAACAAACGTATTTTTGTTGATGCACCAACAAAGGATATGGCCCCCATGTCCTACGTTCAGCAGCCTCCTGAAACATCTGTGTAGACACAACTAAAGAAGGGGAAGGGAATAAAAGAGGTAGGGTACATTTCTTTAAGGAAAGCGAGCTGCAGGTGCTTGCCTAAATACTAAACTAGTAAGTTTTTTAATGATAAACTTCAAGATGGTGGTTGGCTGAGTGCTCAGTGTTAGTAAGAAGAGGCTGTTTCATCTGAGCTTGGAACCATCTTAGATGCAGTTAGTTCTGTCGGCTTCCTTTGTGAACATTTCACAAGCCTTCAGGTTCCTGAGGTCTCTTGATGATGAACCATCCACTCGCTGAGTCATTTGGCTGAAGAGGCGGCTGCTTTTCTTTCTTTTCTATCTTTTCCTCCCCCTCCCCTTTCTTTCTCAGCTGCAGATCTAATTGTTCTTCATCTACTGCTAAAACGTACCAAAATTGTGATTAACCATCACATTCAGAAGTAGCTAGTAGTTTTTCAGCGCCAAGAGGGCACAGCAGGCAAGAACAGGCAAATATGAAAGTGTTGGAAAAGCATATGATTAACTCACGGGAGATAGTGGAAATGACTAAGCCCGCCCTTGTAATTTCTGAGTCATTGACGAGATGCTATTTTTTCTCATTTATTAATGCCTCCTTTAATAGGGACATTAAATAATGTTTACTGCTAGAAATTCTTTCCCATAGAAGGAATAATATGCTTTAAATGCATGTCAGTTTTGTCCATAGGTTGGTCTGGATGTACCAAATGTTTGATGAACTTTCACCAGTTTTCAGATTCATCACCAGTCCGGGTGATCGGATGGGTTTATATGCATTACCATTTCCGTGCAAATATTTAGCACAAACCATAAGGTTTGAATGGTTGGGTTTTTTTGGAGCCCCTCTATACAGATTCTGTACTTGTAGCTGTATAAGGAGGATCCTGCTCTTGGCAGTTACCTTTGAGCCTTATGTCTGTATCTTCTAGCCTTCAAAATGGGGTGTTCTCTTTCTCTGGAGCTCAGAATAGGAGGCCGTTACAGGGGAAATCCACATATTGTGTTAAAAATTATGCTTCTTTTATAGAAGAATTGCAATAGTTTTTAAAAGGACAGCGTGCCAGCAATCCCCTCCAAAAAGTAACCAAGGGGGAATATTTTCAACCACCCTGAGAGAGCTGCTGTGGCAATTAGCTTGTGACTGGAATAAGAAATACATTCCTATTTCCTAATGTAGTCATGCACCCCACACTGCTCACGCAATGAAGCAAATGAAAAAGGAAAAAGAAGTTCCCACTCCTTCATCTTCACCTTCTTCCAAGAAGGAATCGGGCTGGTAAGCAGCCTGCTTACCGTGTAAATAAGCAGCGGGGCTTGGGAGCACATGGTTTTTGACAGCCACGGTACCTGCTGCCCATTTCTGTTCAGTGTAAGCGTTCTGCCTTGCTTATGGTTTCAGAGCCTGTTCTCGTTAACTCTCTTTTATGGTAACATCCTTGTTGCAAAGGCTGAAGGCGCGTGGATTTGCCTGCAGAGCGCCGTGGCCTACATGACGCAACTCGGGAGCAGGGTAATTGCCCCGGGGTGAAGCTCCTCGCAGGGTAACGACTCTCCGCGCGGAGCTGGGGTAACGCCGGCGCGGGGCGCAGCGCGGACGCCGTTTCGCCCTTTGCGGTGCTTAGCTGTGCAGCCCTGCGCGGTCCCGCTCACCGGGGCCGGCCTGGCCGCGAGCAGGCCCGAGCCGTGACCCCATCGGCTCCGGCCCGTGCCAGCCAAAACGTGAGGGATTCGCTCCGAAGAAAACAGCGTTCAAATCAGCAGTTCTCTGGCGTCATTAAGAACCAGTTTTACGAAGCAGCTCCACGCTCCTGCTAATGGTGCTGCTGCTGTGTGTTCTTCTACCCTGTTACTACCTGGCAGTTGCCCATCCAGGAATGCAACCTGCTTCAGCTGCGTGCGCTTGCACATGTTGGGATTTCCATTTCAAAGCACAAACAATTCTAATATTAAAAAGGCCACTTCCCCAGTGGGAACGTGCCTTGCCTGCGCTCCTTGACTTTTCTTTTTCATCTTTTGATCGCATGTGGTAACACCTTTAGATCTCGCTGTCACTTTTTTTTGTCAGCATCACAGTGGACAAAATGTCAGGTGAAGTTAAAGTAGACACATTTCCTTAGAGACATAAAGGTTCTCCTCTGTGGCCCATTATGTGGTTGAATCTGCTTCCATTTTCTGTTGGGGTTTAGTCTGCTAGGACGTTTCTTTGCTTGACTTCAATTTGCATACCTGCTGTATAAATAAGGGGGAGGCTTGGTCACAGCACAAATGTACTAATGGAGAGAAAAGGGACCTTCTACAGTGTCTGTGCGCCTTCCTGAGACCTCCAGAACGTCTGCCACGTAACACAGGATTCAGTGTTTTTTCCATTATAACTTTTACCAATGAGTCTTAAAGGCATTGATATTCTCAGGCTTCATATATATATATATATATATATGTAGTTATAGAACCACAATACCCTTGAACCATCTACTAGCCATAGGTGTGATGTCGCCAAGCTCAGTAGGAAAATTCCCATGTGCAGTTGTATTTGATACTTCTTCCTTTCTCTCGGGGATGTCAGACTAGGATGGGATCCTTGGTACTCTGCTCCATAAACAGACATTAGGCTGGTAGCGCTCTCAGGTGCTGACATGATTTACTGTTGCCCTCAAAATGTCTGCCTCTATGTTGTATATTGAGGATAATCCTTTGTTTAATTTTTTTAACATTTTGAAAGGAAAATAGGGGTGTCATTCAGGTCTTTCCATTTTTGCATGATAGTACAGTTGAACAACGTGTACATGTGTTAATTAAACATCCCTTCTTATCACTGTTTTGGTAAGTGTCCTGTAAATTTAATCACTACGACACCTCTGTACACATTACAATCCTTTTAAAGATCTAGAGAAAAATCCTGGTGGATTATTCAAAGCACTAAATCACACAGAATTACAGTAGTTATTAGAGGCATTAAAACCTGTGATAAGAAGCTTTATCATGCATTTTTGGGGAGGCTTAGTCTTTATCACAGATGACTGTAAATAGAAGTGAAGAGTAAAAAACTTGATAACAGTTTATTTTACAGTACATCAATAACCAAGTATTGTAATTACAGTATAATTACATAATAATTATTGCATAGTGAGGTAACTACAGTATATTAGAGTTTTCTTGACTTTACATGATTATAACCTTTTGCAAGACCTGAACGCATAAGGAGCCTTATCCTCCTCTCATTTACTCTAGGATTACACACATGCACACACACATACACACATACATGCAGATATACTCAGAACACACATATATATATAATATATAGATTGTGGTTGACTTTATAGGAGTTGAACCTGTTTACATTGGTTTACGTGGAGGAGGAAGGTGCAGCATGACATGTTAAAGTAGATACGATATACTCTACATTACATTTATCTAGACTCAGGACTATAAAAGAAGAGAATTGGATTTTAGCTGTAGTTATATTTAGCTATCTAATTTATTTTTTTCCTCTTTTTGGCACTGGAAAAGTTGTAATGTTTTTAATCATTTAGATAAACCTCTCAGTTACAGACCTACTCAGTGTGTGGGTGTTTATATTATATCTGCAGATTATTTATCTCTGTACATCCGCATCTGAATATAGATTAGATTAAAGCTTTGATAATTGTGCTCGGTCTGTGTGTGCATGCCTGTGTTTACATATTTCCGGTAGTAACCCTGAAGTGTTTTGTCATTTTTGGGTGTAGGCTGAGTGAAGATATTCAATTAAGTATGACTTCTTCTAATTTAATGCTGTTTACAATGTTAAAGGTTCCAGTTAATTAAGAATAGTTTTGAAGCTGGCAGGAAAAACGTTGTTCAAGTTGAAATTAAGAGCTTTTACTGATAGTAAGTGCTGAACATATAAAACAGGGCTTGTGAGGCGCGTGAAGGAACTCCTGCTCCTCTGAGCCGTGGTGGGCCTGGCTCAGAAGTCTGTGCACAGGTTTAAGCAGTGGCCCAAGACACATATAGAGGGTTTGGAGAAAGTCCCGAGGAAAAGTGGCGAGAGTGATAAGAAAGTGACAAAATTCATGGTCTTCCATGAAATATTGACAGAATTGGGGATGAGCAACCTGAAAAAGAGAAGTCTGAGGGAGAATGTGATAACACTTGAGAATACCAAAGGCTGACGAAAAAGAAATTAAATAATTTATTCCCTAAGCGCAGGGGAGAAGTGAGAGAGTATGTAAGAAGTAAAAGTGAACCAAAGACCACTAGTAGGTCTGTTTTATTTGACTTAGTATGCAGCAACCTCTTTAAGCAGCATGGCTGTGGAAAGCAGTGTGTCCCCTCTTTGATTACTAGCAGTCAGAAAGAAAACAAATGCTTTGCTCATCCAGAATAAAAATTATGCCCAATGAAAGGCCCCATAAATAATCATCTTCCTCACAGGTTTGGTGAACCTCTCCAATTCTTCAGTGTCTGTCCAGATTTGAGGGCAGATGCTGTGCTGATTGGAGCTAGTGGCAGGACTTCCATTGGCAGCAGTGGAACCGGCACTGATTTATCCTGGGGAATCCCTGTGTTTTGCTCAGCTTTGGGAACTCTGAACTGTACAAGGCAGGAATAGTTTCTATTATTTAATAAAGAATTTTATGCTGAGAATAATTGCATTTTCAAATGTTGACCCTAGTTGTCAACTCGGTAACTACCATGTGGCCCCAGTATCTAAAGTCCAGTAGCAAATGTGAGCGTAAACTTGACATGTTCTAATTTCCATTTCTCAGTCTTTTGACTGAGCTAAATGTCAGGAAATATATTTACTATCTCTCTGCATTGATTGCAGGACTGTATGTTTTATTTTCAGATGAAATAACTTAGATTATTTTTTCTCTTTTTTGCATGAAACTAAATCTTACTAACAAACAGCCCAGTGTAACTTATAATGCCCTCTGACTTTCTCGAGAAGAAATGCTGTTTTATTTCTATAATGGCTGGCATTTCCAGCATACACTGAATTAAATGATCTAGTTGGGGAACATTTTGTTTGATATTCTTTCTGATTCTTTTTTTTTACTCTTCAGTAAAAGAGAGATACATTTAGTTTTCTTTTGTTTTCTTGGACATGAGACTCATGAGTAAACACAGTATTTCCAAGTTTCTAACTCTGCTACAAGACGATCATGCTCTTGGGCATGGGGCAAGTATGTTGCACCAAGTAATTCCCCTAAAACTGTATATGTTTTTCCTCTTGAGAGATGCTGGAAACTCAGATTTTTGAAACTGTGACTGCTGTCAGGTATAGGTAAAGCTCATGGTCTCCCGTATCATTCTTAAATGGTTTGTGAAACACCAGGCTGAGGAGTAGCATGGAAGCCTGTGCCTCCAACACAGAAAGGTTCAAAACTGGAGGATTAATTTGAAGGTTGTTGGTTCCTTTATAAGTATTTTACAGGAAGCATGAACAGAAAGATGCTGAGGTTGCTGCTTGTCGCTGAGGCCACTTTCGTGCATCCACTGAGTGTATTTACAGTGCTCATTATACTGTCGTGGGCTTTGGTTTCCATTTCAGAGAGAAGGGGTCTCCAGTGATTTTCTGAATACAATGAGAGAGGGACTTTCTAAATATCCTTTTGGCCTCATAGTATTTTCAGTGATTATGTTTTTAAGGATATGGTTTTCTTAAAATCAATTTTATTTTAGAAAACATTTTTTATGGAGGCACATTAAAGTGGAAAGGTTAAAATTATTTAAGGGAGGGGAATTAATTGTGTCACTTCTATAGGCATTAGGCAAATTGCCTCAACTTGGAGTTAAGAGGCAGCCTGGGAGCATTTAAGTGTAGGGTGCCTGCAATGCACTTTATGATAGTCTTAGCTTACGACCTTATATCATTTTATTTCTCTATTAAATCAAGACACTTCGCACACTGAGACTGGTATTGTGTATGGTGCGGTGTGTTAGGGACCACATGTTCTGAGTACTGTGTGTCATGCTATGATAAAACAGGGGAGCAAATTTATAATACTCAAGAAGTTTGTGTGATAATCCAAGAAATAAAAGTGATTACCTGGTATGTAACAGGATGGAAAATACAAAAGTGAGATGGAAAACTGTCCAACTCAGAGTATGATGTTCTCTGTGTTTACAGATAAGCCTGTGCACTGAACGGCACATACTGTGAGAAAGGTAGATGCTTAAACATAGTTATTGGCCATATACAGAAATACTAGGCCTAGTCCCTGACTTCAGAGGTAATAAAGATCTTACAGTTGAGTCCAGTAATTGCACTTAGTATTTGAGCATTAACTTGGCCTTTTACAGAGAGGTGCTGAGACCTGTTCTGTGCCCCAGCATGGGCTGGGGTTGTTCAGTGACTCGAGGCACCCTCCTGCCTTGCGGGGAGAGGAGAGGGACTAATGAAAGATCATATTTCTGAGTACTATTTTACATAAAACAAGTACTCACAGGAGGAATAGCAGGCTGCTTTCAGATGCTAGCAGTAGAGTCTCTTTCTGGGTGGGGACGCTCCGATCCTGCTGATAGGGGCTAGGTTTAGTCTGCATCGTAGCCTCGGTAGAACTTCTCAGGACGTAGGAGGAGGTAGTTTATGGCTCCTAAATAAGTTTTAGTGTGAGTTACATGTTACGTGGTCCGGCAGACAACCTGAACTGAGAACAGAGATCCAGCTCTGCAGTCCTGCTTTTCTTCAAGGCAAAAATTGAAACATGTAGGGAGTTTAGGACATTTTCAGGGCTAGGTAGCAGCTGAATCGTCAAGGCTACTGTTTTGTACCAGTTGTATAAATTTTCTGAAGTCCAACTTTGGGATGTAGAGATGTTTCTTTTCAATCCAATCAAATCATACTTTGGCAGTGCAGGCGCTTTTGAGAGAAACTGTCATCAATGCTTTATTCCAAAACAACTAATGTTGACTCTGTAAAGAGCAGTTAATATTATTACAGAGCCAACTGTTTTTCCTAATAAATATGTGATATGTTCACATGGCAGCCAGGGCTTAGATTGTCATTACCTGGAGCAGTCTAGTGGCCTCTTCTCCTCCAAAGTTCTTCACAGGAATTTAGGTCTTCACAGAGTGAGGCCGAGATGACACAGAGGCCCAGATCACGGAGGGCCCTGCATATTTTGGGGTACTTGGTGCAGTGAGATTCACCAAGCGAAGACACACTTCTGGAGAGGTGTTGCTTGCCCCACTTATCTGCAGTGGATGTTGACTTGCCCGCTGGATGATAAGCCTTTAATTGTCCAAGTTGCTAGTAAGCTGCGTGATTAAAGGAGAGGGAGGAGAGCGTTATGAAAAGCTGCAAAGGTCCAGAGCAAGTAACAACCGATTTTTTACAGCACGCAGGAATGAGCTGGCTGCTGCGTCCACGGCACGTTCATTAAATGAATAAAAGGCAAAGGCCGGGGAAGCTGGCAAAGGCCGCCATGGCACGCGCGCCAAGGGAGCGCCCAGCTCCAGGCCCAAGGGCAGACGGGTCTCACGCAGCAGTGGCCGAGTCCCTGAGCTCCTTTCTTCTCTCCGTGGTGCACCTAGGCCTTACAGAGAGCATCATCCCTCAGAAAGCCCTGTCATCCCCTCAAAATCCCCTGTGCGCACACTTCTGCAGGCGATGTCTCCTGCAGCTTTTTGGAGGGAGGTGCAAAAGAGCTTTCTGGTTGCGTTAGTCCAGAACAGGGCCTCTGTCAGAGGCATAGGCAGCAAAATGTGGTTTAGCAGTACGAGGGAGAGCCTGGAAAACAGAATTTCTGCCTCAGTTGCGTCTCGTATTTGGCTGCTGACACATGGGAGGTTTCGCTTCCTTTGAAGTTGGTATTTTTATGGTTTACCACTGCTGTTGACCCGGGCACGTGTTGCGGTGAGGCAGCGAGATCCTCGACTGAGGAAATACTGCTCCCATCTACTGAAACACTCCTCTAGATAAAGCAATGTAAACTACTACTTCTCTAGTTAGGACTTCTCCTGATGTTTTCTGGGATGTTAAATAAATAAAAATGCCAAAGGATTTCCTAAAAGGATTGGAAAAGCAATTTTAGAAATGCTGTTCGCAGCAGAACCGTTGGGAAGAAAAGCGGAGCATTCATTTATATGGGAATTATGTTTCCATTCCTGAATTGATTCTGTAACGTATGTTTATAGCAGAAGTTCTTGGCTGTCTACTATATTCAGATTGGATTTTAGAGTTCTCATTACTCTATGAGAGACCATACCCATGTTAAGAGTTATTTCACCTCCTGTATTTCATTTCCCCATCTGTAAAACAAATACTGGTTGTAACTCCTGTTGTAGTGTGCTGTGAGTTTATTAATAAAAGTAATGATGAAGGCTTAGATATTATAATATTTACAACCCAGAAGCTGCACTCCTCAACACTGAAATGACAGTTGTGGTTTTCTCGTGAGTTTTTTTTTTTTTTTTTTTTTTTTTGGTCCCATTTTTTTCAGTGGAAATGGTGGGACTTGGAACCTTATTTCACATTGGGCATAATTGCCATAGAAGGTAATAACCTCAGTTATCAGCTCTGGAACTAAATTGAAGCTGTGGACTGAGAAGTGAGTGATACTGTGTACCCAGTAGCAAATCTCCAAGCATCAGTCAAACTTTTAAGATTGTTCCTTCTGCCTCCAATACGTGAAACATATTCCTGGCGCTCTTTGGGATGCAGTAGCAGTAGAGGAGGCAGCACAGGTCAGATCTCCAGGAGCAGCCTCCTTCCCCGGGACAACTTGGGCGCAGTAATTGGTGCCTGCAGCCTGGCACAACCGCAAACCCAATCTCGATGTTTTCCCCGGAGCTCCATGGATGACTGTGCAGAGCAGTGGCTGGTAGCACAGATACCACAATCTGGGTCCACTCTGTGGCTGCTAAGTTACAGGCACACGTTTTCTGCGTGCAAACTGTCGCTGGAAGGACAGCAGGGTCTTAGTGCAGCCTGCAGTGTGTGCAAATAAATACCAGAAAAGGAGCACACACCGGCATAGCTGAAATGTCCAAATGTGTGATTAAAAATGTATATCTTCATTTGTTTTTCCTCCTTCCACCAAATCAGAGTAAAAGAAAAACACATGCCCAGGCAGCCAGAGTTTCAGCTGGAAGGTCAACTTCCTGAAATGAGATGGAAAATAAATTAAAGAGTGATGACTAAGGGAAAATAAACTTTATAACAAAAAAGCCAAGAGTGAGATCTCAACGTAGGAAATCTTTTTGCAGCTCAAGATGCAAAGAAAAATCAATTATTCTGTGAGGTAACCGCAGCAAGGACAGCATCAAAATACGTGGTTAGATTAAAGCAGGTTTCATTTTCTGTTTTCAGCAACAGCTGCAATGGGATTCTCACAGATTTTTTTTTAATGATGACTTCTTACGAGTGCTGTTTACCCCCAAATCATGTTATTCTCCTAATGGTGACGTAGGATGTGATGCAGAGGCGCCTGCCCAGGGCCTGCTCCTCAGAGATGCAGAGCACACAGGGCTCTGATTTCCTGGGACGCTGCGGCCGATCCGCAGCTCTCAGCGCCAGTCGTGTCCGTGTGCAGGTCACGAGATTCAGTGTGCAAGGAGAAACGACCTAAATTGAGAACTGCTGCGCAGGGTAAATTTCCATTTTCTTTAAGAAAAGCTTGGCATACTGTCTCTTCTGCAAAATACACTTGTATGAATTATATTCAGGAGGCAGTTGGGTAGGGTGAAGAACGTAGGAACAAATTAGCCATATCTGTGTATTCAGAATCAGTGTTAAGAATTTCTCAAGCAGTGCCTGGGAAACTTATGTGTATTTTCATGGTTAGTACTCCTTTTAGGGAAAAAAAAAAAATATATATATATATATATAAACAGAAGCCTTAAAAGCTATTCCGGCGGACTCTGGAGAGGAGTAGTGCAAGAAAAATGATAGCGGCATAAAGTGTTTCCATTTCAAGCATTGTGAAAGTATCTTCAAGGTAAAAACTTGTACAAACAGCCTGTGCAGGCAGAGAGGAGGGATCGTTTGCAAGGGGTCGGCACCCCCGAGGACAGGCAGCGGCACGAGCAGCTGAACGCACCCGCACCACGAACGGTGAGTGCTGCACAGTGAGGGACTTTGTGCTGCGAGATAACGAGAGCGCTGGCAGACGCAAATCACACGCGGAAAATGCAAATCTTACCATCTTACGGGGCACAAGCATGCTCAATTAAAGGAGTATTATAAGGAAACAAACAAATGAAAAAGATTAAAAAGAATACTTCTCATAGGAAAGGAAAGCTAACAGAAATATTTTCGTAATACAAAAACATTCCAGGGTTGTGTTTGCCACCTACGTGGAGGACAGAAAGAAAGTGAAACTAAGTAGGAGCAGCTTAATTTGGTCTCACTCTATAGCCTAAGAGAAATGAGAAATTAAGGAAATAATAATAATAGTTAAAATATAGTAAATAACTTGTTATTGCTTACTTTAGCACAGAAAATATTTATGTTCGTGTGTGAATGCTACCTTGCTGAGGGTGCAGAAGTAATCTGCATTACTTCTAATGGCAGTAGTTTTATCCATTTCCAGAAGAGAATACAGCTCCGAGAGGGACGCTCTGTTACGCTCCTAGCTGGAGGTTTTGGCAGCTCTGGACAGCCAGCACGGCTGAATGCATGCCTGAGTCCTGCATTTTGATTCGTACAGGTAATTATTTGCTGGTTTTGAACATTTGTTCTTGCCCCAAATACAGCACTGAACTTACACCGTGCCTTAAGCTCTTGGGCTGAGGGGTACGTGCTTGCTACTTGGGTGATTTTTCTTTCTGCCAGCAGCTTTGCTCCGGCTATCTGCTACCCCAGGGATTTGAGTATTTTTTTTTCTTTCCATGGCTTTAAAGTGTCTATACGTGCGTATATTTTCATACAGAAATGCATTATACTTCCTAGGCAAGTAGTGGAAAAGGTGGATGTGGGGGCTGGGACGTTAGCGGGGACAGTGTGCTGGGGAATCACCGGGTAAACGGCGTGTTCCTCATGCCGGGCACAGGAAGGTTCCCTTCACGCTGCGTCCAGGCCACGCTCTCCCGGGAGGCGGTGGAGTGAGGGAGAGCGTGGCCGGGGCGCCCAGGGACGCGCATCTCAGCGGTGGCTTTTGGAAACCGCAGCCCCTCAGGAGGTGCCCTGCGCACGGGTAGTGTGGTTTACCACAGCACAGGGGCAGGCTGCGCGGGCCACGTTCATTTGTGTAGACATGATATCGTTGGCTATAGGAGACTTGCTTTTGGTGCAGTGACACCAGTGAAGGCATATGAGAGCCAACATATGTAACGGGCATGAATTGGATGACTCTTAGGCCATAGCACCCATTAGCAACCCAGGAAGATGGGTGTGTAATTCTCTGTTAGGAGGAAAATACTTCCTTCAGTGTCCATGTGCCAGCTGCGTTGACTCAGAACACTGTAAGGAGCTCCATTAAGTTCTATTGGGTCCATAATCTGCACATTAAGAAAAATTTACATGATAGATGGAGCTGTTAAAGTCTAATTGGGTAATCAAAAATTAGTTAATGTGCCAAAATATGTATTTAGCTGATAAACTATAATGGTTCCAAGGGGTTCTAATATTAATAGAAGGCATGCTTGCACATTAAGGAATTGAGAGTAAGATATTGCTCCTCTAACATACATTGCAAATAAAGATCCCAAAGCACTTGACAGATATTAAATCACTTATCGATTTGAATTTTCCAAAATATGTCCATCCGAGGCTCTGTGGGAATATATGTTAACAATAATGTCAAATTTGCACATAAATAATAAATTATAATTTTCCCTTACTTCCAAAGTCTATCAAGTGTAATAAACACCCTTGCCCTTAAACCTGGTTACAATCTCTCTGGGCTGGGTCGTCATTAATTGAATCGTATTATGTCCCTGTGATGTGCTGTATCCACTTACTTAAGTGGTAAATAAGAACAAACTCAGTAGAATCAACTGATTTGAAAAAAAAAAGTTATATGTAAAGTCAGTGGTAGAGCCATTGAAAGAACACAATGTTCCTGATCACGTGTCCTTTCTCCTGAATAGCAAACAGCATAATCTTTGTATTCACAGAGCCAGGAACAAATTTGGGCTTTCTAAAAAAACCTTCCTCACCTACTCTTTCAGAATTCATCCTTTTTAGAATGTAAGAAATTAATAATATATTTTAAGCGACTCTCCTGTTTAACGGTTTCAGTGTCCATGTGTTTTACTACTACTGTGCCACTCCCGCGCCATGACAGCGTGTGGTTCTGTGTTTGTACAGCACCTGGTGTCATGAGGGCCTCCTCCAAGAGGCTTTTGTAGGCTCCTCCACAGTTCAAACAGATATATAATGGCAGCTTCACTCTAAGATGGAAGAAAGTTATCCTCGTTTGATGAAACATGTGGTAAACATCTGGTTTTACAAAGGTAAGACCAGTCCCAGAACTATATCTGGATTCCAGTCTCAGGTGCTGCTTTGCTTCTTTTCTTAGTGACAATACCACAGCATAGAGGCATTCCTAAATTTGTGCCTGTTAAAATTATTTGACGCTTTGGTTCATTTATAAAGTGCCTTTATTTCTTTGTGTGATTTATGATGACACGGAATATGCTAAGTGTATTGGACCTACATTGCTCCAAAAAGGACTTCTAGAAATGCTAGGCAAATGGCCGAAGTGCCTTTTATTTTTTGACTAGACAAAATTTTGAGGAGGGAAGAAGAACATCTCCAGGGAAACTCAGATATAGGTTAACATAATGCTATTTCCATACCATGTAAATATTTAAAGACAAAATGCAACAGCCACATTGTTGAATTTCCTACTTTGGATGACTGTCACATTTTTAATGATAGTTGAATAGTTTTGTATTTTATTTATGTGGTGTCATTTGTTTGCTGGGGAATATGAATTGAACACTTTCCTTGCCTTTGAATTTGAAAATGCATTTTTTCCAATATCATTAGTTGAAGGATGTTAGACAACAGCATGTTTTCTCTTTGACATAAATAAATAAATAAGCTGAGTGCCATGATTGCTTGCTATCTAATATACATAGATCCAAATGTATATTGAAATGCTATTTGAAACAGATGAGTCAGTGCTAGACTTTCTGACATCTCCCTAGAAAGAGAGAGAGAAAAAAAAATCGGAAAAAACACCCCAGAAATAGTCACTGTGTTTTGGGGAAAGCTCTGGTCTGGAAAAGGAAGAAAAAAAGAGACAGGGAGTAATGAATTTCTCAAGCTGAAAATGCACAGGCCAATGGAGCGCTTAGGTTTCAGTGCAAGGCAAATGGAAAGAGCCCCCATTACTGCTGAGACCCATCGACACGGTTCCGCTCATCGCTTGGTCATGCTCGGTGGACAGTAAGTCATCCCAGGCCATGACATGGTGAGAACAGGTGCCCGCGTTTGTTGTAAGAAAAAAATTTGTTTATTTAACATCCCCAACTGTGATTGCCCCCCTCCCTCCTTCCCCGCACATCCCTCTGCCCAAGTCCATCCATCTGCTCGGGAAGCAGCGCATCAGGCAGCACTTGAGGATGGTAAATATGTCAACTTTGGTCTTACGCGAAATACACACTTCCCCCCACCTTTTTTTTTTTTAATTTTACTAAAATCTTCTAGGGTTTCTCTTTGAACACCGACTGTTTCCGAGCACAAAGAGAGGCGCTGAATGCGGGGCGGGAGCACAAGGGCGGTGGGAGCTGGTTTGGGTGCGTGCGGAGCAGGGCCTCCTCACGGCCTCACGGCTGAGCTTCGGGGCAGCGGCGCTCACCGAGCAGTGCCGCGGGCTGCAGCTCGCACAGACCGGGCTCTGCGCTGGCCTCCTGCCACAGACTGATCCACTAGTGCTTTAGACCAAAGCTTTTTCTTGAAAAGAATTTCCTTGCATTTTAAATCTGTGGGGATTAAATGGAAAGGACATTGAGCTTCACTTCCTCACCTCCTTTGGTAATAGATGAAACGGGGATGATACAGAAGCGTGCTTAAAAGATCAAATCAATGCACTCATTTTGTGACCAGGAACTAAAGGGAACAAGCTTCTTTTTTTAAAAAATGCACATCTGCTTTCCCCTCCCCTTCCCTCCCCCTCACATAAATCACAATCTGTCTGTGAAAGATTAATTGTGGAGTCCACATCTCGAAACTACCTAGCTGAGGAGTAAAAAAAAAAGCCTAATGTTGACTAATAAAACCATCTAGCGATACAAACTTTTAAAATCGAGATGTTGCCTGTCCACATGTTCTTCTGCCACCTGTCTTAACTGACACCACAAATGACATTGCGTGTTGCCACGTTCCCCCCCCGATTAATTAGTCCTACACTATTCTCAAGTGAACGGTGAGAGAAGAGGCGCTCGGCATTCCTGCTGCTGTGGTACAGGACGTTGCTTTCATGCTGACCTGAGAAGGAAGAAAAAACTCATGCTCCTCATGAGATCATGTCTATCTTCTGAGGCCTGTGGCTTTGCTTTGCTTCTGCACAAGAAAGAATTTAATGTTCTGAACACGCGCACGTGCTCGCACACACGTACACACACCGAATTAATAAGTCTAAAATACTGAGCTGTGATCAGCTCAAGGGTGTTCCGCTGCCTTTATACTAATATTAGGGGAAGAAGGAGACTGGGAGAGCAGAAGCCTTTTCTTTTCTTTTTTTTTTTTAATTTCTCATATCCTTAATTAAGGCAAAATAAAGGGCTGAGATGTGCTTTCTCCTCTTTCCCTGGTTAAAAAAATAAAAACAATGAGGAAAGAAACACTAATTTGAGCTCAATCTGCTCTGCAAGGGCAACACCCAAATTTCCTTGAGTTAAATATGAGTCCAGATAGCTAGTAGATTCACCCACAAAATTACCACTGCTCCTGCAGTCCTTTTCAGATGAGATAAGTTCCTTTCCTGATAAGACATGTGTATGAGCTTGTTAAATGAGCCCATAATTAACAGGTTTTTAACATCTAGAACTCCAAATACAATAATTATATTGTCTCCAGGGTGTTATCTGTGAAAGGAGGTGATTTCTAAGGGTATCACTCCTGCAGGTAAGCTTTCTGACTGACCAGAGTATCCAATACAATTTAGATATTTTCTTGTTAAGTGAAAACTGTACTACCTCCTATAAGTGCTTGTGTTATTACTGGCTTTAGCTTTTTTCTGTGGAGATCATGTTGAATTATGGGAATGGCAGTGAAACTGGTGGATTTGCCTACTGCCTAAATGTTTTTTATCATCAAACAAAACCAACCCACAGCCCACCTTGTTGTGAGAGGTAGTTCAGAACAAAAGGAGTTGGAGGGGCTGGAAAAGTAGGGGTTTATGGCACAGCATCAAAGTGAAGGCAGGTAACTGCCGCAATACCCACCCTCAAGAAAAATGTGATCCGGCTTAGCCCTGAGTTTCCACAAGTCTAACTTACTATGATAGCAGTTACTCAACATCTTTCCAGTGAGTAAAAGTTCAGTCTGAGGATCTTTTCTTGTTTCATCTTGATTAGGAAAAATGATTGAGTTTAGGCCAGGCATAGCTAATGTGCCTTAACGCAAAGCCTGTATACCCATCTTTAGGTTTAGATCATGCCTCCTGTCATGGTTTCTGAGAGTCTTCCAATCTATCCTGAGAGCTTTGTGTCCCTCACTTAAAAAAGAATAATTAGAGAATTCAGTATGCCATTTTTGTATGATTAAAATAAATGTAGACTCGCTTAGACTCGTAGTTTGTCCAGATGTATCATGAAGTTGAGTTTAAAGATAGGTCATTCAAAGAAGACCATATAGTACAGTATGAAGGTTGTTCTATTAGATTCATAAAGTGATCTGATTTCATTTTGAGATCCCAATTGATGTTTGTTTTTATTTAAAATGTCTGTAAGGGTAACTGTTCAGAATGTACTATCCAAGATAATAGCATTAACTGGCATGGCTGCAAAATCAATAATAGTAACAAAAATATACCTCTACTGATTAAGAGTGACATAAAATAAATTTGTTAACTAAAACAGATAAAGTCAACAGTTTAAACACATATCTAAAATACTTTAGCACAGTTCATAGATCTTATTTTAATTTCCAGATTTTTCTTTTAAAGAAGCTTTGTAAATTTTGTATTATATTTCTTTACATGTGAGAAGGTAGGCAAAAGTAACCTAGAAAGTATATTGCTCCCTCTACTAGGGCAGTCACCCTCAAAAACAAGCTTGATAACAAATCTGTAGTAGACTTCACCGAGAGAAAGTAATTGAAAATGCTAATCCAGAGTCCATTGCTTTGACTAGCTTTGAAGGACAGGTCTTTGTCGTCAGGCTTCATAAGAAACAGCAGAGCAGAAATAAAAATAGATCATTGACCAAAAATATCCTTTTCCAGCTGGGTCATTGAAAGGACTGTATATATATATATATATATATATATGTATATAAATCATATATGCAGTTCATTTGAAAGCTAACTGAAAGGGGGCTAACTCCAAGGTCAAATACTGTGGAGGGTTTTGTTGTTGTTGCTTGTTTCCTTAGGATATTTTTGAGAGTGTTTACAGTGAAGGAGGAGAGAGGAGAACGGTTTGCAGGAGTAGAAAGCCTGAATTGTGTCTTTGAGCCAGCTAATGCAAGGATGCATTTGGTGAGCGGTGACCAGCAACAGGACACCTGTGTCCCAATCATGCCACTTCAAAATGTGTAGATTCTTACTGGAACTTCTTGAGGTTTTTTTTCTGCACTCGTGAGTTTTGGACTTAGTATTGATACCCGGATGTGTGCTCCATGGCCCTGTATTAACCTTCCTGAGTTATTAGTGTTCTTCATGTAAAAAGTCTAAAGCTTTTGGGGACCTGAATGAGGCAGATTTTCAGCTTATCTAAATCATTTTTGCCTATATGTGGGGCATTATGGGGCTTTCCTGGTCATACCAGCCACTTTTGCAGCCAGCTAAAATGAGAGTTTGGCCAAGCTTTGCTTGTGCCACCTTGGTGCCATGGCAGGAGGGAGGTCTTGGGGAAGCTGTCTGGGATGCACCAGGCATTGTGCAAAATGCTTATTCATCCCAGCTGTTTACTGAAGTACATAAACAAAGCTTGAAGCAGGGATATAAAATAAAACGGAGTATTGACAAGAGACACAAAAATATGAAGATTCTAGTTCAAGACTATCAGAGATAATGATATCTAAACACCTTAACCTCAAACTCATTAGTCTCACATATCCCAATCAATATGGATTCTCTCAGAAATCAATTTTCAGCCGCAAATATGATTGTTAAATAATTCACAAGTTACAGGCCTTCGGGCAAGAAGAGGTTAGAGAAGCAGAAGGAAAGTGGTGATCTCGACCTGAGATACGATTTCAATTAAAAGAGGAGAGCATCTGTAAGACATAGCTTTATGTTCAGGGTGTCAAACTGTTGTTTAAAGAAAAGAGGATTATAAATGTAAATTATAGTCTTATGCGGCATGGTATTTAAAACACTTTCTTGTATTTGCTGCATTAACAGAAAGAGTCCATTGAATTGATCAGCAAGGAATGATCCATTTTAAAAATCTCAACAAGCATGGATGGCTTAATTTCCTTTATTTGTTTATTCCTGCTTTTTCTTTCCCTGTTTGTGTTTTGCAGCTAATTTATTATGAAATCTTAGTGAAAGGCAGAAGCGATACAAAACTGGAAGAGATTTTTATCAAATTCTTTGAACAGATCTGAACAGAAGCATTCAAATGTATGAGGAATGTCGTCGTCTTTTTTTTTTTCCTTTTCCTGGTGTCTGCCTGCTTTCCTACCTGCCTAGTTTTCATATTGGCTGTTGGGTGATTGAAAGCTATTAGCAGGAACATTATTTTAGGGATATACAGCTCAAGATAAGAGAATTCTTATTAGGTGGGATAGTACTAGGATCCCAGACTTTTTCTCAGGGCCTTATCATGCCAATTGCTGCACATGGAAAGATTTTTATTGATCTGCTGAATCTTGGCTCTAGTCCTAATTATGCTTGTGTAAACTTGGAATCACATCACTGAAGTTAATGGCATAACAACTGTATTAGATTAACTTGAATATTCATATTCAGACCCTGAATTCTTAGGATTTGTGCCTCCGTTGCAAAGTCCATAGATGCAAGTTGTAGTTTTAACACAATTTTAAAATCATAATTTAATTAAAAATATTTACTAACCTAATTATTTCCATGCTAGACATCTCTTTGAAATAATTATAATGATACATTTTAATCTGATATTATCTGTTGTTCTGCCAGGGATTTTTCAATGGGCATAATTTGGATAAATTTCAAGCACTCCAAATGCATTTGAATTCAACCCAGGTCAATAATGGTATTACTGTATGAAGGCCTTCAATGGGTTTAGTCAAATGAGCTGGTGCGTTTATTCCAGTTTTGACAGCACTTAGATGCTCTAGCGTCAGATGCCAGTATAACAATTCAAGCCGACAAGGGAGTTGCACTGAGAAGGTACCTTTGTAATGAGGCACAACCAAGGCTTTCTTTAAAGATGTACATTCTCATGCGTCAGTGTGGTCTGGGCCAAGACCCGTTGGCTTTGGGTTGCCGTACGTACGGCAGTGGTGAGAAAGAAAGGATGAGAGAGAAAGTGGTGTCCTTTCTGTAGAAGTACAGGAAAGTTTTCTTTAGCAGGAATGTGAAAGAATAAAGGGCTCCTTTAGCCCGTCTGAAGGGGCTCAAAAGGACAAGGCCAAGGGGCCTGGGGAGGGAGCGTTGTTTCCCGGTGCTGCAGAAAGGCTTGCTCCCCTTTGCCTTCTTGGTTTACTTTGAAAACCAGTTTACTGCTATGAAATTATAGCCAACCTTTTTAAAGTGGAAATTTGAAGAATTCATCAAAGATTGGCTCAAGTAAGTGTAACAGATATAACATGTGCTTATGTTACTCTCCTTTTCTAAATCTGGGCTTATGTTGAATGAACTTTCTTCTTAAAATATTTTTTGAAATGTGATTAGTGGTGAACGTCAGTGAAATTTATTATACTATTAAAATCCTATTGGGTCTTTGTTTATGAAATGTATTTTCCTGTATTTGAGGTTTAGGGAGGCTTTATAATGAGGCTGTGAAGATTCATGGCCCCTTTTCTGTAGCTTAATTTAGGCTCTATATCAAATATGTAAAATAACATTATATCTTCCTGCAGCCTCTGTGTGTGATACATTTTTGTATTATTTCCCTGCCAATGTTATTTCTTTTACAAATGCAGAGCTAGAAAATGGTGACAAACTGACAACCTTAGCTTTCTATTATTTTCTAGGCTAGGAAGAGTAGAACTGAATGGTACTGTGGTCATTTTCTCATAAATTTTACTAAGGTGAGACAGGTGTTCATGGCCACACAAAAACATGTTCCCCAAAGATGCAGAGAGGTCAGGGTGAGGTAGGATCAGCCCCAGGTTGTTTCAGTTTTCTTGCACAGGTCTGGTGTGATTTTCCAGGGACCTTCCATGGTGCATGACTCAGGTCGCTCCCTATCACCCCCCTAACAACTCCTGTTGCCTTTTTTCATGATTTTGGAAGAGTCTTTCATTCTTCCTTTCATCAGAGGTAAGATGTAAAGGGTTATTTACGTCTTGATGTTCAAATCCTCCCTGAGGTTCAAGTG
This sequence comes from Tinamus guttatus, assembly GCF_059628265.1. NCBI lineage: Eukaryota > Metazoa > Chordata > Aves > Tinamiformes > Tinamidae > Tinamus > Tinamus guttatus. The sequence goes on along the minus strand of NW_028288567.1, from coordinate 3,464,829 downwards.
CACTGAGAGTGGTAGCTAGGTGTCTGTGGGCACGCTTGGTCCCCAGTCTTCAAATATCCTTTTTACTAACTGAGACAAGTGGCGGTCTCTGAGCCTAAGCAGGAGATCAGCTTCTGAAGGATGGAAGTATAGAAAGAATAAGGTAAAATGCTCCCATTTATTATAGGTGCCTTTTTAAGAACAAGGCAAGGGCACTGCTTCAACCTTATTTTGGTGTAATTTAAATGAGAATTTTGCCCCAACGGTCTATATGGAAACTGATAAAGATCAATTTTGTTACCTCAATGAAAACTGAAATATCAGCAAATTGATCTCCTCTTGCTTACACTGATATAAACCAAGAATAATTCCACAGAAGGCAGTGGAGTGACATATGTAAAACTCTCACTCTCTGATCAAGCCTATAGTCTTTGGAAGCAAAAGCTTTCATTTCCCCATATGTTTTGGGTATGTAGGAATGGTTAGGGACTGAAATGATCAGATCTGTCTAAGATCTCTACAAGCAATATGTCCCTCGTTTGTTTCTTGACAAAAATGGTTCATAGTCATGTCTTTGAATCCTGCGTTGTTATGTTCAACAAATTGTTTAGCCAGAAAAACAAATCTTTAGGGCTAAGCTTTCCTTTTCTGATGTGTCCTGGGATGTCATGAGAACAAAGCTCTTTTCATTGTTCCTTATTCAAGATGCATAGCATGACATTATAATACTCGAACTATATTCATTAGGCAAAACAATTGCAATAATTATCTTATAAAAAGTCAGGCAGGGTAATTTCTTTTAAAATGAGGAAAATCTCCAGAGGACATTCTGTTCCAGTTTTGTTTTTGTTTATTTATTTTTGGCTGAATGGTTTTAAATAGAAGTTACTGAGGTGTCAATGACCTCTGGGTTCAATTGAATTAAGACATTTAAATGAAGTTTAAGCAATATTTGTATTTGCTGGGTGATAGAAAATCATGTCTGTGAAACATGCTGCAAAAAATGCCACCTAGCTAAATTCCAGTTTGAAGCCATGACAAAAAACAAACAAAAACTCTCCCAAAAACTAGGTGGAGGGATTTTAAGAATTTTGGTAAGGCCCCTGAAATTTGGGAAAACACATCTCTATCTTAATCAACCTCAGGATGTTCTTGGTTTTGATTCCATTGCCCGTGGTTGGTTTTCCTCCATGCCTTTGGAGACTCATACAGGACAAAACAAAACAAAACAGAAACAGTAGCCCTCCTGCTCTTGAATTTTCATTTGCTACCCAGTTTTGTGTTATTCCCAACTATTATCATCAGGCTGTATCCGTGGAATGTTACTCATGATAGCCACAGATGAAGGACATGCTCATAGCCAAGCATTTGAGAAATCATATGGTCATTTTTACTGGATACCATCCCCTACCCCTCAAAAATTAGCACTAGTGCTAACAAGCCAAGATCCTTCTTCTTTGCATTCACTGCTGTAGGTTCTAGTAGACACCACCAGTACTGTGAAATTAATTCAATAGTAGGATGCAGCTACATTGATCTTTCTGATGTCATTGCCCTAAATTATTACAGGATACGAGTAAAATACAGGCCTAGAATACATATGAGCAAGGACATGATCCATAAGAATTTCTTCTCTAATAGTGAATTAGTGGATTTTTTAATCTTTTTTATTTGAGAAATATATGTGTATTTCTGTTTTCATGAGATCTTTGTTTTATTTTAAAACTTGAAGGGGGCCTTGTAGCCAGAAGAGAGATCACTGCCAGTGAGGAGAAAGCTGAAAGCTGATCTCCTACTCTCTTATTCAAAGTCATGAATAGTCTTCACTTGTAAGGATGGCCCATTGAAGTCTGTAGCACTTCCTGTGTGAGGCAGGATCACTCACGCAAAGAAGGGTTTACAGGAGTAGGATCTAGTGTGCGTTATTATGGGATCATTTCCCAATACACTCTTGGCTTTTTTACTTGTTACTCACTAACTTTATAGGTTCTATTTTCTGCCAGAAAAGGTTGTTACATCATTAATAATGGAGCTTACAATTGCTTTTATTATTTGAATTATATCTGAAGAAGCTGGAAGGTGTATTCATTTCCTTAGGAGGGTTTAAATTAAAACACACTCGAGTCTTTGAGTTATGTTCTGTATAATTTTAAAATAATTTTGGCATTTCTTCCCCTCTGGCAACTGAAGCCTTTAACCTATGGGACTTTGATTTACAGTGACACCACACTCCTTTCAAAGGCAACATTATTATGTCACCAACACTGAAATGGTAAAGTCAGAACTAAGCAGAAAGCAACTGAGAGAAAAATTTTACCGGTAGAGCAGACTTGCCCTAGAGACTCAGGGCTCACTTTGCTCAGATAGGCCCGCTGCATCTCATTCAGATTGGAAGCACCAGCAAAAAGCTTCAATGAAGTCACCATTGTAACTGAGATTAGAAAATAACTGAGACAGAATTATGCGTGTGTATGTAGAGGAAGGAAGGGATTGCTCCAAATATTCATTTAATTTGAATATGTATAGGAAGAGAATGAAAGTGTTGGGCCAAATTCTGCTCTCATTTACATTAATGCAGCCCCACGAAGTCCACCGAGGGTGGAATTTGATCTGACATTAGCACAAACTAACTTTTACATTTGCCAGATTCTTATTTGCTCACAGCATGTGGCCAACCAGAAATATAAATAAATCAAATCTGTTTCTAGGAGGAATCCAGCAGCCCTTTGAAACTTTCCTCCTTTGCATTACAAGAACCGAAGGGGTAGAGGAAGGGGAGAGGATGGCGGGTTACATAAATGAGAGCAGGTGCGGTCTTGCAGAAGTAACTATTCAGCATATGTAAGTGCAGTTGGAAAATCATTGTCTTGCAGAGAATACTTGAAATTGGTCCCTAATGGCCTTGGTTTTTGTCATATGGTCTTGATTATCAGGCTAAAATTGCATTGCCGATGCCTTTAGTGTGAACGAGATGGATGAATAATTATTACGTGCGCTGAATACCTTTCTGCAAGGAGGAACCAGGACATCCCCTGGTCACCGCAGCTACCATTTCACCTTGCTGTCAAGAAAACTGCAAGTGGCCAATTCATCACCTTCTCGTTGTTTTTAAAATGTATGTTTATAGTAATACATGCTCGTACCTGCACTAAGAATGTGCAGTACAAACTCCCAGCATTGGGAAGAATAAATGCAAAACCCAGGTATTTCCGGGATTAAGAGGGTGCAAACCCAAAGCACCTTTTCCTGCTTCTAAAGATCTTGCTTTATCTTCGTGTTCATACCCATCTCCATGACAGTATTCAGGAGCAAAATGAGTTCCTAGCAAAATAAAAGAGCACATAAGAGATACCCTGAAGTAGTTAGGCCACCACTTAGATATGAATTGCTATCGTTTTACTTCTTTTCACTTACAAGAGGGCTCACACCCCACCTTTCTTCCTTCTGCATGTCTTTGTCTCCAGTACTCATTACTGCTATAGCAACAGAAGTATCAGTAATGAGGTTAACAGAAATCTTATTGCTAGTGCTAAGAATAATTCTCTGTGATATGGAAAAGATCCTTCCATTGCCCGCTTGACCCTCCACGGAAAGGAAAAGGTGGTGATAAGGTTCAGAACCACTCCGAGATCCATGACCATGGCCACACTGCTCATCCATCACCAGAATATCTCCATTAAAGTATCATGTCTGGGTGTGACTGCTGCTTGCTCTCTATGCAAACTTCTGCAATACTGGCAATTAGTTAGGAGATCCTCCGGTTCCTAAACGCTGTACATTGAACTTCCTTATAGCTGCGAGTCGAGCACAACGAGCTGCACTTCCTCTTGGCATATGCTTAGAAGAATTGTGTGTGTGCAGGGTACAAGGTTTTCAGGACAAGATTTCCCATGTCTACAGGTTTTCTGATTAATTGCTTGATGCCATTGGCCATTAAAACCTTAATGAGGTGCCTTAAAACAGTTTTGATTAAATAATCAGACAATCACCCCAACTATTCAGGTCTACTGATTGTCTATTGCCAGTTGTTTTAGCAGTGGCTACCTATGATGGGGTTAAAAAAGTGCATGAGTGTAGTTTAAATTTGAAGAAAAGAAAGAGAAAGATAATGAAAAATCACATTTAGAAGAGCAGGTTTTAACTGTGTTTTAGTATCTTCTCTCTTCTGTATCTGCAAATACTCTTCTTGGGTGAGCAAATTAATCACTGCTAGACATTTTTCTTGAACTTATGTATGTTTTTTACATACTAAACTCAAGCATAGCGTATCTCTATGCTGAAAACAAAAAAGAACTTGTAGATAAGTCTGGTTAAATATGCTCCTATGATCTGATGATTGATCAGATTAACAGCTGGAGTTAAACCTGGAGAGGAGCTGAAATGAAGCACAAGCTGCTAGTGTGAGTGAATCATCAGTTATGTGATATTCAGTGCTGTTTACTCTCATTAGCCATGCCAGATTATCTGCTCTGCTCTACAGATCTTTTCTTTTGCTCCAGAACAACAAAAATACCTACAGAAAAGCCAAGTGACCTAAAGTGGGTGCCAGGACACGATGTGAGAGCATGAATTCCCTTGCATATCCTTGGTAACCAAAAATACCTCGTAGACATTGAGCACACAGGGAAAGATTCAGACAGTTGCTCCATTTAGGGTTTGCTGCATCTAAAAGGAGGTGTCTGGCACCCAGCAGCCATGCAGAAATACATGCAAAGGTCATGGAGAAAGAGATGAAGTAAGCAAAAGAGTACCTAAATCTGAGGCCCCTGATGAGGGGCCTGACTGAGCGAGAGGAGGAACTACTCCTTTTTTCTGGCTCTTGTTCCAGTTATTTTCATCCAGGGACTTTTTAATGCAAAATGCATAGCTAGTTCCAGGAACACGGATGTAGCCCTGAAGTCCCCACGTCACTGGATTCAGGCTCTGAATCCCATTCCCTCTCTCTCCGGACTCCGAGTTCTCTGTACAGCAGCCCACGTCCAGGAAGGGATGCAGTGCCTAAATGCAAAGTCAGGCAGTGCCTCTTGGTAAAATGTAATGGAATCATCCTGCTGCTGATACAAGTTGAACCATATATATCAGGGTTAGACCCAATATACATTATGTCTAAGGATGCCCTTGATATATAAGAAGAAAAGTCAGAGATAAAAAAACGGGTAATTTTTCATGTCCTGGGGTTTTCTTTTAACTTTCTTTTCTAATTGAAAAAGCTAAATTGATTGCATCTTGTGAGCCCAGATTTAGCTTTTTAAAAAAGAAGTGAGACCTAAAAATGGCTCAACGAAACTGAAATGCTATTGCAAGCTAGTGAGATCAATAACCTGGGGAAAAAAAAAAGGTTTTGAGTGACAGTTTAAAAATTCGAAATTTGAATACATCTATATCGTTGCATTTTGCTCCATTGTGTATTACATAAAATACACTTCAGCAATGTGTTTCCAGGCAGTAGAGGAGGTGATTTATTATTAACACTGAATTTGTGTTTATGTTCCCAACTGTAAACTACGTTTATAGCAATATTTCTACATTAAGGTGTTAATGCTAGAAGTGCTACCTAAGCTTAACTTTACCAATATAACTCAAAATGTAGTTTATAGTGCTATAAATAGTAACATTGATATTGACACTTCCAGCAGCATCTAAGTCCCTGGAAAGCTGTTTCTGATGCTATATGAAAATGCAGGGAGTTGACAGTGTGTTTATACCTACCAGGGAATACAAGCAATAGTTCATAGTTCTCGTTGTTGAAATTCCCTTGTCTCTTTAGAGCTAAAGAGTATTTAAGTATTTAGTGACATTCCAGTTTTTAAAAATGGTGTTAGTCTGTGTTATTGATGTTGTATAGGCAGTTGTATAGGCAATTTTTGCTCCAAAATTAAGTGCTAACGTTATGCATAGAAATGTTAACTGACATAATGCACATTGTCTACTATTTGTTGGGGGGTGTAGATCACATACTTACTTCAAGTCCTTTCCATGTTTTTGGGGAGTCTTCTGGATTCTCATTAAAATCAAGGAGAGTTTAAGCTGTTCAGGATATAGTCTAGTATCAAAATTCTTTCAAAATACAGTTTTTCATGAGTTAGGAAAATACACATCTTCTGATGTTGTTTCTCTTTCTTTCTTTTTTCTTTTTTTTCTTTTTTTTTTCCTTTTTTCCCTCTTCATTCAAATATAAGTTCCTCTAAGCAGCTCAGCTATTTAGTGATTTTTCCAGAAGCCTTATCACATCTGTGAAACATCTGGGAATATCAACTTCTCAAGCCCTCCTCTAATTGAATGGTATGTGATAGGAAGTCATATTATGTCTTCATCTCTCTTCCTACAAGACACAGTGAAAGCTATTACATGTTTTAATTTTGCTACAGCATTCATAGAGAAACATGAGAAGGGCAGGATTATTATTTCACCAAAATCTGATTTTGATTATGCTGAAAGTATTAACAAAGTTGATCCAAATTTTCCAAAATGCTTAATTTAGAGGAACATCTAACAGGTTTTAGATTTTTTTTTTTTATCTGGGATTGATTGTGGTCCTGAGTTATCCAGCTTTTCAGAGCTCTCGCTCAGGACAGCAAACACAAATCCCATTCCTTTTTCTTTCTCAAGGGTTTTCAGCACCCATCCTCAAGACAAGAATGTGCAGAAGGGCTCTGAAAAGGAGCACTTCTGTGAGTTGTTTATAAGCATCTGTCCAACATCCAGGCTCCAAAAAGAAAAAGAAATATCTGCTAAGCTGCAAAGTGAATTATTCTTCCCATCTTACATGTCAACATTTTTACTTGTCGCTTGTGGCATAAAGAGCTTTATGTAATTCTTCGTTATATTACGCATGCTCAGTATGGCAAGGAGTTCTACATTTTATTCTCTGCACTTGAAGAGAATCACTGGTCAAGCATGGGCAAGTTTGTTTCCTGCCTTGTTTTCCCTGTTTCTAAATTAAACATGATTCCTTCCTTTTATGATTTATGAGCATTGTGTATTTTTGACTACCGTAAGCCTCATGAGAGGTTCCCACAAGTATAAACCATTTTCTCTAAAGTGGCTGTATGTATTATGTATGTATGATGTGAATGTGTACACATGTGTATGTGATGTATTTTAAGTGTATATGTATTCCGTGTTTATCAGTGTTTATGATGCATAAGTACTGTGGCAAAGCCTACAAAATGAAATGCCCTTACTTGAACAGTTCCTGCCATGCCATCGTATTCCCTTTTAGAAAAGTATTCAACCCTCTCTAGCTGAAGTTGACAGCATTCATTTATGTAAGTTAATTGTATCCTCTTAGACTATTTAGTACTCGTATCAAACCGACTGTGCAATTTTGTCAAACAGGTTCTGGACCTAAATGTGTTAATTCCCTGGAGTTGAGCTTGAACCGAAGGGTCTGGATGTCACATGCTGACATGAAAGGTGTAGATGTCTCCCAGGGTAATGCTTCTCTGTACACTTCCTTAGGTTCTTGGACTTGATTTTTAGGCTCTTCAGCTCCTGCCAGGAGCGTGTTCATAGCTGAGGAACAGCGGGGCTGATGCAGGGGGGTGTAGCTCGTCACTGGGACAGGGCAGGAGGACGTGGGCAACCCAGCACTAAGATCGTGAAACAGGCCTGAAATCCAGGTTAGGTGCAGGTGCATTTTTTCGTTACTATATTTGTGCCCAAATTCTGAAAGCCTCACTGAGCCCAGAATGGAGTCAGTGATATCTTGTTCTCCTCTTCTTTATCAGAAACAGCATTTTGAGAACTTTTAAATAAGTGGTAAGTAACTGTTTGGTTGTATCAAAACAGACTTCAGGCTGTACCTCTATTGCGAAGTTGGCAGTTCATGTTGTGAAGGTGGCTAGGACAAACATTCTCTTTTTGCAGTTTGGATGAAAGTCACAGTGGAGAGGTCAAGGTTAATGGTTTTTCAGAGTTTCTAGCTGCTAATATCTGTGATCCTGTAGTTCAGTGCTTTAGGGTCTAAAATTAGCTTCTCATTTTGGTTCACCAGACTCCATGTTTGATGTTTCTTGTCTCATCTAAGTTGTGTCTTTCCTGGGGTTTTCCATGATGAGGTGACTGTAGGGGTGGTAGGTGGTCAATGTTTGGATGCCACTGTAAGCATACTGTATGCTTAGTTGGAGCAGTACGTAACAATAAATCAAAAGGTGGCTTGTAGTTTTGTAGCTCCATGCCTTCATCCATCCAGGAAATAAAAGGTTATCATATTAAAACATGCTCTAGGAATGCTCACTGGTTTCAGAGTACTGCCTCTCTGTTTTACTTTTCAGTTAAAATACCTTTTAAACCTGTTTCATACTGTATTCATGAAACATTCTAGCCAATACTCTCGCAAAAAGAGCAAGGTGTTTCAGAAAGGTTAGGATGTAACCTATTATTTTGGGTGTATTTATTATTAATTTTTATTACCTTTTTTTTTTTATTGTTCTGTATCCTCCAGTTTAATTAGATGCCTTCACCTTTTTCCCTCAGGTTCCTCTCATTTTTTTAGTAGCAGTTTGTGATTCACTGGACTTGAGCTCATTTTCTTTACAGTTAAAAATACATATATATTCAGGTTTGTGACTATGGGGTTAGTGTATGGGAGATAGGGAGGTAATATTAACCTAAGCAAACAAGAGGTAAAGAGCAGTCCCACCATATACAACAGTTATGTCATGGCTCTGTTATTTATTCCTTTGAATAATGGACAAATGGCAAAACTCCCATTGATTTCAGTGGGAGCAGAAGTGAACTCAAAATGAGCAGCTTTCCTATGTGCCCAATATTCTCAGGACTCAGGTGTTAATTTACAAAGAAAGATCAACACAGATGGGAAAAGTTATAGCTTGTGGAAGAATAGCTGGTTGAAATGCAGATCCACACAGTGAGGGCCTAATCTGCTTGGTGCCACATACTGACTTCAATAATAGTCAGGGGCCTTGCAGGAACCCAGCCTAAATGATAGTAAAAAAAAAAAAAATGTAGGCAGAAGCTAGACAAAGCCCCTCACTGGTGTGAAATCATGTGTACATATAACCTGCTACATACAGATTTGTACATATGTTTTCTTAGGATAAAGTGTTAATACGAGGAAAATGGCATCCAGGAAGACAGCGCATCCAAGGCAACCCATCTGCGGCCTTGTCATATGATAGACTTGGACAAACCTAAAGCTGCCAATACAACTGCTCAAGGAGTATGCCAAGGGAGCAGATGCTACCTCTGCAAGGATATTTTCCAAAGTTTGGCATGCAGGGTCTTGTGATTGCCATTCAGAGATGAAGGGGTGGTGAGGAGAGGAAGGGAAGTGGAATGATGTTGTCTTGGCACCTCACAGTGTCAGCTTTCCTTTCACATTCGCTTAAGTTATATATTCTCTATACTTTTTTCTTCCTTCTTCTAAGAGAGTCATCGAGTGTGAAAGTATGAGAAAATGTATGAAGGTAGAATGCTGTGAAAATTGATGCTAACTTTAAAATACTCATTAAAAAACAAATTCATGAGTGTTACACTTAAAATGTTTTGGTTAGCAAAAGGTCCACAGAGGTACTGGATAAATCTGTGAGATTGGAAGAGATTGGAAGCCAGAGGTTTTTTTTTTTTTTTTTTTTTTGGAATAGAAAACTATTGTTTTTAGAGAGCAGCCTGACAAATGCATTTGAGGATAGGGCAGGTGCTGTAGCCTTTCGTTCAGTTCTCAGCCGTGAAGCGTCTGTTCCGAGTAGCTCACTCATGCTACCCCAGCCAGGTTTCGTGCACATGGGAGAAATCGGGAGCTGGTTTAGTGCAAATGCTTGCAAATAGGAAGGCTGGCCCACGTGCCAAGAGTGGGCCATTGCCGTGAGCCCTGCCAGCACGTGCAAGAAGTGAAGAGATGCGGGCCACTGCGCTCCCGTTCGTAGCCCTGGGCTGCGTAAGTCAGTGCTCGTGCTCTGCCCCTGCGCTCAGCACCGCCCAAAACCAAACGTGAATCTTTTCTGGAAAAAAAAAAAAAAAAAAAAAAGCTCTTTGGAGTGGTTTGCATATTTCTCCTTGCTTTGATTCTCTGTATGTTGCTTATTGGAAGAGGACGAAATGAGGCTGAGCAGCCCCACATTCAGATGTTCAGCGACGTGTGCTTTGCAAACGGTCACGCCTAGCACTAGCCAATATCTGCAAGAGCTTCCATTCCCCGAGCTAATGTGAGGGAGCACACGCGTATCCATCCTCTGACGGTCCCTGTTCACATGGTTTTGACCTATCTCATGCTGCTAAACAACGTTGCAGGGATTTTTTAACACGGGAAATCCTCCTGGAGGCCAGCGCTCCCATGGATCGTAGCGAGCTCGTCCCGCTGGCGCAGGGAGCCGCGAGAAGTGCCCTCGGCGTCGCTGCTGGCTCTGCCGGCAGGTGGGCCGAGCCGAGCGAGGAAGGCGGCCGATTCCTCGTGTGCCTCCGCGCCGAGCAGAGACCTCCGCGCGCTCCCTCTCGGCCGCAGAGGGCACCTCCGCCTTCCGGCCAGGCTCGCCAAGGGGACGCAGGGAGCTGCGGGAAGGGGCCCACATTCCTGCGTCACGAGGCGGCGGCTCCGGCGGCTCCCGCAGGCCTCGCTCCGCGGGCGCCGGGCACGCGCAGGCCGCCTCGCTGTTTGCACAGGGCGGCGCGTGCCCTTTCCTGCGGCTGGACGCGGTGGAAGGTCACGGGGAACGATCTAAATGCATTGTTTTCCTGGTGGGAAAGATGCAGCAGGGAAGCTTTAAATGAACGTGGTGCTTTGCTGTTTTGTTCCCTTTCCTGTTATAGTTCCCTCAGAATAGTACCGTCACCTCGGCTGAAATCAGCCAGCTGTGCAGCCTCAGACTATTTTATTTTTACGTGCAGCAACCTCTAACATGTTGAGTATCCCTGAACTGACTTCCTCAGACGTGAACGGTCTCTCGTCCGTGTTAGCTGCAGATCAAGGAATCATTTTCATCATTTTCTTTGGCCCTTTGGCCCTCTTCCCTGTGTTGCTCGGAAAATGGTTTTGCAGCGGTTTTGGCACCGTTAGTTTGACTGGACCAGCCACATGAGCAGCAACGTCCCAAGCAGAAAAGCACAGTGGCTGCGTCTTGTTTGCTGGGATTGAAATATAGCAGCCAAGGCAGCTCATCCTGTCTTGCTGTTTTTATGCGGCCCGGAGTCTAAAGTCATTTTTAAAATGTGAGTGATGCAATTTCTTGCATCTTTCATTTAATATGCTGCTTGGTAAACAGTGTTTTAGATTAGTATATTTGTAATTTAAATGAAGACAATACATCAAGTCAGAAAAGAAGGAAGAAGTTTAAGGAGTGATTGATGCCTCTTTCAGTGTTATGGCCTCTTAAAAAAGAAAGGAGTGGGGGAAGTATAAGGAAAGGGAAGAGGTGAGATTATTGGGGATCTAGTGGGGTAAGGGAGAAGGAGAACAACTATTGTTTATGGGCAGAAATGCACTATTTTTAAAACCATAGTCAGCTCTGATAGCTAAATCTGTTTTCTTCAAGCACACTAATAAATTCTGCCTAATTCATTTTTTATTCTCTCTTGGGGTCTGCTTGCAGATTTGCCTCAACAAAGGAAGCATCATGTTACTTCTTTTAAATAATTGATGGCTCTTGGTGCAAGCCAGCTTGAAGGAAATTCAGAAATAGGTACTGATTGAGTAAATACCCTGCCTCTCCCCTGCCCCCACCGCCATCCTTTATTTTTGCAGCCTGGGTGACTGGCAGTTGCCGATGATGTCATTGAAGCTTTGGATACACCCAGCACTTAGCAGCTCTGATTTCATTTATGTATTTATTTATATTTAAGAAAAGGAGAAGCTGTTAATTATAAACTGTCTGATGCAGCTAAGAGCTCTTAATAAATCATCAGCAGTATTTTGCCACAGCAGCAACCAGAGATGGACTTTTACAGTGTGTGGCTGGAACCAGTACCAACAGAGGCTGCGAGGAGGTTCGTGTACGTGCACGCTCTGCTTTGCTGGGAGATAGGCTCGTCTCAGGGTGCCCTCAAAAAGTGGCTCCCATCACGAGGGTCACTTGCTGTCTCTGCGATGCCACCTTGGTGTTTCCAGGGAGCCAGTGGTTTTGCTGAACAGATTTGCAGAAGCTTTCTGATGCTATTTTAAAAAACTCACCCTTTGCTCTCTAAATTATTTGAAACCAGATTTGTCCCAATTAACAAGAAAGACAACAACAACAAACATTTGCTTGGGCATTTCTCTCCTTTTTTTTAGCTGTCTGTGAAGACGAAGTATCTTGGATGCATTGCTGTCTTTTGTCTTTATGGGAATCTGGCAATAAGAACAACATTTTTGATGTAAAATGCTGTGTAGGACAAAACAGTGGAGGAGTTTGTATCTAGGGAGTTTTGCATTCATGCTCTGAATTTCAGTCCTTCTGACTTCTTGCCTCCCAAACGTGGATAGCAGTAAGCTGGAGGACAAAAGGAAGCTAGTAGAACATGGATCCTGTGTGAAATTGTTACCTCTCTTAAGCTTTATGTGTCAGTCATACTGACGCTTTGCAATGTTGTGATGCTCGAAACAAGAGAGGCTGATGTCTGTAGAAAAATGAGAAGTGTTTTCTTCCAAATGGGCAAATCAATCTTGACAAAATATATCAATGCAAAAAAAAAAAAAAACCCACAAAAAACCCACCTTTGACTAGTTAAGTCTTCAGGTCTCAGCAGACCTTAGCATAAGGTCTTCTTGACCTTGCAGCTTTACGTGGGCAAGCATGCCATTCGGCTGAACGACTCCAATGTCCAGTAGACACTGGAGAAATTGCCAAGTATTTCCTCTAATGTCATGCTTGTGTTACCCACGCTCACTCGCTTCTCTCGGGCCACTAATAGCACTTAGACCAAAGAGCAGGTCGAGTGCCCGCAACCGTAACAGTATCAGGCCAGGCCATCTCCGCTGAGGCAACAGAGCAGCACTGGGCCATGGCCACGTGAGTAGCTGCAGGTGGACTGAGCAGACCGAACATGGTTCAGCTCTGGTCTGCAAGTCCTGCACCTATTTAGTGTGGCTAGTTGCCAGGCTAATGCTTCTGTTGCCTGCTATTAGTAGGTTTGGGTCTGGAAGCTCAGGTCTAGGGTGAAGCATGACCATCAGGAGTATTCAAGACAGTTTCCGCACTTTTTTGTCCTCTTCTACCTCCTGAAAGGTAAGCATTGACATCAGTAAATTAAGCACTGTAATAATAATAGGGTTATAATAATCTGTAATAATAACCTGTTTTTCAAAGAAAGTTTTTTTTCCTGATGTGAATCTTTCTGTTCTGTTTTTGAGAGATGGTGTGATAGGACCAGTTCTGTGTATTTCTTCTCCTCTTCCCAGGAATTGTCCTCTAGACTCCACATTGAGGAAACCCTAGAATTTAGGAGGGTAACATGGAGAAATTTCAGGAATGAGTTCATCATTTTTGAGGCTCTCCCATTACCCTACAATCTAGATAGCAGGAGGACAGTACAAGAATGAAACATGGAACGATAATACTAAAAAACCCCTGCTAAAGTGAGGCACGTAAATGCACATTGGGGTAGCTACAAAGTGTCCTGGACACTGAGTCCTTCCCCTGAGCTGTTGTGCACACGTCATGTGAGAGGTTTTCCAAGGGGCTGTGAACGCCGGACACGTGAGGGCACGTCCTGTGCACACCCAAGGGAGACGGCGCCTGCGTCGCGGGGCTGTGACCGCCTTCCTTGGGAACGTCCCTCCTGTCCGTAAAAGCTCACAGGACGGAATTTAGCGATTGCTCGAGTAGTCTCTTTATCTGTGAGGAGAACAGGTAAAAAATTAATTCAGTGATAGGAGAAGCTTCAAAAAAGGACACTGTAGCTCACTTTGTGTGTTAATGCAGTCGTTCTCCATAGAGAGAAATCAAAGAATTGCTGAAGGCATAGCATACTAAGGTAGATCTATTAATGTGTGCTTAACTCTGTTGCCTGGGAGCTTTTATTAAATGCAATGGCCAAGAAAATTGACCTCACTTTTTCTTATTTTTTTCCTCTCTTTGGGGCAGTGAAAGTGGATCCAGACTAAGATCATACACATGGATTAAAATGGTAATTTACTGATTTATCAATGAAATAATACATAGTTCTGAAGATGGGGAAAACCCTGTGATAATATCATCAGGATTTGGAATATAAGCTGCATCACAGGATATGGAGTTGTTATTGGGTATAATAGGGCCTCTTTAGTCCACGAGTGTAATGTTATAAAATAAATATCATGCCATAGAATAAACCCAGTTTCTCTGCTGGCTGGACTGTCTGGTTATAAAATGCTATTGCAAGCATTCTGTTTAGGAAAGGAAAAGGGTAAATAGAAAACTCTGATCCTGAATATGTAAATGGACACATTTTAATCCTTAAGTTATTATTTATTAGTCTTGGTTAATTGTAATTATTTTATTACTACTACAAAACCTTAGGTCAATTTGCACATGGAAGTTGGTAAGAAATTTGATGAAGATCCTCTTGATTTGGTATCTTGTCACTATTATATCAAATATTGGACAATTGCACCAAACAGACCAACTGCTATCATGCCATCAAATTACAGGATATATTCGGGTTGTAGGCGTAACTCCATTTCTTTCAGTGTCATCAGATATAACAGTAAATGTAATGCACAAAAGGAAGGGGAAATAATCCCTTCACCCACAAAGACATAAATTAAGTGTTACCCCACACTGAAAAATGTAACCCCAAATGAACCTTACATTCATGGGAGTTCAGTACATACATTCAGTACATACACTCTGTTCAAGGGGATGGCAAGTACTTTTGGATGACAGTGTCTTATTGAGGATTTTCCAGTGGAAAAACTTGGCATTCTCCCCTCTCTCATTCCCCCCAGCCCTACCTCCAGACTGCATAAAGATAGCTCCTCTCCTCAAGTAACCAGAAGAATCTTTTTCTTCTGAACATATAGCTTGTAATATACATAAAAGCAGAGTTTGCTTTGATCCTGGCAGTCAAACGTCTATTTTTAAACTCAGACTGGGCTGCTGTCCAGCAATGCTCTTTCCTTTGCATCATGCACTGGGTTTAAACTCACCACTCAGCCCCAATGCAGCAGGAAGTAGTTAAAGAGCCAACAGTCTGGATGGGTCCTGGTGAGCTCCCTCCCTCCCTCTCCTCCCCATTCCCCCTTCGCCTCTAGTTTTGAAATTCAAATTGAATGCAATTTTCAGCTCATTTGAGCCAGAATATACTCTTGCTGAGCTTCAGTGGCTCTTAAATTCAAACTCGAAGGAGAAAACAGATATCATCTGTCACCGAGGGTGGGAAAGAGTGTCCTCCCCACACTTTATTCATGGGAGGCAGGGCTGGACTGACTAATTCAAGTCTTTCTGACTAATCGCTCCCTGGCAAACTAATCAGCTAATCGATGCGACTGGTTTCTTGTAGTTTGGTCTCTTTTTGCAGTTTTTTTTTTTTTTTTGCATTTCTCCAGCCTGTTTAGTATTTATATGAAACGTCCTAGAAGTGCCCTAGCTGGAATGTATGTGTTCACATCTGCTGGTTTCTGCTCTTATTGTCTCCATCAAAGATTATTCCCTTTAAGGAACTAGAAATAGAAATATGAAAAATTTGATAGTTGGTGCAGGAGAGATGAGGGGAGGGAGGTTTTCAAAAGAAGCTTAAAAAATAGGAAGGAGCAAAGGGAGAAATTGTGTTAAATGTGTATTTGTTATGTCAGCAGGTTTAGGACCACGTACATCTATGGGGTACATACCGTAGCTACCTACTATATAAAACATGTTTCATATGAACACATGTACCAATATCTCACGAGTCACTTCATCCCATCCATTTATAAATTGGATCCCATCCATTTATAAGCAGCTATTTAAAATCACAGGGGAGTTCTGCTTAAAATGTAATGAAGAAATACAACTCACTCTTTGCCTTACTGCTTTAAAAAATATATATTTTCTAAACATAAAAAGAATCTCAAGAATCCTGCTTTTATTGAACTCACTTACAAGCCCCTCTTTCCTTTGGTGCAAATAACACTAGTTTGAGGTTTGGCAAGCAGCTTCCAAAGGGAATGTTGCAAGAAACAGCAATTTCGTAGGTGTAGGGGCAAAACTAATGCAAAATTTGTGCTAACAGAGAAAATAGGTTACTTAATCTAACAGCATGATAACATTTAATGCTGTTCTGAGCAACTTCAGCTTGTTATTGGCAAAAATCCACAACTTGAATTTTTGTTGTAGCAAAATCTACATCCATAAAGGATGTCAAAAACGCATGGGACATCTGCAGATGTGAGAACATAGTAAGACAAGACGGGAAGCAGTAATCCCAAACACCATGCCCGTCCTCTGTTGTTTCATATGCTCCAAAACCTTGGTACATTAGTAAACCTGGCTTACAGCTGGAAACCTAGAATCCGGCAGCCTTCTTGGTGCCTGTTCTTTTTTCATTGTACTGGGCAGAAATATGCATTCAATCCAGTCCTGCAAAGAGTTTTGCATTTGAGGTGCTAAAGTAACCCTAATAGCTAAAGGCAGATGCCCTACACAAAAGCCAGCTCACTGTTGCCACAAAACACACGTGTTTTTTTGTTAGAGAGGCTAAAAGCAGGGGTGAAAGAAGGGAGCACTGTTACTGTGTGTTACGAGGAGTCCAAGCTCACCTTGGGGCTGGTCCCCTCACCACAGAGCGCTTCCAGACCCACATGTGTGGGGGCCGCAGTGGAGCTGAGAGAGGAGGCAGCCACTTAGCTGCTTAGAGAGTGGGAATTTATTTCCAGGGGTCTTTGTGGTCCTAAATAGTAGCTGTAATGCATTTGCAGTTTCTGGAGCAGGGCATTTCCAAACCTGTTTTTTAATTAGGCAATTATAGTCAGGTTAAGCCCTGTTTTAGGCACTTTGGTGCCTCCCTGAATCTTCCCCTTTGTCTCCAGCAGCTCTGATATACTTTGACACTGACCTGCAAAGCTGATACTACAAGTCCTTATAAAGAAATCTGATATTTCTATGGAAGTTATGATGATGTATGCAAATCAGCTGCCATATCCACACTGTCACCTCCTCAGCTGAAAAAGAAAGGCAAATCACTTCATTGGTAGCTGCTGGAACCGTCAGCTGCACTGTCATTAATACTCTACCCTCTTTCCTGGAAACTCAATATGTCAGCTACCTGATGTACCCTTCCTCTTCCAAGAATACATCTTTCCATTCCTTTGAATTCTTCCTGAGCTGGGACCTCCCATCTGTCACTTCATTGTTCTTCTGGCCCATTAGTTCTTCCTCCCATGCTTTTTTTTTCATAGTCTCCTGTGTTTTTGTAGGGTTTTATCCCGTACTAATGACCAGAGTATCTGAGCACCTTCCCGCAGTGTGTTAACCCATGTGCCCAGCTGCTGTTAGGCATGCGTTCTTTCTGCCTTCTTATGAGGAGTGTGCAGTAAAGTGCACATTAGGTTTTGAATTTTGTTATATTCCTGTGCTGTGCGCACTGTCGTGATCCTGATGGCCCTCAGCTGATGTATCCCCCGGACTGCCTTGGTCCAAGGTTTGGACCTTGCTGTTGGAGCCATCCTAAGCCCCGTGGGCCCTGCCGGGTTTCCCTCTCTGTTCTCTGGGCCCGTTCTGAGGGCAAAGTCTCCCTGGGCCGGCTGCTTCAGTGGGCAGGGTTTCGGGGTCTCTTGCCCCAACCCCTACTCATATATAGGGACTTAGCCCTGCCAGACCCAGAGTCCTATTGTCACCAATCCCTTAATTCATAATTTATCCTTCAGGTGTAACACAACATTTTGTAATTCACAGTAGCACCAGGGAGAAAAATCAAGGTGAGATAAGAAATGTCTGTCCCCTTGCTTCACTTTTCTTGCTGGTTTTGAAGCTATAGTTTCAAGCAGTCTTTGAAGCTGTTAGGTCGAAGGCTTTTCCAAGGCTGTATTTCCCTCTCCTGGATCACATCCCGCTCGGGCACTTGCCCACTTTAAGCCCACAGCCATCATTTTTCGCTTGTGCTTGGCCCGAAGGTCAAGCTTTCCTTTGCAGAAAACATTCTCCTTTATATTCCTCCACTCAAATTTCCATCAACTGTGTTGCTAAAGGCTGCACAGTCATCTCTGTTCTCTTTTCTTTTGCATGGATTTACACTTTTCTCTCTCTGAGGTGATGAGAAGGAATTTACTTAGCTTAGAAGTGATTGTGGTGAGGAAACTGCATTCATTGCCTGATTGTGCTTAATGATTCTCCCAAGCACAGGAGAAAAATTGCGTGATGTGGGTTCCCTTCCCCGTGGAAATGTGATGTAGCAATATGGCAAAGTTAGCCTTTTGCTATGACCCTACCATACAGGGTGAATTCATAATATTTATTTTCCTTAATTCATCATTATTTTAGGAGGGGTGCACTCAAAATACATTCATTTTGCACATACACCCCTAGCTCTTGAGGCTTGCAATAGTGTATATGCATGTGGACTCTTACAGTTTAGTTTGTCCTTTAGATGCACTTAGGATCAAGCTGCAAAAACCCTCAGGAATAAGAACTGAGACAAGGAACATGGTTGAATACTCCTATAGAAAGCCAGGACAGGGAGCTGAGAACTGTTTTTTTGCTTTTAAAATACCCTTTGCTGCAGCATTTGGGGTACGAAGGGGCAGCAGAGCAGTTTGCCTTCAAAACACCAAAGCCCAGGCCCGTGTCCAAGGCAGGTCCGCTAGGAATGGTGTTTCCTTCCTCGCGTCCCCGCTAGCTTTGCCCCGTGCTGCAGAACCGCCGGGTTTCATCGCTGCCCGCTGGGGCAGGGAAGGAGCTTCGGCCTCTTCGCGGGTGCAGGGACCGCGGCGGGAGGGCGGCGACAACGCAGCGCCGGGGCACCCTCAGCCTTGGCGTGGCAGGGTGTGGGTGGCTGTTCTTCTGATCACGGCTCTCTCTAGCCCTGCAGACACCGCGTGGGAACCCGCTGGGTTGACCTGGCGCGGCCGGGCTGTTCAGCCAGCGCGGTTCGAAGCAGGGGGATGTGCATCAAAGAGCTAACACAGCATAATCTTCGCGATTGCTGCTTTGTGTAACTTCCTTTCCCATGTGAGTATTAACATAATGGTGCTTTCTGGTAATCATCCTTTGCTAATAGATGTATTTTACTGAAAATACAATAAGTACTGACCTCAGTGATGCAGCTTTTTCTGCATCGGTTCAGTTGCTAACCCTGTATAATCTAGGCTAATGCCATGATTTGGAGATGTCTTGAAGGCAGTTGATATTCATTCTGCTTTAAAAGTGAAGTCTTCTCTAATTGTCCAGGTTAAACACTGCGTGACTGAGAACTTTCTGTCCATATACCTGCCACAGGCTGTATCCTGGTCAAGGCAGTCATTAAATCATTAAGCCATTAAATCAGCGAATGCTTTAACTTCTGGCCCTCTTTCTATACCAAGTTTTAAGTCTTGTAATCATATTCTCCATTCTGTTTCCTAGTCACTGTTGCAACAGCACCTGTGGTAATGAAGCCCTCGCAGCCTTCTTTGTCATTTACTTTTCTGTGTGGAAAGACAGCTCAGAAGAAACATTATACTGAACCTCTGCATCTTTCATAGCGACCCTTGCTTCATTTTCAATGTCTATATCTCTGTCTGATCATACAGTCATTAGGTTCTTTTTTTAATTGACATTTTAACCCCTTGCTAAAAACAGAAATAATCCATTTTGCTTGCAGGCAGAGAGGAAAAACTAAGCGCGTGCAGTGCACAGAAGTAGTTCGATAGTGTCAAATTAGTAAATATTGTTTTCTTATGAGATGGTCTCTATGACAAGCTGCTCCATGCTCTGCAGTCCAGTTCCCCAGTGGTTAGAGCGGGAGCACTGCTATTTTGTATAATCAGTTGCTGAAGCGATGGGTGAATATGGGTCATCCCTTGATGCTCTTTTTCTGAGTCATGCCTTCCTGTGTGTTCATTCCAGACCTCTGTTAGCAATTCTGTGGTTTTCAGTCAAGCAAAATGCAGCTGATTTTAATGGACATAGGCATCACTGCAGCGGGCTTTTTACTTAAATTGAATATGTGCA
The DNA here is from genome assembly GCF_059628265.1 of Tinamus guttatus. Lineage (NCBI taxonomy): Eukaryota > Metazoa > Chordata > Aves > Tinamiformes > Tinamidae > Tinamus > Tinamus guttatus. The sequence continues at coordinate 3,444,814 of NW_028288567.1, read as the reverse complement.
ACTCACCTATTTGTTGTAGAAGGCGTCAGCTACCATGCTACCAAAAAATAGTTTTGCAGGTGTGTGTATCTGTGCAGGTGTGTGTATCTGTGTGCTTCAGATATCCTGTTAAAGACACAGATTTCCATGTGTGGGACAAATTACCTGAATGCAAGTCATGAAACTCTGAAAACTTTTGTGCTATTACAAACATGTTGGTATGTCTGTGTGTGCTTAGGTGTGCATCCACAGAGGCAGTGGTATATCTTATGAAAGATCCTGAGTCACTTACTAGTTGTTGCTATTTAGAAGTCACCAAGTGACCTGGAATTGCTCTTTCAGTCTAAGGCTCAGTAGAGATCGCAGTTTCAAATGAGTAAATAGCTGCCAACCAAACCACGAATGCTCATGGAGTTGAATGCATAATCAGGTTTTCACATTTTAATTTTATATCTGCTTTTAATATTACATAATTTAATCTCTCTGATTGGTTAGTCTTCATCATTATCATTGCGTATTATTGTTTGCTTGCTTGTTTTTGTTTACAGTGCTTCGAGAAATCCTGTAGTGCAGGACCTGAATCTATTCTCTTCAAAATTATCTCTGTAACTGCTGTTGACTGTAACAGGATTAGTGGTCATGTTGGAGAGCCTGAGAAAACGGTCTTGCAGAACACGCAGCATCTGATTCCTCAATAACAAACCTCCTAACACCAACTATTTGCCCGAGTCACGATTTTTCCATCCTGCTGCAGACCAGACTGGGACGACAAATTGTATCAACCGAGAGGCATGACATTAGCCTTGCGTGTATTTCCAACAGCCTTTGTATTGCCATGGCAACAATAGTTTTAATTATGGAGAGCCAAAATGATAACTTGTATATCAGATGTGGTTCAGTTTTCCCTGTGGACAAAACTCTGATTAGACATTGGAGAAAAGCTTTGTATCTGGGTTTTTCTCCCAGGCTGGATTTTATTATCTGCTTTAACAGACAGCTGTTTTGCTCATGGGATGAACTTAGAGAAGCTGAAGCAGGCCAGAGAGCTGCTGGACAGTGGCCCTCTGGTAGATGAACTGACCCTTTTGTCTCAGGGGCAGTTCAGTACAGTAGTAGTTTGTGCATTTAAGGAGAGTCATCTGCTTTTGGCTTCCCTTCAGACTGCTAGTGATCTGCATATTTGGAGAAGCCTCGTGTGAAGTGATGTCTAATAATCAGCCTTGACAATGTTCAAGATTGTGCTTGGGGGGCAAACAAGAAGCTCCTTTTCAGCAGGAGATGGGAAAATTCACAATGGAGAGCCACGTTCAAGTCCAGCAAATAAATGTGTCTGCACGCGTGTCTGGCGGAGGCAGGTCAGGAGCGGCTCTCTTCACAGTTTCCAATGTGTTGCTCAAGTCGCTTTTCCAAGACAGGGCATGTTCGAGCAGTGACCAAAAATGTGTTTGTTACCCAGGGAACTAATACCAAGATAGGAAAAAAAAAAAAAAAAAAAAAAAGATGTTGATGCAAATCAGTGGCTTAACTCTTTTTTTCACTACTTGCCTGGACTTCTAATGCGTTCGTGAGCCGTGTTGGGTGGCTGGTGCTCCTCGGCTTTTGTGGTAAGGCCGGTGCTTGGCTGCAAAGCCGGTGTTTGGAGAGTGGGGAGGGCAGTGATGAGTTGGAAGGGACATAACTTCCTCCGAACCTGCTTTGACACGCTGGCATGTTTAGTGTATGCTCTCTTGCTTGCCCAGCTGAGGGAATGACAGAACTAGAGGAAACAGCGAGAAACTGAAGCATCAAAAGTTCCACAGGAACTTAAGGAAAAAATTCTTAACAGTGAGGGTGACAGAGCACTGGAACAGGCTGCCCAGAGAGGTTGTGGAGTCTCCTTCTCTGGAGATCTTCAAAACCCGCTTGGATGCAGTCCTGTGCCATGTGCTCTAGGTGACCCTGCGTGGGCAGGGGGGTTGGACTAGATGACCTCTAGAGGTCCCTTCCAACCTTAATGATTCTATGATTCTATGAATGCAGGCAGGAATGTGGTGCTCTGTCCCAGGAGACAATAGCCAGAGATCCTGAAATCCTGGAGAGTTAGAACCGCAAGATCACACTGCTAACGAGAAATTCAATTATTCAAATGTGGTTGCAGAAAGTGAGCAGCTCAGCAAGCATGTAGGCTAATATTTAGACTTGCTGAATCTCTAATCTCACTCCTTGCAATGTTACAACAGCTTTTTTTTTTTCTTCTTTTTTTTTTTTTTGCAACACAAGACCATTTGCAAGTATTTCACTGGTAATTGTCCTGCTTGATTTACTTACACTTTTTAAAATTTAAGAAGTCCTGCCTCTAAGACTTTGATTCTGGAATCTGGGATCATAAATTAAACCCTCTTATGAAAGCAAATAAGAAGTTTACTGTTGTTTTTAATAAGATTTTACGGTAAGTATGGCAACGGTAAGTCTGTCAGTCCCGGCTTTGCCGCACATGTGTAGCTCTGTGCTTTGAGACCCTTGAAATGTCTGTTTTCAGGACATCAGCAGGGGGCTAATGAAAAGACTTTGTTGATTTTAACGAATTGCAAGCCACTGTAGCCAAAATAAATATAATCTGCTTTTTGGATTAGTTGTCACACATGATTTTACCTACTAACAGTGATTAAAGAACCCTGGTGGACCAGAGGCATAGCCGTTCTCTGGCGACTCTTGCTAAAATAGCAATAAACAGAAGTAAATAAAGACTTAGGGCATTAGTTATCTTTAATAAACAGTGACAATGCATATAATGTTTGGGGAGACTTCAAAAACCAGCCTCATGTGCAGCAGCCTCGCTTTTCTAGCATGTGAAACGCTGGTCATACTGGATGACTGAGAGTAGCGCTGCCAAGAGGGTGTCACTGCCCTTCTGTGCTTGCACTACTGGCCTGGGTCCCTCCTCCAGCAGTGCCAGAACAACTGGACACTTTGGGGAGATGTACAGTACACATACGGGATTATGGACCGTAGAAACGAAGTTGGAAATGTCCAGAACTGGAGGGATTATGGCAGGAAAATGAAGGAAGTGTTAATTGGTTGTGTAATTATGCAACCTCCTAACCACAGTAATTCCATCCTGTTAATGAAGAGAGGACCAATCCTGTTCTCTTTTACCTTAGTGTTTGTAAGCTGATAAAAAGAATTATTTGCTCCTGCTGATATCTTTCCCTGATATTTTCCCAGTACTGGAGGGAGGGTGTGTTTCCTGATCCCATTCACATTTGTTATGAGCGACATCACTTGTGGCTGGTGACATCAGCCTGCTCCTCTATTCTAACAGCTCCTTTTAATCAGTGGATAGAAGAAAGACAACAGATGAAGCCATACCATATTCTCCCTTCCTAGAGGGTATCGTTTTTCTAGTGATGAATGTTGGGAAAAAATTCAGGATATATCTTAAGAAGAGGGAAATGACTTCCCTGAGAGCAGTAGGAAACGGAGGAATTTCCCTGCAGAACTATGGGAAGCCAGTGCTTTTGAAGTTAAAAACCCTAGGGATAGCAAAACATGGGAAAGCGAACTTTAGGGAAAATCCTGCCTAAGCAGGGAGAGGGGATGGGTCTTTCTGCCCTAACCGTGTCCCTCTGCAAGGCACATGGCACTGCTCTGCTAAGGCTTTGCCTTTTATATGAGAGGCAAAAAATCTTAATATCAAACAAATATCCTTAGTCTTTTTCATATTTCTTTTTTTTAATTGTATATTTTTTCATGCATGGACTAAAGTTCATGTGTTTGTTTGTTTGTTTGTTTTTGGGTTTTTTTTTGTTATTTTTTCATGTGTGGAAATGCACAGCAGTTGCAAGCTACTTCTGGCTTTACAAGTCCATGGAAAAAAACTTTGGTATCTTGCTCAGGAAGGGAGTTAAGACCCACCGAGGACCCATCCTTCTCTTGGCTGGAAGTCATTAGGAGTTTGGAGACCTGCCCGTTGGTGTAATTCAAGTCTCGACTGCATATCTTATTGGTTAAAAATAGGAGCCAACTCCAGCTCATCAGTTTTGCTAAGAAACTATTGATTGTGATTAGCAAGCTTAAAAATAATTACCTTGTGTGCTCATTGCTATCTTTGGACATACTCTCATATTCTGACTCTTATAGAAAGTATTGAGCAGCAGAGACGGGGCTATTTGATGGCCGAAGCCTTGCGCTCAGCATGCGTATGTGTGTTTGGGGGCGGGGAACACTGCTTCATTGCTCCATCACCTGGTGGTTAAACAAACCCATCACAGCTAGATAGGGCTGGAAACCCCTCTGGCCTTACTGTATGTTAATGCACTGTGCTCAAGGGGCCTTCCAAGTCCCCATCCTCTTTTGTACCCAGCCGTATTGCCAGCCCTCACCAGTTTGAGTTTCTGGGCTTCCCCTGGCAGCTGAGCACCCAGGCAGCCACCCCACCACCCGGGGAGGAGGAAACCAGTAATTTGCTCAGCACCTGGGCAGCTGGGGGGAACTAGTTTCACCTGGGTGCTGCTTCACAGGCAGTAGTGGGCTGAACTGAAACAGCTGAAGTAGTTCCAGTCCTGAAAGTTGCTGGTTTGCTGAAAACTAGAAAACCTGCTGCACTTGGTGGGGAGGTGTTTTCTTTGTGGTGGAGGCAGTTGTAGTGAGTTGCTGAATTTTTGCTGCTTGCAGCACACTGTGTTTAAGAGCCTGTGTGTGTTCTGATTTGCTCTAGCCAGATGGGTCTGTGGAAAAGCTGCATGTGCATGTTAGACTTCTATAATGCAAGCAAGTAGCTGCTTCAGGAGGCCCCCAAGCTAGGTTTTAGTTCTTGAGCATTCTTGGAAAAGCTAATTTCTCCTGGACTGTTGAGAGAGCTTAGATAGAGTAACTTTCATTTAAGTGCTCTGAGTGTCCCTGCTGGAGCAGGGGGGTTGGATTAGATGGTCTCTAGAGGTCCCTTCCAACCTTAACCATTCTGAGATACTGTGAAATTTGGTGTCAAATGCTGAGTAATGTGAATACTTTTTTGTGGTATTATGGCCTGGTCCATCTGGCTTCATATCCCCTGTGAATGTGCTGGTTAATTTGAAGTTGTATTGATCTTTAAAGTTTGATATTTTTTGTTTGTTTGTTTTTGTTTTGCTTATTTCTCTTAAAATTATGCTCTTGTATTTGCTTGGTGTGGGGCATGTTATCCTCAGCAGATGCCTGCAGTGGCAGCAGAGATGTGTGCTTATTAGGATAAATGCCCTTAGTAGAATACACGTGGTGCGTGTGGCTTGCAGGATTCTCCGGGCAGCTGCCTTGGGGGCTGTGCACATCAAACCACAGCCCTGCCCCACAAGGGGCTAACACCGTGTGGGCAGGGCGCAGGCAGGCTCTTCAAGACCCTCAAAACTGCTGTGAAGCTGCAAGTACGCGTTTGTGTGCCCAAAAAAGGACTTGGGCCCTGTCTTTCATCTTCTGGTTTTGAAGTTCGGGGTTGGAATCTGGAGGAATGAGTAATCATTCCTTAAAGAACTAGCCTGGGCAGCGGTTCCATGTGAGCGCCGGTGGGGAGGAGCGACTGCTGGGTCACACCAGTGTTGTGCTTTGCAGTGGTCCTGGCATTTGGTGGCTTTGAGTTCAAGGGAGAAGTTGAGTTTGGAGAGGTTTCTGTATGGTGGTAAGGAAAGTGGGGGCCATGCTGGCTTTTCTTGGCCTGTGGTCTGTGTTAGAGAAGACCTGCAGATGGGCTGCAGCTCTAGTAAGAGATGGGGAGTGCCCCAAGCTGAACCTTGTCCAGAGAGACCATGGGACCAACCAACCGGCGCCTCTGAGGCAGTGCTGTGTGTGCTGCTCTTGTTGCTTAGCTGTTTTCCCTGGCAAGGGAAGCTGCAACAGTCCCTTGGAACAGCTGGGTGTTACGTAGATGGAGAACATGTGTTGGTGTGGGGCAGGGGGGAACTCTACGGGTAGGCGTTTCTGAGAGTAGCTTGATGTGTGGGTGGTGGTGTTATATGTTTCTTAAGACTGCTCAAGTATGTGACTGTAAACCCATGTACTACAATGGCCTTACATTTAATTACTCTTAGATTCCTGTACATAAACCATACAGTTCTAAACAATTTGCTTTGGACACATTTAGGCTAATTTAGGAATATTTATTGGAATAGTTGTTTCTTTGGATTTTATTATTTTTTTTTGTCTTATGAGTAGAGAAAGGCTTGCAGGCTTGAGACTATTAAATTTGGACTCATTTATTAGCATGATTCCAGGTCACAGAAGGATCCATATAGCAGTTTGAAATAATAGTAATAGTAACTTTGAAGCCAGATGTGGGTGTTGTGTTGCTTTTTCATGATTTGAATACCTTGAATACCTTTTTCTTAATCCAGGAAACCCAGAAGTGGTGTGAGTTTGCTTATTTGTTGTGTGCGTGGGTGGTGGTGGTGGTTGTTGTTGTTTTTTTTTCCCCTCGTGTCTGCTGGCTGTCTCCAGCTCAGATACAGTCGTTGCAGCCACCTAAGTAACTGCTGAATGCTTTGCAACACTTTAGAGAATAGGACCTTAAAGCAAGTGCCTTTCTTTATCGCAGATGAACTTTAGCAAGGACTTTGATATTCATCTGAAAGAGGAGGATGTTTTGGAGTAAGTTTGCTTAAAAACATAGCAAGAGTGGCTGTGGATACACAGGAGAAAATACCTCTTTGAAACCTGTCAGGTGAAAGGCAAATGGCCATGGGAAGTTCCATTTTTCATTTGTTAAATGTAACTATGTATGCTATTGGCTAAACAAGCAATGTGATCTTGTACAGTTATTTTTTTGCATTATTCCTAACATTCTTCTTGATAGAAGCACTGAGAAACAAGGGTAAATGTTTGTACTGTATTTAGCTGATCGCTCAGCACAAACTAAGTAAAAACAGCACTTTCCTGTCGATAATTTGAATCCTTGTAAATTCATAGAAAGAGTGAAAAAGAGGTCCAAAAAAATCACAAGGGAAGTTCCCTAAAGATAATTTTAGTAAAACTTCATGTTTGAAGTAATGCCATGCTTTTCATTCTCTCAATTCAGCTGGCTTTCTGAAGCTATTCTGATGTGAGCAAAAATATTACATCAAGGGTAAATGTCTGAATCTCAGCTGAAAAAATAATAATAGAAAAAAGAGGGCAGTGGGACATGAAGGGTGTGTGTGGGGGGGCAAACCCCCAAATGACTCTAAGTTCTTAAAAGTAAGATATAAAAGAAAATAATCGTTTTTCTCCCCTGACAAATAGTTCAAAAAGTAGCCAACAGTTTGGATGTAGTATGTCACACTGCATACAAATGAAGAAACTGTCACCCTCGGTTTCCTTTGAAACCTTTTGATCTTATCTTCTGTAGTAAAGGGCATGTGACTTGATCAGGGCTTCTCCTCTATGATACATAGTCAGAGGCCTGATCTGTCAAAATGTGTGTGAAAGATTTCTCCACTCAGTATTGCTTCTTTTCCTTCCCTTCAATGCCTTCTCCTATGGTGGATGTATTTATGCAGGCTGGTTTTCCATCCAGGAGGAAAAAACGAGGTCCCATTTTGGCAATTTCCAGCTTGTGCTCTCTGTTATGTCTTAGTAGTAGCTTTGTATCTGCCATCTCTCCATCTCCCTGACTGACTTTTTTTTTTTTTCTTTTTCCTCCAACAAGAATGAGTAAATGTAATTAAAATATTTTGTAAGGGCCCTTTGCATTGAACATAATATATCCTGAGACTTTTCAGCTGAACTTTAATTAAGGATAGCTTTGTTACCAAGGGCCTTTAAAAGGATGGTTTGTACATGCGTAGTTGGTCCTGTCAGGGGACAGGAGTGGAAGGAAAAATATTTTATAGAGCTGTAATACTTAATTTTTAAAGCACAGTTTCTGTGAGGTATTCACATTTTTTGGGCTTGCCTGTTGTTGTGAAGCTGCCAGGGAAGATGGCGGGGGAGCCTGGGGTCACGCTGCCCCTGCTGCTGTCTTCCACGTGGAGCTTGCATGGGGGCACTTGTGGCACACATGCCAAGTTGGTGTTGTGCTTTCCGCCTCTGTCTTCCTGAGGACAGTCAGCAGCACTCTGTGTGCCCGGGAAGCTGGGTCGTGTCGGCCCTGACTCTTTGGCTGGCTCTGAAAAGTGCCCGAGTTGCTGAACTCGCAGCAGTGTTGGAATGGGTGAGCGTTCAGGGCCATGGCTCGTGCAGCAGGGCCACCTGGACGAGCTCCTCCGGCTGCTCAGCCCATGGCTGCTCTGTGCTTGCCTCCCCACGGCCTGCCAGGCGGCCGTTTCCAGTGGAGAAGCCGCAGTTCCCTAACGGGCGTCACCAGGCTGGGCCTGTTGGAGCGAGTGGCCAGCAGGGCTGGCGAGGTGCGTTTGGAGACTGCTTGTTGGCAGGGCTTCTGTCCCCAGAGCATCCCCATTGGGCTGGACGCGAGCGACAAACGGGCGGCGTTGGGAGGAGAGCCTGGAGTGCGCTGGCTTGTGCGGGCGGCGCAGCCTGTTAACGCAGCACAGTGCCTGTGGGGCTCGTACCGAAAGCCCTCCTGTAGGCAGAGCAAACCTTGTTCTTCAGTGGTCTTAACGCTGCTTACCATTAGGCCTGGCTGTGGCAATTGCCCCTCTGTGGGCGTGAGCTCGTTCAGAGCTAGGAAATGGTTGTCCTGCTGCTTGTGCGGGGGAGTCTCTTGCTTGAGTGCTAAAGCCTTGGGAGAGCTGGTGTGTGAGCTCCACTGTCACTGAAGTCCCGTGATGCTTGGTTCCTGGCTTAGCAAAGCAGGGAAGTGCATCAGGAAGTCCTGTTGGATGTGCCCAATGTGTGCTTAAGGTGTCTGGCTGCTTGGCTAGCCAAGACAGCTGGAGAAGCTGATTTGGCTTGCTTTTACCTGAAGAACTTGGCCAGACTTTGTCTGTCTTCCCTCCATTAAGTTGTGTCTCTTTGACTCTTAGTAAAAGAAACTGCTGGTAATAGTGCCTGAGAAACCCTGGGTTTGGATGCAGGCTGTGAGTACAGGACTGTCCAGATCTTGGCATGCAAGTGACCTCTAAATCCAAGGGATTCACTCCCTGCTAACAGGCAAACACTGAAATGTGAAGGCTCAAGTGAGACCTTGCTCTTCCTCATGCTTTCTGGACTGTCAAGCCATGTGGCCTGGCTATTCCAGCCTGGGATGTAGATGGCTGTGGATAGAAAGACCAGAGGGGTTGTCTCCTGGGCTGCTCCGAGGCTGCTTTCAGGCTGACCACATGCCTCCAGGTGTAGATGGGAGTGCTGTGCCCACCGGCTGCTCTGCTGGGAGTGCTGTGCCCACCGGCTGCTCTGCTAGGAGGCTGTGGCAGGATGAGGCAAGTGCAGGTGGAGGTCCTGGGAAAAGAGCAGTGGGCTGCCCTGTGGATCCACTGCTTCCCTGCTGAGGAGTGAGGATGTGGGGGGATCTGATGTTCAGCGGGAGGGCTCAGCGCATCCAGAAAAGAATTGGTTTCTTTTCAAGATTTACTTAGCAATCAGTGGGGTTTCTCTGGAGGAGAGGATTTTCCTTTAGGACAGGAGGGAACAGGAGAGGGCTATGGAATTAAGTGTTTACAAAGGGAAAAATAATTGTATTTATGGACTGGGTCTAAGACCTTTCTGGACCTGATCACCTGCATCTCTCTGTTTTGCAGAGAGGAGGCAAGTTATTGGGCAGTTTAAAGTGTTGGCTATTTTGTAATAATAATAACAATTTAAAGATTTTTTTTTCTCAGCTGCTAGTTGGAGCATGCAATTTTTCTTTCCTAGGTCATTATGTATGCAAGACCAATTGGTAAACTGTAATGTACTGTTCTGTAATTATTCTCCCCTGTAGCTTTAATGAGGAGATCTGTGTGCAGTTTGATGGGAGAATATACTCGAGCAACAGCTACAATGAAAATCAAGACAGGTGTAATCTGCTTACCATAGTCTGCGAATCCTCACCATGTGGCTATGTTATCTGTAGTGCATGTTTATAGAGAGATGCTTGTAAAAGGATTTAATTTAATGGAATAATGGTAACTGACACTATGAAAATGAAGGGGCTGAAATAATATGATGAGGAGAGTCACATAAAAAGTAGGGTAGATGATAAAAATTGAGATATTATGTCTTTCAATTAACATTATATAAAAGGAAAATACTAATGCAGTCATGCTATGTACTAAAACAAAATGTGTTCTTTAGTACTGAATTAGTCTTGGAACGAGACACTTTGAGGAAAATGTACTGCTTTAGAATAAGCTTTCTTTCTAGGGTGCCGTCCTGCAGTTGCTCAGGCATTGATGTCTCTGGAGCTCTACATGAGTGTGTTTCCACATCTGGGCTCTTAAGAGCAGAATATCTTTTGGAAGGCACATACTCTGCTGAACTGGAACCCGTTGTCTGTAATCCTGACTTTTAGGAACCCACAGGATGTGTAGTAGAGAGCCTTGATCAAGATACCTAATGCAATGTGTGCCTTTGTTTCCTTACATCTACAGTGGTGATAACTATAAATTATATAGAGGAAAGAAGATCAAATAACTTATTTTTGTGAGTCTGGCTGACAAAAAGTAGCAGCATCTTGCTAGTAGCAGTTCCATGAGATTATTCATTTGGGAAAATGAAAATATTGAAGCATAAAAGTAAATCTAGTCCTTATTTTCCAAGAATGATAGAATACCTGGCTAATCTCCAGGAATATGATTTATTAATTATCACTTAATTATTCACCTAATGCTGGCATGCATCTAATAATATGCTAGAGTTTAACATCTGAAAGGATACTTACCTTGACTTTTTCTTAACAGTCTACCTTAAAGTATGAGGGGAATTAGTAGACCAGTGTGCCAGATGCTTTGGTGTGCATTTCTGATGCTGCATGATCCTTGAACATGGAGTATGGGTGCACAGAAGAAGTCAAAATGCTGCTAATAAGAACAGGACTCAGTGTTGTCATATTCCTTAACCAATTCTCTGAAGCCTTTGGCTTATGGAATTCCAAAACCCTTTGGAGTTAATGTATATTTAAATAGTTAAAAATGTATCTACACCTGAATTATAATCTGTAACAAAGATGGTGAGAGTGCATTATTTGAGATGTTATGTTCCAGCATCAGGCCAAATGTGTGTGAGTTTTTTTTTGTTGTTGTTTTTGTTTTTTTAAAAAAAAACAAACTGAAAAGCACTTTTTTTGTGCAAAGGTGGGGGTAGGGTGAAAGTTGGTCATTGCTGTTAATTATTTTTATTGTGCTGATCTCACTTGGATTTTGAGTCTGGCGATTGCACTGACAAAGAAGCAGCCTTTATTTCTGCACATATGTTATGGTTACTTGTAAAACTGGGCTCACAGATTGCTCTGAAGCTTTTACAGTTGCTGTAGAACATTTCCATAGTTCCAGCAGTTTGATCACAAATGCAGCATCTCTCTCCTAATGCTGTGCAGGTTGATAAAACAGTTGCCAAGCTGGAGTCCCTAAAGAAATTATTAATTATCTGGTTAATGTGCATCAGGCTGTGGGAGCGCGAGATTAATCACCAGTGCTGGGATGAGTTGCTGAAGTGGATTTTGGTTTTTTGTCTCCTGTCACTCGGTAATGGCTTTTCCTTCCTTCACCATCAGGTGAACAGGTGCGGAGATGCTGTATTTTCATTTTCCTGTAGTCAGTAACAGCCGGTGACCAGGAGATGCCTCTTGCTCAGTCCTGCTGCATGAGCAGTTTGCAACATGGAGTGCTACCTGCTTCGCACGCTCCAGCTGTGGGAGATGGTCCTGCCGCGTGAGCTGACCTGAGCCCTCCCCGCACAACACGGGTGCCTAGGGGGCTCGGGGGAGCCCCGGCCTCATCTGGGGCTCGTCCCTTCAAATGCTTCTGTGTGCGTCTGAAATAGCACGTCTGCTTGGAACGTGTTTGTGCTACTCAGACTTTCTCAATAAGTGAGTATTCACCAGACCTCCTTTGCTTAGTGGTGCAACAAAGAACAGTGCTCCTGAAAAGCAACTTTTAAATTTCTTTACTGGAAAGATGTGAAAATGGTTCTTGTAACTCCCTCTTTAGTGGATGCTGCCTTTAAAGCAAATGTGCTTTAATGTGCACATTCAACTACAAGAGAATGATTTTAGTTTCTTTTCTGATAGCCATCTAGTTCTGTAGGTGTGATGTTGAGGATGGCATCCTCCTCACCACCCATATTCTCCCTAGTCACCAGCAGCTGCATCTGAGGTGGCTGATGAATCCCCTGTGTTCCTTCAGAGTTCCCTCTGGGCTTGCACACATGCACCACACAGTGCACTGATGCGAGAGAGGAGAGAAAAAAAAAGAAAAAAAAAAAGGTTGTATTAAGCTACTTTGTTCATGAGCTCATGTGTCTTGTGGCTGAATGAGTGGGTTTTCTCCCTGGTGATCTGAATTTTGATGGCCTTGCCACTTCAGACAGGTGGAGTCTTGCTTTTGTCTGCTATTACACTGAACTGGCTGTCAATGTTACTGTTGTACTGTCCCTGAATCTCCATCAGCTAGAGGCGTTATCTTGGGAGAAATGGAGAATTTGACTTCTATAATAGCAATATGCTCTGGTCTGGAATCCCTCAATGGCCCCATGATTACTAAACATGTATTTGTTTGTAGGGCTATGGTATAACTTGACATTAAATGTCGATGACCCATTTGTGTTTGAAAAACCTTAACCAAATGGTCAGAATGGCAGCAAGAGGGTTTTAAACATTAAGCAGCCTTCGGGGCTTCAGGTTGTGTTTGCCTCGCAGCTGTCTGGGTTTCTGCTCCTTGCAGAGCTTCCTGAGCTTGCTGTGATAAGTAAAACCCAGTTTACTTTGTCAAGCACAGCAGCTCCCAGCAGTGGAGAGATAACAAGGTAAAACAGGAGTGAACTAAATTGATGTCTGTATTGGAATGCAAGTTTTTAAAATTATTTTATTTGATAGTAACATTTCTTTACATATGTGTGGAGAGGCATGCAAGTGCTTGCCAACACATGTACATGCCAAGAGCAGTGCACAGAACTGGTGCAAGAGGAACATTAGATTGGGTAAATGTATGAAATATAAAGACTATTAACTGTTAACTTACCAGACTCTTCTGCAGCTGTTGACTTGTGGGGTTTTAAAATAAGTAGAACAGCAGATTTTCAGATGAGTAAATTGTGCAAACTTAAATGTGCGATCACCTTGACTGCTTGTACAAATCAGGTAATTGCACAGGCAAATAGCTAATTAACACACAATTAGCTGATTTGCCAATGCAGTTTTGGGAACTGTAAGCAATACTTTCATTCTGTCAGAATATTTTTTGGCTCCAGGGTGGAGTGTTCAGAAATGTCCAGTGGGGATCCCAGCTTTTCCTGCAAGTGGCAAGTGGTGGGTATCTGGATCTGATGGCTTCTGAGGAAAAGCTACGCTGCAGAGCATGGAATTGGTGCATCGCTGCGCTGCCAGCCCTGGGACCCATGGCAGCCTGGTCAGTCTGTGGGCACAGAGGCTGCAGTCGTGTCCATCCCAAACAAATGGTACCAGATGAACAGGGGCCACGCTAGTTTGGCCCTATCACTACTGACAACTTTTTATGAGCAATGCTTATTGGATACATACCTATTCCTATACTTAGATAACCAAATATTTTGCGTTTTCAAGCCTTCTGCCTCCTCCTGACACGCTAGAAAATAAATCTCTGGGAAAAGATGTGTAAAGTTTCTGGTTTCATTTATTTGCCCAGGTTGGAGCTCTCTTCCTCTGCGTTTAGATACTAAATACAGAAGGAGTGAGGGGAAGTTCCAGCCAAATCAGAAAACCTCTCCTCACTCAGATGTTCAAAGCATGTTGCAAAGCAGCGAGTTGGATGCTGCTTGTACAGTGACTGTGCTGGCAAGAGGAGCCGCGGTTGTGCGCTCCAGTAGTTCTCCTCTTGGCATCTGCTGGGTGAAGAGAATGAAATTTTGGCCAGGGACACTGGGATGTGTCATCAGAAAGTGCTTTGAAATGTTTTGCCATTATCTAGGTGGCCACCAGACAAAGACCCAAGGGACCTGAATTTAATGTCTTATTTGAAAGATCACTCTTCTGGTAGAGCAGTATCCATCTAGTGGTAGCTTGGTGTAGAGTTGCAGAGCACTTCAGTCCTGGTGCAGTCTTGAAGCCTCTGCTCTGAAGGTCAGAGTGTTTTCCGAATACGTACAGAGGAACCCTCTGTACTCATACCCCTCATACCTGGAAAGAAAACATACTTAAACACATTTTTAAGCAAAGAGAATGATGAAAGTAATGGAAACTTCCACACTTGCCTACAGAAGCACATTGTGAAGAAGCATAAAACCTGTAGCTATCCTCCTTTCCTTATCAATCCATGCAGTGGCCCTATTGGATGGGGGAATTTAAAAAGCCAAGTAGGAGGTAGGATGCTCATTTTTCCTGCTGATACCAGAATGTCCTTCCAGCCCAGAGCTTGTTGTTATCAGCTTTAGTGTCTGAGCTCTGGGAGCAGGCTGGAAAAGCTTGGGCAGTGCTGCTGTGTGCATGGCTGCTGCTTTTTGTTTTTCCCCTGCTCCACTGTGTGCCTGGCAATTTAAAGAAGCACAATTTGTTGAATGCCAAATGATGATTAGCAAGGAGCTGAGGCCTATTGGCCACACAAGGGAGCTGGGCAGGATATGTGCTGACTTTATTACTGGTCATGTCACCTCAGCTGCCCTGTTATTCTTTAAAGGAACAGTGACAGTGCTTATTAAACATTTTGCTAAAAATATTTGTGCCAAACCCCACATATCCTGTGATTTCATAAATATCATTATTCCTCAATGAATTTTCAGCTATAAAAAGTTATGGTTATTAAAAATACATTTTCCAGCTTTGATCAACCATATTTCCACGTCAACTTTATTGCTGTTTGTGGCCTGGAATAGAAAGCTAACAAGAAACAAGATGCAAACAAAGGGGAAAATAAGTGGTGTGTTTCAAAGGAGACTGGGGAGGGTGGGAAGCCCTGACATAAACTGAAATTCATAAGCTGTTCATTTGAAAATGAGACTGAAATACGGCTTTTGCAGCTCTTTGTGTTGGGACAGCTTAAGCACCCCTCTTACCAGGTCACAGATCTATTTGAACCATCATGGCCAAAGGCCGTAGTTACGTTCATATAACATGGTTAAGCTCTTATAGGGTTGTGTATGTGTGCAGGGAGATGGGTGGGTGTTTGTTTTGTTTTGTTTTCTTTGATGATACCAGCCCTAAACTATAGTGTTAGTCTGGAAAAGAACCCCTTTACTAAACCTCCCTACTGCTTCCAAGTAGGTAGCACTGAGATTATATTCAGCTATGGTCATGAAGTTTACACTTCTAGTAGGTTGAAGCATTATTAATATCCTTTCTCTTCAACAGCAGTATTACTTGCCCCTCATTTTAAGTGACAGCTTAATTATCTACGTCATTCCCATTGAATTCCGTGGGAAAACTTGCACATGTAAGGAGCATCTCTCTTCCTAGGCACCTTGCTTGGAAGATCGGAGAAGATGTGTGTAAGCGTTATATCTTCTCTCACTGCTTCGTATTTACAGAGCTTATCCTGGGGCCCCCAAAACATCATTAATTATAGCAGAAATTCAGTACACGATGACTTATTTTTCCCTACCAATCACCAAATAACATCTAACTTGGATCTTTGTATATCCCTAGTGTAGGAATGAAACTTCTGGATCAGCTACTTCTGGTGAGAAGACACGGATGCATTATTAGGGATAGCTTATTTTATCTCCTTTGACACTTTTCTGATATCTCTTGATCATTAAAGTCTGGATTAAGGGGGTGGTGGTGGGGAAAAACACATTACTTAAACAGAGGTTATACAGCCTATGTGTCAGATCTCTTATGAGGGAGTTTGGGTGCTTAATGTCTTCTAATTCAAAAAGAAAAATCAAAGTCTTGTGTACGGCTTCATCCTGTCAGGTGGTGACATGAGGTTTATGTGAGCACGTAACAGAAACCCAGATACTTGAAAGTCACATTTACAGCTGAATGTAATATGACTGTAGCTAGAAGTCATTGAAGGGGAAGGCTTGTTGTTGTTGTTGTGGAGGGATTTTTTTTTTTTTGTGCGTGTTTTCTTAGTTTAATGATGTTTTAGATGTATTCTGCTTAGTGTTACTCCTAGGACAGTTGTCACCTGTCTTTCTGATCCTGTGCCCTTGCATTAACATTTTTTTTATGAAATGCTGCTGTGTCAGGAACTTGCTTTATGTTTGCCTCCAGCATCTGAAAGGTTTTGTTTCTCAGGAGTGGTGTCAGCAGAGTTGAATGGATGAGAAAAGGTGCTTGGCAGCAACCAGGTATTGGAAGGGTAGGATAAGTAAGTCTTTGTGTGTCTGGTTGCCTGGAAGACCTTAGTGATCTTCAGACAGGGTCTGTATAGGTCTAGCTCTAGGTCTATACAGCGTCTAGCACTACTTATTCCTATACAGATCACTTAAATTATCAAGCTCGGCCGTGTGCTGTTGCTCTACATAGGGATAAATTAGTCTTAAACTTTGCGGGCTGATCCACAAGGGACAAATGACCACAACAAATCTGACTTGTGGAGAAACTGCTGCTTAGGAGAAAGTGGAATTTCAGTATACGTAGAACTGCAAACAAGTCATGTAAAATAAAAATAAATTGATAATAAAAGTTGGTAATTAGAGATATGGTGGCATGGCATATCCCTTAGAGAGAGATATGGAGCCGCATCTGTTAGATAAAAGCTAAACTGATCTATTGTAAGTTTAAAGGAATCTACTATCTCACTGAAATCTGATGGCTTAATTTAGTCAGTACCAGGTCACTTCTAGTTAAAGTAGAAGAGTATTTGTAGAGGCCTAAGTCATCTTCTAGCAAGCCAAGCCAGAACAACCACACCCCATTCAAACTCACTTGAAGTAACAAAGTGTGTCCTCAATGTCTTCAGGATATATTTCCTTCTGAAGATGCCAATTCTTCTGTTTTCCTTGCCAAGTGAGTAATTTGCTACCCCAGGATTACTGCTTCTCCTTTTCTACTTTTTCTTAGAGATAGCGTGGGACTGTAAGGCTGTTAACAGCTATGCTGAGATTGCCTTTCTTGCTCAAGCATAGTTTTATTAGTTTAATAGTAGTAGCGGAGCTGAAACTCTTAAGATCCCGTACTTTCTTACCGGTTGTAGAGCAGATGAGTGAGCCTGTCCTGAGTGAATACCAGAAATGTGCAGTCTGTCTGGTCTTGAATTGCTGCACGCCAACAGTGTTGATCAACAGGGATGTGTTGATCAATGGGATGTGAAAGCTTGACTTGAGATACCTTAGTCTTTTTCCTCCTGTAGCTGAAAATTTTCTTTCATCTCCTCAGATGTTCCTAAACATGGCAACAAGCATGGCTGTGCAACAGATGCAATTCTTTCTAGGTCTCTAGGTAACATTTTAACCTGTGTAATGTTTGCAGCACCGCATCATAAGTAATATTCCAGGAAATACGCTGCTGCTTGTTAAAAAGGATAGGACCCCAGAGATGCCTTTAAATATGCCTGTAAAGTGAGAGGTGCCAAGAGAAAGATAATATGGCTGATTATAGTTATTTACCTTACATTTTCATTCGCCCTTAACTGGGTGTAATTTAGGGGCATGAAATCTCTTATTGGAAGTGTATTTGCATTAAACAGCTCTAAGCAACCATGAAAGTGCAGAAGCTGAAAAATTGACAGACTGGGTTCCTAGAATCCCAAAGTAGCATTTTTGTAATAGGCATACAAACAAATCAAATAAACATGTTTTGCTTCAACGATTTAAAGAATATGGTCTTTGGAGTAATTTGTCTTTTTTTCTTTTCCTTTTCTTTTTTTTTTAAACTATAATTTCTAACCTTTTCATTGCCTATCTCTAGTTTGCAGCTCCTCCTAGCAATCTGCAGCAATTTCCAACCCAGCTGTTGTGGTTGCATAGCATTGTGCCTTTGTTTAGCTTTCCATGAGCTATCAAATCAGCCTATAAAGGGGTTTACCTGGCTGCTGTGGTGTTTTTCAGGTCTGTGCTCTTTTTTTTTTTTTTTTTTGTAAATAATTGTTTCACGGTGGCTTTTCAAAAATAAATAAATAAACAGACACTGTAAAAATCATCAAACTTCCTCTGTTGGAGGGAATCCAGTCTTGCAAGTAAGTACTCTTCTGATAATCCCCTTCACTTCCTTTGCAAGTCATCATTAATTGTGATCAGCTGCAAGAATGGTGGATCTGTTTAGTCAACTCATGCTTTCGTAGGCTTAACTTATAATGTGTGCTTCATTAGACAGGCCTTTTTGTTTACCATGTTGGTGTGGGCCTGAGAAACTTCCAGTTGTGTACTGCTACATGGGTACAATCAACCACTACCATGTACACAGGTGGCTGTGTTGTGTAGTTGGTTGTTTTATATCCGTTACCTATCTCACAAGGCAGTTTGTTTGACTGAGGCCTGTGAAGAGTATTGTGATCTCTGTGTGAATGCAGTTACTGAAGTGCAAAGCATCAGTAATACTTACTTTGGTGTATCAGTGAGTTAATGCCTGAAGAGGAAAAACTGGTAAAACTTGGTCCTTATGTATGCAGTTGAGTCTTTAACAAATGAGAGCTGCCTTTAAGAATGCAGGCATGTCTGTGTCTGAATTTATATTACTCTATATATGAACCTCATATCATGTGGTGCTGAATCCCTTATGTTCTTGAAAATAGGTAAAGTATTCACATTTTAGTATTTTTCATATGGTGAGTGTTAAACAGAAGCTATTGTCTGTTGTCTTGCTTCGCTCAGTACAAAAGATATATTTACTGTTCTTGAGTGTCTTCAATTCTGGTTCCCGCTTAGCAAACATAGTACATTTTAATTAAGGCTTGTCACTTGAGATCTAATGAATACATTTACTGTAACGTCTCCATCTTCAGGAGGCAAATTTGACTTCGAAATCGTCCCTGTCATAGAGGGGCTCATAATACCTGTTTCCGGCGAGACGAGGTTCTCGCGGCTGCCCGCGCTCTCGCTGCGCGCAGCCGAGCGGGGCCCTCCTGGAGCATCGCAGGACAGGCCTGCCGAGAGCACAAACGGGAGCAGGGGGCGAGCGGCTCCAAAGACGAGGACAAACGCTCGGCTTGGAGAATGTACCTGCGTGTGGGGAGCGTGTGGCGGTTTTCTCCTTTTTTTTTTTTTTTTTTTTTTTCTTTTTTGGGGCAGTTTCAGAGGTGCCTTTTCATTGCACTAGACAGATTAAGAAATTCCTCTCCTCAAATTAAGCTCCTGTTAGGATATGAAAGGACTTTGACCAAACAAGCAATGAATTGTTTCATATACTGAGCAGGAAAAAAATAAAGCAGGTTTCAGCAAACCTTTTGCTTGTGCCCATTTCTGTGGCACGAGGCTGGGACTCTCCATCTGAGAAGTGTCCCTCTGAAGCTCTACTGAAACGAGGTCCTGTGCTGCTGGCGTCAACTCCTGCTTTTAGTGTCAAGTAAAAATGACAACCAAGTTTGCTCTTGGACTGGCCGCTTTGCTTTGCCTTGGGGTTGTGCCTCCCTGTGCAAAGCGGAGCCTTGGGAAGGATTTTAGTGGGAGCAGAGGGTGCCAGGGCGGGAGGCACTTGTGCTCCCAGGAAATGATCCGGGTCCCCATGTGGCAAGGCTGGGGTGGGAGGCTGCCTCACCCAAATCACATCCGCATCTGCAGTTCATGGGGCACATTGCTGCTCCCGCTGCTGCCAGTCCCCAGGAAGGCTGATCCCAGGAGCGGCTCCGGAGTCACGTGTGGCCTCAGACCCTGCCCTCAGACGGTGGCTCTTGAAGGCCACAGAGCTAAGTGGGTGAAGGGCCTGGGAAGAGCCTTCTGCCAGCTGGTAGATTATAGCTAATGACAAACATGTGCCAGTGATAGGTACAAGCTTTCTTGACCTGCCTTAATTTTTCTAGTTAGGCCCTTTAATTGCTGGGAAAGGAATGGACAAATGGAAAAATAATAATAATAAAAAAGTCTAAACCAGAGCTATACTGAGGCTTTAAAAGGAAATACATTTCAGAAAGGTTTTTTTTCTTTAATTAATAGGGATTTTTGTTGTCAGGCTAAAAAGAGACTAAAAATAAACAGCTGTATAGTACTTCATTAAGCTGCCTGCTTGGAGTGATTTTCCCATTGATTAGTCTCAGGGCTAATGCTGGTTCATTCCTCATTTCACTGCTAATTAACATCAGCTCTGCTCCTGACCACTTGACCGCACTTTCTCTGTGAACATGTGCTGGTTTGGCAAGTGATAACTGCTCCCTTCTTCCTGAAAGACAAAATTAAGGGAGAAAACAACTATTGAGCAGAGGTCTCTGTCTCCTCCTACTATAAGGAGTGTGACCTGTAAAACCATATTGAGCCCATATTCTAAAGGTAACAAACATAGTTTACAGAGCACAGGAGTTTGATGAGGAAATCTGTAGATACAGCTGATGAGCTCAAGCTGCTGTATGAGTTGACAGGCTGGGCTTGTGTTGTCAGGCTGGTTGATCCAGGCTCTTCTGGGATGCTACCAGGGCAGATTCCCTGCCCCAAGGGTTCACAGCGGTGGGCCTTGAAGGAAAGGCTACTTGGAATGGGCAGCACTTACTCCTTCAAGTCTCCACAATGTTCTCGGGGTCTGAGTGATGCAATGCACTGACAAGGGGTACAGCAAGAACAGGAAATGTAACACCATAGTTAAAGCTTTGTCAGGCAACTTCCATGCAGCTGGAATATAGATGAAAATAGAGGAATGAAATACTAGAACTGGCATGGGTACACTGAGGAAAATCTCTAAAAACTTTAATGAAATTAGCATCCTCTGTTCTGGGTGAAAAGGTCATTTTTTCCATAAAACCCAAGTAAACTGGCATTTTGGAAAACATCTACTAAACTTGGCACGGAATGAATAACATTATCCCAAAGTCTTGGTTCGATTCCAGATCATAGCATTTTCTTTTAATTGAATTGGGTATTGCATTTCATTTTCAGAAAGTCTTTTTTTTTCATTCCTACATCTTGAAGCATTCATATCTCAGAACTAATCAGAAACTCAGCCTTATACAAATCTATCAATCAGAAACAGTCACTGAGGGGGGAGAGAGAGAGAGAAGGAGCTTGCCTTGGTGATAATCCTTTTTTTTACTTATTTTTGAGCAGAATCCTAATTCACTTGTTCATCAATTATATATTTTATAAATTTCCACCATTAATTTAATGGATTTAGGGCTCAGGCTTGCAAACACTTCTGCATGTGAATAACTTTATTCATGCAAGCAGCCCGCTCTTGTGAGTAAAATTAAACTATGTGAGATATTTGAAGCTTCAAGCTTTACAGTGCATATGTCCACTTAAAGCCATTGTGTTCTTTACTGTCCTTCTTTGATCTTTAGTAACAAAAGGCATATTTAAGCACATCAGTAAAAAATTCTATTTATAGTAACTGTAATCACTACGATAAGTCATTCTAGTGTTTAAGAGCATAAATAATCAATTTGGGACAGGAAGAACTGCTTTACAATTAAGTATTGTGTTGTACAACTGGTTGCATTATATTGCCTTCATGGTTGCACTTGGAATTGGCCTCAGTGGAGAGATTTTAACTAGAGAATATGGGAATTGAAATTCCTATCACTGTCAACTAGCTGTAGAAAATCCATATTGTACTTCCAACTTCATTCACTTGGAAAATGGAGATGAAATTCTGTTTGCTGCTCCCCAAATACCTCCTGATTCTAAAAAGGTGCCTGTTATTTTAACTATTCTCATATTTCTATTTCCAGTGCTGCTCAGAAGCAAACTGCAGTAGTATATAAATAATAAGTTAAAATATTAAGTGCATGTTTTCTTAGATATTTCTGAACCGTGTACAGTTCTGTGTGGGGTGGTGATTGGTGTCCATCTTTGCCTTTTGTCAAGTCAGTAGCTACACTTGTGATTGCATTCGTGTGTCTCAGACTTCGCTGTCCTGTGGGCAGGCATCTGGAGATGATAAAATGTTGATTTATTCTTGGCATGAAAATAACCCCCCAAAAGTCCCTCTTTTGCAGTTATTAGGCTGAACTGCCCTGGCTTGATGGGCTGCAGTCAGATCTGTATGGCTAGCTCAGTGAGAGTGTATCCCTAGTCCTGTGTCTGCTGGGCTGGCTGTGCAATGAGGGTTGGAGGAGACCAGGGAAGGGAAGGGCTTCCCCTCTCCACCCTTAGCTGCCACTCCATGTAGCAGCATTGACCAGGCCCTTGAGCAAGGGAAGAGCTTTGGTGCTCCCTTTGCAAGACCATCAGGAGCTCCAGAGGTGATAGAGAAGGGCAAGCAAATGAGTGCTGTGCACAAAATCCCACATGGAGAACGTGGGTGATTGGAGTAAGGTAGGTGTACCTAAGCAAATGAGTCTGTGATCTGTGATTAGTTCCAAGTCCAGTGAAAGAGCTGAGAGGTTAAAAACCTTCTGGAGGACATACATTGTAAAGAAGAACTTAGAGGAGGCCAACCTGGGGAGGTGGTAGGGATGTTGATGCTCACCAGGGGAGCTATTTAACATAAAGTTTATGATAAAGAGGCTCTTTCTGGTCTTGTCACCCTCACTCTTTAAAAGGAAAAGGACTCCCTCTGTTCAGAGTTAAAAGTAGCATGAGGGTTTCTTTTATTCAAGCTGTAAGCTGGCATATCATCCTAAACAAGGTTCAGCAGCTTCTTGTTTCACTACCAGCTAGAATTTGGTGAATAAAGTATGATTAGTGGCTTCTACAAACCTCTGGATGGACACCCAAAGGAGAAGAATAATACAGTTGGAGCATTACAAGTCAGCAGCATATTTAATGTTGTTATTCTTTCCTTAGGAAAGGATTTCCTGTTGAGGGCCTGAAGAAAAATAAGTTTCATTAGTTGAGCGTCGAGCAGAGATAGAGCACCAGGATTGATTGTAATAAGCCTCTCCTTTTTACCAAAATCCATTACTTTCTGAGTTATTAAGTGATGAAAGGGATTAAGAGAATAAAAAATATAAGCGGGACTGTATTCGTAAATCTAATAAAGTTGATAACAGTAGAGCATTTTGTGAAATTTGCATGTGAATTTATAACATGCTAATCCATCGGCAGGCAGCGTTGTACCACAGAGGGGAGGGGGTGCACCGTGCATACAGGATAAAAATGCAAGAGCAGAATTTCTGGCCAAGGAGCCTTTTTTTTTTTTCCATATGGATATCCATATGTTTTATCACCGATTCCATACTTTTGGTGCCAGCATCCATATGTTTAGCTTTTGCTCAAATAAAAGACTAAAATCATTCTTCATTATCTCTTTCTTTCTAGCTGGTGTTTTTGTAGACATAACCAAATGTGATGCTAGGTGATGGAGGCATATGCAGATACGATGCAGTTGGATATCATCAGAGGTGTTTAGAAACAGTTCCCTGGGAGTTCAAGGGCTGGATTATCTTCTGAGCCTAATGCCCCTTGACAGTGCTCGAGCAATGCGGAGGGGGGCTGTCATCTGACTGCAAAGTCCTGGCAAAGGCTTTTCCCTACAAAGAGGAGATTCTTTGGGAGCAGCAATGAGGATATTTTTTCTTGTGCTTATTTTTAATTCTCCACCTGCACCTCGGCCTTTGTGGCTCCGCTGCGGAGGTGCATGAGGCAGGGAGATGGCAGGGAAGGGCTTCCTTCTCCTTCGCAATCTCTGCTTGCCTACGGCCTGCAATTGGTAGAACAGCAGCAGAATTTAGAAGTGCTGATACAGGGAGTTGAGGGTTGGCCGGGAGGGTGGTGCATTGCCATCTCCTTGACGTGACCCAGTCTCCTCTGTGCCAAGTAGATATCGCTCAGTGAGAATTGTGCCTAATAGTTTCCTTTTTCCTTTTTCATTTTTGTGCCTCTTCAGGGAAATGGCAAAGTAATGCTTGCAAAGTATAAAACATTAGTCTGTATCCATGGTTAGCCTTTGGTCTTGGTACAAAATAACCATCAACAATCCAACCTGCATGTTGGCTATTTAATTGGATTCCTTCTCTGCTTGGACTTCCAATCCTTAACTTCTTTGCTGGGACATTGTACAGCAGGAAAGCAGTTGTGCTTTGTTACCTACTGCACTTTGGAGCTTGATTACCTACCAGCAGGCTCTGGCTCTGCTGTGGCATTTTTAACCTGCAGAATGGATAAGGAATACCCTGTAATTTTGAACAGGAAAAAAATAGGACAGTCATAACTGACAAGCATCGCAGTACACAGTTGCAAACAAAAGGCATCAATGTGAGTTCGCATTTCCTGCTGCTAGCGCATGAAATGTGAAGCTGAGGTAGGTCTGAAGGTGTGCTTTAGCTTATCCTCCGTGTTCCATTCTGAGACAAGAGTGGAAATTACTGAGAAAGGTTATTAACCATTGTGCAAGGAGCTATATTATCTTTCATGTAGAAGAAGGAGCAGGCAATGACCTTCCTTGAATGAATGAAACAGTAGCATCTCGACTTGAGTGGAGGCAACAAATGGGATAAGAACTCTGCAGAAGTGGCCATGTCTCAGATGTACTCATTAATTTTCAAGCTAACCCTGCCGTTATCAGAGACAAAAGCAAAACTTACCATTGATATAATTCAGACCAGACATGAGCTCCTGATACTGTCTGTGCAGCAGTTTTGGGGAAACTTAACCTTTCTTACAAGATTTGCTTGTGAAAGTGTCATCCTTTTGGGGCTGAAATTAGTTTGTGTTTTAGCAGAAACAATCTGTCATTTTTCAGCTCTGCTTTTCTCAGGGTTGTGGCTCTGGCAAGGTCTGTGGCAGGTTGGTAGTGAATTGCTAGTTGCAAGTTAGCTCATGGGTCTTGATTGATCATGTGGCGAGGCCCTGTTCCAAGTAGATGGCTCATGTGGTGTGCTTGACGTGTGACGACCTTCCGCAAGCAGCAGTTCCTGGGCACGAGGGTCAGACGTGGCCGTTCAACCTTCCTTGGCTGGCTGGTCAATGTATGCATCTGAGCCATCTCCACTGGAGACCTCTCAGTGTGAGGAGCTCGTATTTTGACCCCCAGGCTGGCAAGAGGTTGGCAGTCGTTCACTTGTTATACTTGTATGGAAATGTGTGGAGGATGTATTCTGACCACTAAAAAGCTGATCGGCAAGAAAACTGCAGGCGACACCTTTCCTCCTTTCAGAAATGATTCTTAATGTGAAAATGTTGGGGGTTGTTTTGAGGTTTCTTTTTTTCCCCTTCTCCTCATATTAGAATGCAAGATTGAACTTATTTTAAGATTCTTTAGGGCAGCATTACATTCCTTCCACTGTTCTATTCCTTACCACATTACCTCACCACATTAGCACTTGTATCTCCCTCTGATGGCATCCAGTTTCCATTCCATTCACAGTGGCCAAGGATCATATCTCTGATCCACTTAGAAACACAATGATCTCTACCCCTGAGAATGCAAACGCTTTCTCAGTCAAATCTATTGATCTACAGAGCTCTATTTCTGGCTTTCCATTCACTCACTTGATGTTTGGGATGCTGGATATTCTTTCTGGGGAAAGAGTTAACGTGGTTACTGGGAACTCTATGAAGAACAGTTCTGCAGAATCCAAAGATAGAAGTGATCTTTTATATACATCTGTGAGTGAGAGTGTATATGCATAGTGCACTTCTAACTGAGCAAAATTAACGCCTGCAGCCAGCAGTATGCCAGCTTTGTGACAATGACAGCCAAGCGTGGCATTGCATTCTTATTTCAAAGCCATTTCATTGAGGATGATGATGTTAAATTGCAACAGGCAAGCACCAGCTGACTCCTCCAAGGGAGGAGGTAAACAGTTTATGCAAAAAGTCTCTAACCTGGGGAATTTATAAACCAGAAGACCAGCAGGTAAGGGCATTGGATATGCAGAACAAAGCAGCCTGCCAAGCACGCCAAATCAGTGAAAGAGCTCTTGAGTGCAGGCTAAAATTTTTCTTAAGAGCCTTGCTGCCCGAACAGCCTAAATACTTATAAAAATGATGGACTGTGACTTCTAAGGGCTTTACCTGGGGCTCACTGAAGTTTGCAGATGAGTCTAGATCCCTGGATCTGGACCTTGCTGGCCCTCTGAGGCTCTGAGGGGAGTATTCACAGCTGCTCTGAGAAACGTGGTTGAGAAGAAGAGATTTGTGGGTTGAGTATTCCAAGTCTCCTTCTGTAGTTGATGGATTGAGATAGGCTCCTGCAGGAGTCGAGCCTAATGCGTTTTGAATGATCCTCGGCACTGCTCATCTTCCTTCACTGTTGACGCAGAGACTATAGAGCCAATAGGTCTATGCACCTAACTTGGGCTTTTTAAGCGTCCAGAGATGCTTGCCATCAGCCTGAAATAGGATTTTGTTTCCTAGAATGCTTAGGACCAGGATTTTAAGGATTTTCAGGTATTGTTCAACACTGACCTTGAAGTCATGTTATAAAGAAATTCAGGCACCACAATGTAGAGTGAGCTATGCCTGAGTTAATTAAATTGTATGGGCCTCAGACAGTTTCAAAAATATTACCCGTAACTTGCGTCTTCTGGGTTACAGCTGAGCGCCCTGTTTTCTCTCCTTGTACGTGGCAAATGAAACCACTAGTTGTGTGTGGGGTGTATGTGGTGTGGGTACACCCGTGTCTGTGCCCTTTTTTTATACTGATTTTCAACTGTCACGCATTCTAAGAACATTTTTTATTATTCAACATCTATGCTGTCAGGATGCTGTAGTTAACCTGGACAGGTCTTGATTGCATTGCTTGTAGCAAATGTTTCCTGCCCCTCGTGGTGTCCAGTGTAACAACTGCCACTGCATAGGTAAGTCAAACGGGGAGGCGGAAATGTAAAAGTAAAGGGCAAAATAATTCTGGGCTTTGATTACTGTGATTATATTCAATGGTAACCTTTCTCGCTGTATCTATGAAGAGTACTGACGTCAGAGGATTTGACTTCTTAAGGAGTATTAAATTTTTACATGGAAATTTACTCTGAAGTTAAACAGATGTTGGCTACCGTCATATAGAATTAGTAGGTAGTGTGTGTTGAGCTACCTTACTTCACTTTCTCCCTTAATGATGTTAGTTTTATTGCACATTTTTTTTGTGTGTGAGATTTGCCTGCAAAGATATGTAATAAGAAATAACACTTCTCTGCAAGTTTTTCATGTAGCCAGATCCTTTATCTGTCAGCATGTTTGTCAGCATTTCTAAATTTAAACTGAGGGAGAGGCAGGAAATTTCCTGATCCAAAAAATGCAGGAAGAGTAGTGTAAAAATATGAATGCTATCAAAGTAATATGTAATGTAATATAATGTCCTTGTCTGGACACTTCATTGTCTTTACAGTAAGAATTTAATTTAATGTTCTCAAACTCCAGGGATGTACTAGTGCGTGGATTATCCTTCCCTTCTTACAGATGTGAGGTGGGCTTGTATGCGTACAGATAAAAGCTCCCCTCTCTTCATCTTTCCAGCAGGTAAAAACCTCTGAGCATCTTTGATTCCTGCAGAAGCGAGGGGGAGGAAGCATCTTTTAGGAAAAGCCCAGGCTTACTTCTCCAAAGCTATCAGGCAGTCTTTGATTAAATCCTGTCCTCTTGACTCTAAGTCTTGTACCTGAGCTGCCTTCTCCCAGCAAGTGACACAGACTTTAACTGCTTCACATAAAATAAGAAGGACTAATTACTCTGAGGATTTTACTTCTGTGTTTTCCAGTCCTTGCTCCTAATACACCATTCGCTAGTGCTTTTTTTATTTTTTATTTTTTTTTCCCGTAGAAAAGAGCACTGAGCTCCTTCCATCTGCCTCCCTCCTCTTATAAATGCACCTAGCACCTATACCCACAAGGCACTGATAGCTCTCCCCATGACAGTGTTTTCTCTTGCAGGTTATCATAACGTGCCCTCCACCAAAATGCTTCTGTACAGTTTTGGGCAGCCACTTTATGTGAATTCATTTTCCCACCGCTCCCTCTCCCCGCTTCCAAATAAAGAACTTCAGAGGGCAAATGTGTTACTGCTGGTAGACGTGTAGCTACTGTTGTATTGTGAGTTTTGTTTTGTTTTTTTGCCAGCTACTTGACATTGTTTTACAGCTGGACTCTGTGGCTATTTCCAAAAGGCTCAGCTAATTCTGTTGTCCTTTTTTATCAAGGAAATTCTTGAGAAGCCACAATAAAGCAGCTGTAACCCTGGCGATGCTCGCAACCGGGACCAAAAATAGAAATCAGCGCTTCATGCATTTTCTTAATGAGGGTATTGGGTTTTTTTTTTTCAGTGTGGTCCTTGACACTTAGCCAAGTCAGGGCTTGGCTCTAAATGTTTAGTGCAAGCTTTATAAATAGCCGTAGATAGACGGGGCTCATCTTTTCCCAGAGCTCTCGCGGCCCGGGAAGGGTTTGCAACGAGCCTTGGAGGAGGCAGTTGCCCAAAGGGCCAGGCGCCTCCCGGGAGGTGCCCATCACCCTGAGTTCCCATCGCCTCCTACGAGGGGGCTCAGCGTCTCGCCCCATACGGCCCCTAAGCTGTTGTTATTAATAACTGCCTCCGTGTCCCTTTTGCTTACAGATGGAATTGATTTGGCTTTCAACCAGCAGTGAAAGTGTCCCCATAACTGGATTTTTGTGCTCTCCCTGTACAAATAGAAGATGGTGGTTTATTTGCCAGCTCTAAATAGGAGCTTACAAATGCAGGTTTTCTCTGTGGCACAGAATGTGAGTATGAAGTGCCTCCGTGCTGGGAGTTCATGGTGTTCCCACAGGCGGAGGGGAAAAAAAGTTGAGGGAAGATAAGTAAAACTTCAGGAAAGTTCAGTCAACAAACCAAGAAGTGCAGGCATACTGATTTATAAGGATACTATAACTTTTAAACATGTACTTTCAATCTGAAGGACTGCAGTAGGGCTTTAAAATATGACTATTTAATTTTTTAAAATTACATAAATTAAGTGAACAGCCCATTAATGGGTTGCCATCAGGATCACATGGACAATTCAGTTCAAGTTATATTATCTTGCCAGCCGGATTTGAATAAGAATTAAGAAATTACTATTCAAAGTAGTATGGGACATTGATCCTCATTCGCAATGAAATTTGTCACCATAACTACCTGGAATTCCACTGCTTTCATAGTGGTATTCCACTGAATCGTCTTTATGGT
Source organism: Tinamus guttatus (assembly GCF_059628265.1). Lineage (NCBI taxonomy): Eukaryota > Metazoa > Chordata > Aves > Tinamiformes > Tinamidae > Tinamus > Tinamus guttatus. The sequence goes on along the minus strand of NW_028288567.1, from coordinate 3,415,741 downwards.
GCAGCTAGAAGGGAATTGTATTAGAGAAAAAAAAAACACTAATTAGTTGTTCTGCCTACATGTTAAATGAACTCTTGTCTTGCAGCAAGCTTGTGGGTAGGAAGCAAGGCCTGTCTAATGAACAGTAACCCACATCTAGCAGCCAGTGAACTCCCTCACGCAGGTCCATCCCTTGACTAAAAATTCGTCTCGGTAGCTATTTATTTGTCCTAGCAAAAGGAGCGTGCCTCTTCTTTAGGAGCTGGCACTTTGTATTTGAACCTGGCAAATCTTTGCATATGTGTTAGGGTTAAACTGAGTGGTGCACTTGAAGAATAAAGTGCTATTCTCTGAAATTTCTCTCACCTTCCCTTCTAAACCAAATAACTAATGTTCCTCATTATGTACAACTAAGAAGTTACTTCTTGCAACTTGGGAAACCTGGTCAAAAAAACCTGAAAAATAACAGCTAAGTTTAGTGTCACTGGTGTGGAAAACATGTAAAGAATAGCATGAAGAGCAGGCATGAAGAGCAGCAAAGAATTGTTTGGCAACTCATGTTACAGTTTAGAGAAACAAAGCCAATGTCTGTAACAAGGCTCGCTGCTTATTTTATAAATATTAATTTCAACATGTAACAGCATTTTTGTTTGACTTTATGCTGGTGTCTTTTGATTCTCATTTCCCTGATTGTTAAAATGTGAATATCAGAGTCTAATTCTGCCTTTACCCCTTTTCTCCAGCATAAAGGCATTAACTTACCATCCGTCTGCACTGGCATAAATGAGAGGGTACTAGGCTCGTTTCAGCAGGCTGAGATCAAAACCTTTTAGCAGCAGGGAACACTTGGAAAGGCGATTGCTGAATGCTTGTGTTGTTGAGCATTTACAGAATGCAATAGTTGTACATAAACTCCAAAATTAACCCCACCAGGTAACTTAAGTTCTGCACATGTACTAAAATTAGCATTCTGGAACTTGCAGTATGCTGCAAGCATTACAGTAAATAGTAGTGAATGCTGCTGTTTCTCACCTTTAGCAGGTATTTCATAGGCCGGGGTATGTATAGCTGATGCAACAGAGATGTGTTCCCTTGAGAAAACTGGCCAATGGCGGGGGGGTGTTGTATCTTTTTCACACCTGGGCTTCACAAAGGTCACTAGCGAGTATCTACTATGAAAATGTAGTAGCACTGTATGCATACACAACATATTAAAACATTAAAAGCAGATATGCTATGAAATTAAACAGCCTGCCACTCATTGCTCTGTTATTAGATAAAAACATTTTTCCTATAAGCTCTGTAGAGTTCTTGCTTGTGTATCTTTTCACCGCTAGTGCCTTGCCAGAGATGAAATGAGGGAGCGTATTCTCATAGGTTTTGGGGCTATGAATGGAAGCAGAAGAGCCCAAAAACTCAGAGGAGAACTGATCGGGTAAGGTCTGAGTTCTGATTTTTCAATCCCAAGTGGCTCTAATTTCTTTAGCAAAGCAGCTAGCTGTTTGTACGATGAACTGAATTTGACCACAGGTCTAAACCTCTTGATTTAGCTACTTTGCTGAAATTGATCTTGAATAATATTTTCTGAAACAGAATATTTAGCTCACTGTAAGCATAGGCATTTCATTTTAGAAGGTTATTTGGTACCAGTGTTCTCATCTTGACACTTAAATTCCCTTTAAGTGGAAAGGAGTAGATAAGAATGTCGGTAGAACTGTGCTCTTAAGTTATCATCTTAAATTTCCGCTCCAGTTTTCATTTTATACCTTGAAAATTCAGAGTTTCCTGTAGCCTCAATTGCAACCAAATGTTTGTTATTAAAAAAAATAATATTTTTTCATCCCTTTTGTAATCATTATCTATAAATGTGAGCTTGAATTTTATGTGATCATTTACTGAAGTGAATTGTTAAATCTGATACTGGTTGGGCAGTAGTGCTGGTAGATGTTTCATGTGATGGGACGCTGATTTGGAAAGTTTTCTGAAAAGAAATTGCATGTGGAAGGGTGGTGTGGAATGTGATTATGAGACAGTATTTCTTCCAGAAGCTCAACTCTTCCAGATTTAAAAAAAAAAAGAAGAAAAAAAAGAGAAAAGGTAACTCTTATCTATCTGATCACGTGGCAGAAGTCTGGGGCCTTAGCTGTAGTCTGAGATTTTTGGCTTTGTTTTTAAAAGATGTCAAATTATTTTGTTTGTAGCGTGGGAGCAACTAGAGACTTCTGTCCCTTTGTTCTAAGCAAAATGCAGGCATATATCAAAATGACAGTGTCTCCCAGTGACTCAGCTGAAACTGATTTTTAAATGTTTTTTTTTTTTTTTCTGAAATTCCCTTATCTGTGTCTTCTTTAAAGATTTCCATTTTTGCTGGCTTTTGAATACCCTCATCCTGTGTGTAGAGTTTTGCTCATCTGGTCAGGGAAGAGGAGCTGTGCAGTGTGTTTTATGTGACTAATCACAGCCTACAAATCCAAAATAGATTTGTTTTCAGGATCAATAAAACTTTATTTTACTTTACTAAAAATAAAGCAAACTAAATTTAAGGAAGCTACAACCAGAAAAGATGAGGGAAAATTACTTGGAGGAGATGAGGGGGAGTGTTTTTAAACTGGTCTTTTAGGGGGTGGCTGGCAAACTTTCTGACTGTGTCACAGGGTAAGTCCTTGGGCTTTCTCCTCCCTTGCTTCTCATTTCAGTTGTGCCTGTCTGATGGAAGTATAAATTGGGCTTATATAGCACTGGGTAGGAAAAGGCACAAGGCGCGTGGCCTGCGGCTGCATGGGGGGCATCTTTGCTTGGGGACCGCAGAGCGGGTTGTCCCGTGTCAAACTGAGCACCTTGGCGAGGCTTTTGCATGAGCACAGAAACACTTTTCCATAGGGTGACCCATGCTCATGCAACGTGGATGCCCTAAGTAAAGTTCCTGCTCTATCCTTTCCCTTGGAAAACGTCTTGTAAGCTGCTCCTTTCCCATTTACCACCAAGCTGTGCTGAATCACGTAGCTCTGGAAGAGAACTAACGCTTCAGTTGTGGCTTGGCCTGGTGTCGATCTCCCTCCCGTTGTTCTGAGTTTCAGCCCAAGGAAGGTGTGGAGCACGGGTTCCAACCCGGCGCTGCTCAGGAGGCCGTGCGAGGCCGTGTGAGTGTTCAGTCCTGCTTGGGACAAGCTGGAGCGTTTTCCACGCTCAAATTGCTTCCTTTTAGCAGCACTCGTGGAGAAGGCCCTTGGGGGAGGGATGTGGGCGATCTGGTGCTCGCGTGAGGGCCGAGGCATAACCGCTGCTGGAGCCTGGCTTGCTGCTCCACAAGGACCACAGCAGAGCCCCTAGTAACTCATGGCTGCCCTCGTTAGAGGGGGGAAGGAACAACCACGGTGAGAGGGAGCGGGGGCCCTCGTTCTGCTGCGTCTGCACTAACGCAGCTTCGGAGCAGCAGCTGTCCTCTTCAAACAGCTCTGTATTCTTTCCTCCCCGTTGAGTAAGCTGCCCAGATTTGCAGTTTATAAAACTGGGGCAGCCTAGCAGGGGACAGGGCTGTCCGCGAGCCATCTTCAGGGGATAATAATATCGGTAATGGGATGAGTGCCACGGCAATTGCAGGGAAAGGGGAATTGCAGCGTGTGCGCGCGGCGAGCGGTGCCCGCGGAGAGGGGCCGTGCGCGCTCCCGGATGGAGCGGCGCTTTCCATGGCGCGCGGGGCGCACTGAGACCGCGCGCCGGGGCCGTCCCCGCTCGCCCTCCGCAGTGCTCAGAGAGGGGCTGCGTCAATGGGCTTAAATAAGCAAACAGAGCTAGCGAGGATTCTTTCAAGCTCTTATTGCGCTGCTTTCTGTCGAGAAGTAAAATATTGTTGGTAACAAAAAGAAATCGCTCCATTGGGAGAGGTGTTTTTCTTTTTGCACCGCACATCCCTCTCTGTCCCAGGCACCCAAGTGAGGCTCCTGCCGCTTCTCCCGTCGCATCTGCTCCAGCAGAGCTCCAGTTTGTTGACTTTGGGGGCTTGCTCCAAGGGCTATCTGTTTTATCTGGCTTTTCCCGAGTTTGTTAATGTTGCTATTAGAGGAATAGCACTGGTTGTGTGAAATCTTGTGTTGGCGTGTGCATTTGCTGCAAGTTTTGAAGGCAAACTCTTTTCCTGAATATTTTGAGCTAATCTATAGAGCAAATGAAATGCTCTTTGAAACACTTTTGTTTCTGCCCTTCCATCCAGGCCTCAGGGGCAAAGAGAAGCAAATACTGTAAAATCCATAGGTAGGTATTTTGAACAGCAGCCTGATTTAGAAATGGGCTAGTTGAACGAAGTCATATTTACTAATAAGTAAAGTTCTGGGGTAACTGATGCTTAGTTACTCTGCCCCCGTTAGCATTGTTCCAAGAGGCATTAAAAAGGAGAACGAACGGCTGGGAAAGGTTATCACAGGGAAAACTGTAGATTTGGTCTTATTTTTCTCCTCTTTATTTATTCCTGCGCGAGTAATACATACAAACACGTCCACACAGATCCAAGAGCCTACCCGGATTTGATGCTCATTCTGCCAAAGTACTTTCCAGTTCCAAAGCTCAGAGTTAGTCCATGACCTTTTTTGTTCAGTCAATCTTTTTGCTGAATACCACTGTATAACCCTGATGCTGCTACAAATCAAGCCATTTGGGGTTTAAATCACAATTAATGTTTTAAATAGTAAATACAGGGAAGTCTCAGCTGCCTCCCAGCTTGACAAGTCGACCGTTTAATCAGTACTTGTTAACTAGCTCTTATAAAGGAACTAGGAAAGGCCCAGGGAATGAGATGGGAATGTTTTCTTTTCTTTTTTTTTTTTTTTTCTACTTTTGTTTTAATGTGGTGATATTTAGAAGAGGGAAACCTAGGACCATAAGTCAGATTTTTTTTTCCTCCTTAATTTATAAAAGAAGGTGAACTGATAAAAGCAGGAGGAAGATTGTATTTGTTAAAAGCCTCCAATATCATTCCATTTCTCAGCTTTCATTTCTGTCTGAACAGTTTAAAAACAAACAAACAAAAAAAACAGACCATCTATTTTGTCCACCTGTATAGTTATCTATTTACTAGCAGCGTGTGCATGTGTATATATAAATATGGACCCCTATATGTGTGCTTTTGCAATGCTCCTCAATCATTTTTCTTCCCTAACTCCTAGATTTTAGTGTTTGACCCCCCCACTTCACAAAACAGACGATTAGGCAAGACCCATTATTTGGACATCCAATGCAGGCCCTGACGCGTTGCTAGGATACGGAACGTGGTCCCGTAATGTGGCCTCGTCGTAGGGTTGTAGTGCCTCGAGTGCAGGTAGCCAGCCCTACGGAAAACCCGGGTGAGCTCATGGAAGCGGTGGCGCCTGCTTCTCTTGGCCAGTAATTAAAAGGCAGGGAACGCGTATAAAACAATTTGGTCGTGTACTTTGGGTTTATTTTGACAATAAGCGAAGCACTATCAATAGGCAATTTCATTACGGTCAGTGTAGGGTTTGTCCACTTTGTTTCCATCTGCATTAATTTGGAGTAACTCTATGGATTTATTATCGATCGACACCAGTTTAAGCCATGCTAAAATTTGGCTGTGATGTCACTGATGTTAATTTTCTCTGTTTTCTTTTGCAATCCTATTACCTGGAAGTCTGTGAGCTGGCTTTCAATTTCAACAGTATCTATTTGGGAGCGTTATCTTACGCTTTATATAGTGCTCAAATGAGCTGTGAACTTGGTATGTTGTGAATAAAAGAAAATATTTGCTTTTGCTTATTTTTTTTTCTCCTTCGACTTGAGGGAGTTGTATAATTGTCTCAGATGTCACATCTAAATTGGCTCAGATGTAAGGTTTAAATGAGCTAAATCCAGGGCACATGTGATATAGAAAAAAGAGCGGATGTTTTCATTACTTTTCACTTTTGCCTTTGAAAAAAAACATTGGTGTATTTTCAGAAAAAAAGGCAAAATGAAGGTTGTTGAGGATGGGGAGTATGGTGGCTTTTTTTTTTTTTTTTTTTTTTTTTTTTTTTGTTAATTGCAAGGAGCTGTAATCAAGAATGACAGCGCAGCCTTGTTCCCCCGCAGACCCTCGTGGCACTTGCACAGGACTGTCTATCCAAAGCAAAATGCAACTCGATGGGACATCCCACCCGTTACACCAGAGAAGCTGTCTCATTTTGGGGGGCGGATGGTGGTGATGGCCTTCCTGGAGGCCAAAGGAAGGCGTGCTCGGCCAGGCCGCAGCAGGCAGCATTTTGCAGCGAGTTTCCAGCTGGGGAAGCGTGGCAGGTTTTATTCCTTGTGCTGCTGCGACACAGGAATTTCCTTTACTGGAGGCTCCTGCTAGCCGGCAAGGGCCAGGTGATCCCAATTCATGTAGTGTTTGATATCCAACATCTACCGGTCCCATTGACTAATACTGATGTATTAGTAGGATTCTAGTAGTGGTGGTGACCTGATCTGGGCTGCCTGGCTGTGTGCTAGCAGTCTGGATGGTGTCTGGCAGTTCCTGCTTCCAGGGACCCTGTGCCTCCGCGGGGTTGCACCGCAAGCACCAGGTTCTGATGAAATACTCCTGCACCTCTCTAATTGCATTCATGTGAACATCAAGTTAATTCTTGTGAAATCTCTTTTAGAAATGTCCACGTTGTTGTTTCTGTTTTACGCACACAGAGGCGTAGGGGCAGTCCTTGTTCTACGGGACGCTTGACGTGTATTTCTGCGCCAGGTATCTGCAATTTTGGGGGGTTTTGGGACACCTGTGGTTGTAGAAGTGCAACCATAAGTCTAACCAAAAAGAAATTTGGCATACAATAACAGAAGTAGAAAACAGTCTTCATATTTTGGCTTAAAAGCTTCTTCCAAGGTCAAAAAGAGAACCAGTAGCAGAGCCAGGAATAGAACCGTTATCTCCCAGGCCTTTTTCTTTTCCTTCTGTCCCAAAAGACACTATGCAAGGTACAATATCCATTTGACAAATTGCACAGTTATGTGATGAATTGCATTTATAATGCACATTTTATGGCCTCTTTTGGCCACTTCCTACTAATCCATCTTTCCTGGGGTATATTCTTAACACTCCATAGCTCTCAGTGCCTATTAAACAACAACACAAAAATGTTCTTTTCTCCCAATTGTGGACTTTCTTCAAACCAAAGAAGTTGAGATAGAGGCTGGGTAATATTCAGGGCTGCTCTAGTGACAGGTTTAAGGCCTGACACCCTTCAGCCTAAGGGGATAGGAAATAATTTCTGTAGGGCAAAGGGGAGATGAGAATTTCTCAATTTCCAATTTAAAAGCTTTACTTCTACTCCTATAAGCTTGTAAGATCTGGTATTTATATATGATTATATGATTTGGTGCTAAGTATAATTTGGACTCTTTATTTTTTTGTGGTAAGACTTGCATACTTTAGTCCAAGCTTTGCCTTTTATTACTGATCCTGAGTTTTGACTGCCTAAAGTCAGGTCCATACCAGGAATGTACATCTACTCACTGATATGCCAGTAACACGAGTATTGCAGAATAGAAAAATTTATTGTTTTTTTATGGATTTATTGTGGGGAAATTTAAGAAGTTAGGTACTGTGCTAAAGTATTTGGACTTGCACCCAGATAACTGGGACACTTAAAGATTAGGTTAAGGATGTATCTCTAATCAGGACAAGTGGAGTTGCATGGAAACCCCTAGGAATCAAGGGTGTCCTTGAAATTAGGTAAATAAGGTTATGAATAAGGAGGTATGTATATTATGAATAAGGAGGTGTGTGCACCTTCACGATAACTGATTTTTTGGGGGGCTGGACTTGTATTGCTACCACTAATGCATCATGGTCTGAGGCACAATGCTTAACCTTCCTGCAACCTAGTTTACACACGTGTAAAATGGATATTAAAACACCTATTTCTCAAAGGCCTTTTGATAATTAGTTAATGTTGAAGTGCTTTGGAGCTCTTGGCTGAAAGTAATTTATGGAAGTAAAAAGCTTTTTTTTGTGTGTGTGTATATGTATAGTCAGTATTTATAATGCTGTGTATAAATGCATCTGGTACTAGAGCACAATTTTAAAAAGTCCGAAGTACAAACCTGAAAATACTGCTATGAAACTGGGACTTAGGCTGAGATAGGGAGATAGAAAGGAGGAGAGGGAAAAAAAAAACTTTAGTGGAAGATCTTTTTTCTCTAAATTAACATTTTGGATGCACTTAATTTTCAACAAACCTTATGACCTCTTTCACTATCCATCCTTGTCCACTGAAAGACTGGGAGAAATAAACTTATCTCACCAGTTTTATCCTGCTGCCTTGGGCGTATTATATGGTGCTTCAGAAAACACAAAGTAGAAAAAAAAATGTTTATTTTTTAAATATGAAACTGTGTGGACAATATTATTGGTGCAGTTCTTGAAGTGTGTCCAGAATTGAAACCCGGAGGCAATAGAAGTGCAAGAGTGAAACTGGCCCTAGACAGTTAATAAATTCTGAGCAGAGATGCATAAATCAGCAAGGGTATTTTTTCAAACTTTTTTTTCCCCCCAAAGGGTAGGTATGGGGGAGGGAAATGCCTTTGGAGAATTGTTTTCTATCAGTTCAGAAAATAGAGAAAAGAATTCAGCAATACCCAGTGCTGGTTAGCAGATTGTCATTTTTGGGTTTGATGTTCCTGGGTTTAATTGTCTTTCATGTGAACAATGGCAGGAGCTCTCTAGTGTGCCATGCGAGCATGATAAAAGGGGGCCGTTCTTGCATAGCAATGCCTTTTTTTTATTATTAGCGTAAAAAATTAGCAAGCTGGAAGTCGTTAGAAGGAGTTCCACTGGCATTAATTGTAATGCAGCCTGAATTTGTTTGCAGACCAGTGCGGCAAGACAATAGCAGCAGGGAAAAAAGCAGTATTAATAGCCTTTTACTTATTGTATCATTTTAGTGAGCCTTAATAAGGTGTCTGCTGTCAACTGGAATTTATTAAAAAAAAAAAGACATGGTAATTGATGTATTGCAGTAAGTATGGATGAGGGCTCAACTTGATTAATGTATGAGTTGGCTTTTTAAGGCATTTTAAAAAGGCTTCTTAACTGGGTCTTAAGAGACTGGCACAAGCCCACTGTAAACTACCTCATTGCAGTTGGAAAACAGCCTGACAGCTGCTGATGTCTCCTGTGGCTTTGCTTTTTTTTCTGATCAGAGAAAAGTGAAGTAATATAGTCCTCGTCAATAATTGCAGTGCTTAAAAATCTTATAAAGGGATTTCTATTCTTCCCTCCGGAGATAACTTTTCAAAGGTTAAATTAGTTTTACTTGTGTGTGCTTCAAATATTTCAGCTCCCAATAAGGATCAAGTTTTGTTTTAAATAAACTGCTGGTTTGTGTGTTGCATTGGATTAACGCCTTGCTGAATATCTTCTGTTTCGATGTGAGATGGACACTACAAAGCGAACAGTTTAAATCTAACTGCATTCCCCCAAACATGCTTCAAGATATTGACTCACTAGTTCCTTTCACAAGTGGATATATTTTTTTTCTAGTTTGATACTGTTGAACTTCACTTTATTTATCTGCTTTGATGTGCCATCTTGCTACTCAACGTAATTTGAAGAAGTGTTACTCGTAAGATTTACGTACAGGCCTATGGGTAGTACTGACCCTGGTACCTTTGATTTCAGTGTTCACCTAATTTTCTCAGGCTTTCAAGAAGATGTCAGCCTAAAATATCCTGTCTGCCTAGATTCTTCTCATCCTACCAGAAGGCCAAATGAGACTTGGTAACACACAGGTCCCAATATGTTGAGCTGATCATTTAATGCAAATTATGAAGAAATTGTTTTGTAGGAGCACAGATATTAGAACAGTGGTATTTCTCTACCTACGTGTAGGCTTTTTGTTCTAACACCCTTGTTTTGTCCCAAACCAACCAGCAGATATTTGGCACGCTGTGTAGAAACATCACTTGTGCTTATCTAGCATTTCCATAGTATTTGCCAGCTAGTCAGTGAGCGTACAGAAAGATGTGTTGAGAAGAAACAGATGGAGGTGTCACCTATAGAAATAGTTCAATTAGTTTGAATAAATGTATTCCATATTTTCTGTTGGGGTCATCATGACCCTAAGGCACAAGGTGAAGCGTCAGTGTTTAATTTTATTAAAATTTTCCAGGTCTGTCTCCGAAGATAATAGGTGACTTTCTACTAGATACGTTAAACAAGGTTGTTCTCTCTGTAATGCTGTCCCCATCAGTGCTGCAAATGTCATCCAAGTGGATATCAAAGTCAAAGGGAGAGAAATGGACCTCATTTGTCACAGTAGCATGTTGTCCTTCCTGATAGCTTTGGGTCTTTCCCGGAGGAAGTACAAACGCTTCATTATAGATGTAAGCTTTATTAGTATAGACGTCATTAGGTTTAAGTCTTGGAAAAGCCTCTGCCTGCTAGCAGAGGCTGTGGCCCTGGATGCTGCTGCCTGTCCTTTTTTTTTAAAAAAAAAAAAACACATAACAATAACAACAACAAAAAATGACCATTTTGTGTCAGTGTGGCTGATACTCTGCCCTTTTCCTAGTACTTTTTGGACGTCCTGATCCTACCAGCGGATCTTTGCTGCTGTGAGATTCTCAGTCCCTGAAGGTTAAATAGGAGGACGTGGGCCCTTTCTTTTCAGTACGTTCCTTTTGCTTTGGCCAGACAGAAAGACCAGTCTAAGCCATTTCTAAACTCTGTATAATCTAGATGTCCATGCATCCACGAACTCTCCCTTCTGTAATGATTTTGTCCTCAGGTTTAGGACACCAGAAGCGCAGCAGCACAGCCATCCACATTTGGATGATTTTTCTTCTTCCACTTTTGGTTGTTCTGCCATTAAATGAAATGGCCGTGTCATTCTAATACGGATTCTGTTGTGTCTTTGCACGCAGGCTGCCTTTAGCCCAGGAGATCTAGCTGAGGGGTGATCTTCTGTGAACTGCCTTGTCATGTGACTTAATCCAGTGTGACACTTCCTTTTCCAGTAGTGGTTACAAAGAATCTTTCTCTCTCCTATTTCCTGACATCAGATGGGGGGGGGGTGGGAAATAAATGGTAATAGAGCATTGCATTAATTGCCCCTCGTGCTCCTTGCTCATCCTGTCAGCACCCGAGGCATTCGGGTCCCAAGTAACACTCTCTAGTGGATGAAATATTCCACTAATGCTAATATTTAAATACAGATATCTTTGATGCTTGCTCCCCCTTATTCTACTTACACCTCTGGGGCAGATTCTGCAATGGTCCAGCATGTCATCTCTCCGGTCAAAGCAAAAAACCCACCATGGTGTGTGATGGTTTCCTATGGTACTTCCTAACTCAGAGTTTACATAATGATTCACTTCAAGGTCTTGTTCACCTCCACTCATGTTCTCCTTCTCATTCCCTTTTGTCCTTTGTTTTTTGGCATGGCCTCTCTGAAATCCATTCCTGAATATACCCAAAGGTTGCAAGTATTTGAAAACCAGGTGTGGATTCGGATCAAAATTGTACAAATTGTTTCTATTTTATTAAGAAATCAGATTGAAGACCATTAATAAAATGGAAGCTCTGCAGCTTAAACTAACCTTGATATATTTGTAGACTAATGCATCTGCATAGAGCCCCGTCACCGCTGGATCTCCGCACCAAGAGCACAGTTGAATACGTTTTCATACCTCTGCATTTTTTTTCTTTTTCCTATCCCAAGTTAGGTCAATTCTCAGCTGTTCCATGCATCCTTCTGTCACTGACTTTGGCCAGCACTAGAAGAGCCATGCCAGCTTCTATGTGAGGCTATTTGCTGTTAAACGTTGCATTTCTTTAGTGGAAGAGAAATGTTGCAGAAGGAAGATGGAATACATGACAATTTTTTTTTTGGTAAATAAAAGATTTGGTGCTAAACAGCTTGTTTATCTACAAGAAATGTTACTCTGATGGGTAACATCATAGTGCAACCATATTGAGTTATAAATGGTGAAGGTGATGACACATTTATGTTGCTTTAGGTTCACTTTGTGAGCCAGGGAAACCGAAATGAGAATAGGAAGCAAAGGGGGTTATTCTGATCAGCCCAGGTTGTTCTGGGTTAGCTTTGCCATGTGCACAGGCGTGTGATACCCAGTTCCTGTGGCAAACCTGCAGTCGCAGAGATTTTGAGATCTGATGAATCAGGAAGATTTCGCTTTGGCAGAATTTTGGTTGCCCACCACATTTGGCTCGGATGCAGATGTGTTCCGCCCCTTGTTCCACAGTAAATTTTGAGGGGTCCCTTGTGCACGCTGCATGATGCCGCTTCCCCAGGGGATGTGTGGGAGTCACCTCATCTCCTTAGGCTGCAGGTGTGTGGCAGATCAGAATGAAATGGATTAATTGCTGAATTGTGCATTATCCTTCAATGGGAATTATCACCTAGCTATGTAGTACTATTAATTAATGTGATTATTTAATAGCTCTGATTAAATATAAAGTAGACTCGCAGGTGTTGCAAGGCAGGGATTTCTTCAAAAGTTCAAAGCATTTTTCTCCAGATTTTCAGTGACCCTGAATCTAATAAATGGAGTCAAATATCAGCTGTGCAACTTGGATCAAATATTTGGGGATAATCATTTATTTGTTTGCACTTTCAGTTTTAGAGGTGTACGCTGGAAAATGCCTCGTTCCTCTTCTGCTCAGGTGTCATTACAAATCCTTGTGCAAAATCCTTTCATTGGAGCTGAAAGAGGTTTCATTTCTCATGTGATAACACAAATCTCAGATTCCCTCTTCTAAAAGTGGCCTATAGTTATTACATGAGTAAAAATACCGATGATCTTGGCCAGACAGAGACTGGATGTCTGTGCTGACACATCAATACAAAGAACTGTTATCACAGGAAAATTTCTTCCTCTAAATCTGGGCTTAAGCTAATATGAACAGACATGCAGAGGCCCTGGCTGGGTGACCTTCGGTCACGCTAGACCGTGTCTGCTCAGGGGTTTCTTAGTTCATGTTAATTGATTGCTTGATGGGATTGACTAATTTATTTACTAGAGTTTGTGGGTTAACATGAGGATTGGCCTAAGCTATAGGCCAATGGAACAAAAAAAAATGGGAAAGGCCTTCATTAGCATTGATAGTATGGGCTTCTTGAACACTACTGCAGTTTATTAGTCTAGATGAATCCCCTTGCTTGGAGTATTAATACTTAGCACGATAAACACTTTCCAGATTAGATCGAAGTAGGATAGGAAGTAAATTTATGGTGAAAATATATTTGCTAACCAATAGTGACATCTATATACAGCCATTTCAAGAGCATGTTAAAAAAATACCTGTGTGTAAAATAGTTCTCTTTCATTCCTTTGCAGGCAATGGGAGAGGGATTATTGGGAGGGTCTGTGTTCAAAATTTTTGTTCCTTCCCTTTTTTCTTAATAGCATAGGACCCTCGTTATCACCTTTTGTGCGCCCCTGCCCTTCCACTCACCATGGAGGATGTGTATTCCAGCAGTTCTGCACTATGGACATGCCAAGAAAAAAACAAAAACCCTAATGCAAGATCTGAATTTTTAGCAAAGTACCCTCAAAGCTATGGTCTACACATAGGCAGGGTCGTCTCTGCTTCCTGGCAAAAGACCAGAACAAAAGTTAAGTTCCATATGGTAATTTGAAAGCATATCCCAAGTTTCTGGTGGCTGGGGTGAGATGGCTCTTTTGTTAACAAGGTTTCGTTGAAAGAAAGTAATAGTAGTAGCTTGAGGGTACAATAAACTTTCTCTTCATGCTGTGAGTGTTTCTTTGTACTAAAGTGACAGAAAAATAAGAATATATATATATATATAGTGTATGTATATTAACCTGTCTTGAAAATAGTCTTCCCCTATGAAAGCATGGTTGAAAAGCAGATTGTATTTGATAGCAGTAACTTAAAATGCAGTAAGAAGAAGCCTTTTGATCTGTTGCAAATAAACTCTTTTGCAGATAAACATGTTACAAGTATATTTTTGTTCATTTGCTATCAATTTTAATAACAACCAGTGGAATTGAGTTCAACCAAAATGGGTTCATATCAGCCTTTGAATACGTACTCTTAAATATTAAAAGATAATGATTTGTATGGCATTGTTATATAATGCATTTCTTGTCTTCTCTTGTGTGCATGTGACGAATTCCAGTCGATAAGCCCGGGACTCTGGAGTCAGTTGTCTGGCTAGTTATTAAGATTAAGATAAGTACCGAGAACGGAAAGATACAGTGCATTGTACTGCCCTTATGGGACGGGGCCACCTAGGATTCCAAGTGTAAACAATGAATTAGTTCTCCCTGGCTTATTTCAAACCTGAGGTGTACACTGTAAATATTTGTGAAATATGATGGAAAGAGTGTGGAAAGGTCCTTTTTTATCCATTAAATGTTCTTATGAAAAAGCGAACTCTACCCTGCTAAACTCCCAAATTAAGTAGTCTGTGAAAGTCTGAGACCAATTTCTGTTAATTATTTATGATTTTTTTCTCCTTTTCTGAGCTGTAAGGGGAAAAAAAAGGACAGCTGGGACTGTGTTACTACTGAACGTGCGGCACGAAGAGCAATGTAGTCACACTCACACAGTGGAGTTTAATCCAGATTTGGAAAAGACAAGGTAGGGAGTGATCTACAGAATATTGCAGTCAATGGAAAAGCTCCTTATGACTTCAATAAATTTTGGATTGGGTCCAAAATGAGAGTTTAGTGAGGTCGATGCTTTCGGAGTGTGCTGCTGCAGCCAGTGCAGCTGGTGCCTCCAAGGTAGAGGCTTAAGGGCATCACTCTGTCCTCTCCAAAGGGAGAGAGAGAGAAGTCTTTTTTTTTTTTTTTTCATTCCAGGCTAATGAAATATTACTGATATATTTTAAAAAAGGAGGCAGCTATTTTCTCAAGTTCAGTCATTGCTTCTCACTGAGCGTAGTAATTATGAGCTTTGCTACAAATTAGTAGCACTTCCAGGACAACAAACTTGAACCTGTCCCTAAGATTGCTGGAGGAGTGAGAAAAGCAGCAATTTAGAAAACATATCGAAGGTACGTGCTGCACAATGTAGACAACTGTGTAGCAATTAATTTTTGTTAATGAATTTAAAACAAGACGTATGGAAATGGTTGTATAAAGTGTATACCGCTGCTAAACAGCTAACTAGTCCTTGGGGTTTGCATTTTAATTATCTGCATGTAAATCATTTCAACAAGCATGATCTAATGAGTCAAAAACTGCTCTGAAATTTGAATCAGGATTTATAACACACTTTTCCCCCCCCTTAAATCCTCATGCCCTGCTTCATCAGATGGCTTTTACAGAAAAGCTCTGTATATGCTCTATGCTGCAATTAATCATCTCTTAAGAGGAAATGTTTGATAGGTTTTATTAAGTTTCAGAAGGATTACTTCTGAACTTTAGGAATAGCCTGTGTTAGAAGGGAAGGGACGTCAGAGAAGGCTTAAAGCCATTCAAAAGAAACAGAGTGCAGCTGCATCGCTCAATTATAGCATTTCTTATGCAGTAGGCAATAAAATTATGTGTGTGTGTACCTGTAAAAGCCACGCAAACTGCTCGTTCCTAAGAGTCTGAAAGTTCTATTACTGAATTGGAAGCTGTCTCTTGTCTTCATGTGCTCGTTAAATCACTGCTTCCTTAGCTCCCCAAAGGTATGTGCTACTGTTTCCTCTTAAGCAGCAATGAAGATAAATAGTTCCGCTCTCTTTTCTGTTTACAGCTATCTTAAGCAAAAGCAAAATTAAAGCAGAATCGCTATGGAATCAGTATTGTATGAAATCCTGAATGTAGAAGGAAAACTAGTTGGAATAGCTCAGTAAGATAATGATACAGATATACGTGCACACGCATTTGAGAGGCAGATATAAATGCATATATATATATATAAAACTTCAGTTACTAATAGAGCTAGACAATCTGAGTAATTAAAATGGTATCTAAATTTGGTGTGCTGTATCTGGATAAATGAAACTTGCCCAGTGAACGTGGAACATTTGAAATACCACACTGTTTCCTACCTCCTTTTTCACAGTGTGATCTTTTATCTTGCCTGTGTACGTTCCCAGTGGTTGTGAGGCTGTGTGGGTTGCTGGAGTGCCTGGATCATGTAAGCAGAGGGGAAAAATGGATGGGGTTCCCTGTTACAAAACTAATTGGCAGAGCTGTCCTAAGAGGGAAGTGCCTCGTGTGCTGTATGTTGCTTGATAACAGATGCTGGTTGCTGAAAAACATCTACAGACAAACCTGTGCCCTCACAGATTTTAGTTTGAAGCATTTCACGTGCCAGGTAGGCTCAGTCTCATTGTGCCCGCGTTCTTGCTGTGTACTCCCCAAATATACTTGAAATGTTTTTAAAGCTGCTTGGCTGAACTGCTGTCTGGTGTGAAATACCCAGCTAGTTAGCATTCCTGCCGGTTTGATATGATTGAGACCTTAACTTGAACTGACCTCAGAAGGAATAGAAGACTAATTGAGGCAGCCCTAGTTCTAGCTCTCTAGAGGTGTAAAACACTGCAAATGGTATGTGGTGCATGCATAAAAAGGTGTCCACAGCGGAAGGGGGACTGTAGGAAGGAAAAGACGGACTTTTCTCTGCCTCTCATCAGCCCCTTCCCTTCCCTCCTCCTCTTCCTCCCTCCCCCCAAATGAAAAATAATTTTATTTCTGACTTAATGTCATTGTATGATAAAATAATAAGAACAAAAAGGAAATGCACCCAAACAATGTAGAAGGTAAAATTAGGACAGTACTTGGGTGCCTCAGGGCTGTAATTAAAGCTATCTAGATAAAAAGAGATATTCTGCCTCAGATTTATGTTCTGAGGGCAAAAAAAAAAAAGGCTTAAAGAGAAATACAGCAAAAGAAATCCTTAATTCCAATGTATTCGACTCGCCCATCAGAAGAAATGGCATTAATTCAGGTACCCAATTACTGTAATGTGGTTCAGAGCACCTCAATAGGTGTTTCAATCTCAAGCCAGGACTAACATTTGTAATCCTTTAAATGCACTTAAGAAATTGATGTTACAGCCCCACAATCTGTTAGGGGCCTTGCTTCCTGGCTGATTGCAAAGTATCCCACCATTAATTGGATCATCAGAATGTGATCCGCGTTCTGGTCTTCGGATTATGTAAGACTGACTTTGCTCCGACGCGTTGAACCAGAGGCTTCCTTTGCTGGATATTTTGACCCTTAATGTAGATAAGTGGTATTTTTCATCAATCTTAGCTTGCATTAAAAAAGGGAAATGTCAATTCAATGTGGGGCGTTTAACTTAATTCAACATCTTTTAATTTAATACCTTGGAAAAGTTAGTCCGTCTCCGACCTGCCGCAGACTTCTGCTGATGGAGTGGTTTGTGGAGCGCTGTTGGAGGTTCGTTGTTCCAGCCCTGTAATACGATCAAGCCCGGAAGCCTCTGCGTGCTTTGTGTCTGTGCGAGAGGGAAAAACAGAAAAACCCACCAGCCCCCAATCAGCTTTTGCTGTATTGGTAATGAGTTTCCTCAGCTCCTTCAGCCTTTTCCCTAATGAGCGTTATAGGCGCCTGAGGAAACAGAAGCTGTGAATTAATTCAGTGTTTACCGCACTTCTGGTCTTGAGGTTTTCTTGAAGTTTTTGTGGATCTTGACGGTTACACTGATTTACTCAATATTCTCAATGCGTTTTGGTGCTAGAATCACATTGTTTTAGAAATCCTCTGCACAGACTACACTTACTTTCTCCTGAACGTAGTGGAGATTGTTCCTCACAGGAGGAGGCTTTAGCTCATAAGATTTATCAACAGAAACGGTATGGGACATGCTGCAGCATCTCTTCTCTTACACTGTCTCCTAACAACCATTGTAGTCTTCCTCTTCCTGCTGTGGACATAAGTTCCAAGACAGCTGTCTCAAATGTTTTTTGATGGAGATAGTAAGCTGTCTGCTTTGCTAGTCACTGCATTGAGCACTGAATTTATTTACTCTTTCCATAGTTTGGGGAAAACCCATTATATGGCTTATTGGTATGGTGATTCTTTGCCTCCTGGTTGTTAAGAGCAGGAGAAGGATAATGACATTTGGTTTCATGATCAGGGCTTACTGGTTCTTGATGGCTCTCCTAGAACATCTGCTTATATAGTGCGGGGTATGGCAGTGATTTTAAAAATATTCTCTTGCAAACTGTTCAAGAATACTTCTGAGCACTGGCAATATAAACTGCTTGGGCTCAGTGATGATGGGAAAGTGGTTGAACAATTTTGTTTTGCTTGATCTTCTAGGCTGTGGCCTCTGTGAGAGGGCTTTAGGGTGCTACAGGTTAAGGAAAAAGAAATTTTTTGAGGCAGCCTCTATATGTTTCATGGGGAACAGAAGAACAACCTGGAGGAAAATTGGTCTAGTTTGCTGAGTAGAGATAAAGGTGAATACTTTGAGCCAAGGAGTTTAAAAAGGAAGCGAGAAGGCCCCATGAGACATCTCAACCACTTAGGATGACATCCTGTGAACTTTTTCAGTATGTCAGAAAAAGTAGCTGTCCCTGTAGGAATCCTTGGTCTGGGTGAATTAGGTTTGGTAGATGGGCAGGCAACCTCAGTTAGCCTCCTGGCTGAGTGGGAGAGGCGGCGGGTGTGCGCTTCTGACCAGCACAATTGGTGTAAGAGGTAACATAGTGGTACAGTAGAGCTGGATAACCTTTAGGTCTAAAGACTCTTACCCAGAATACAAGAAAGGTGCATTAAGTTGACCAGTCTAAGTTATGGTTTGTGTTGGCGCTGTCTCTGTCTGCATTGGTGCAGCTCCTAGCACAGAGGCATCTCATCTAGCGTAACAGAAACCACTGCAGTGCTACTACTAAGTGCCCTAGCTAGAAATTCCTGTAGGTTGGTGACAGCCTGCCAAGTAGGACACCTTTCATGGTCCAAAGGTGTTTCATTTTGCAGGATTTGAATACAGTAGGTTCTTTAAACTGTCCGCGTGAATAAAGAACGTGGATTTGTGCTGTACCATCACGCACGCGCTAGTCTCATGTGCAGAGAGGGGCCCAAAGATGTATGCTTATATGTTATTCAGGAGGGTGTTACACCCACCTAAGTTTAAGTGTTTTAAGAAGCAATGTTGAAAGAAGCTCATTTGGGCAGACTCAGACCAGGTATAAGTAGAGCCACCTCTTCCAAAGTCAGCGAAGTGGTATCTGCTCATGCCAGACCAGTTTAGGTCAGAGCATCTAGCTCAGAGGCATCTAGACAAGTATCAGTCTTGTGCTCAGCTCATTCAGCAGTGCCACAAAGCTCTCCTAAGAAAGGAGAAACATAAGGTAACCCCATAATCACCTTGGCCATAGAATAGGATAATGTTTCCTCCTGCTTGGGCCTAACCTTGAGTAGGAAGCACATCTCTAATGCTGGTAGTTCTCCTCACACACCTGCTTGTTTCAGTAAGCTTTATATTAGCATACGATGCTCCTGGGTTATTTCACTGTATGTCGGGGAGGGGGGAAGGAAACCTTTTGTAGCCTGTGCCTACACCTTCCCCGGCAATTGATTTTAAAGGCAGACAGTGTATCTCTGGGTGTTTTGCTGTATGGAGTTGCATTGCAAGTGCGTCACTTACAATCTATTTAATTGGAGTCTTGGGTGACACTTCTCTGCTGCCTTATCCCCAGATAGAAAGCTGATCTACGTTTTTGCTTTAAGTACACTACAAGGTTGGAAAGTAAAGTTGAGTCTGCAATGAAGTAGATATATTGGCTTCCCATTCTTTGAAGACAAATGGAATCTCATCCATCGCTGCTACACCAGTATGCCGGTGCTGTTTCAGGCTGCTTTGGGTTAGGATTTCAGTTTGCCCTTCCTTCCTAATGGGGTCCCTTGGTGGTGAATGCCATCCGAGCACAGGATGGATGAGATGCCCTAAGGACCTGTATCAGGCTTGCCTTTTAAAGCAGTACCTTGCTGAACTGTGAACTGGGGCTTTCCTGAAGTGCTCTGCGAGGAGATGAATTCAATGCCGAGACAGAAAGAAGGAATGAAAATACCACATCCAGCAGCGTGTGTCAGTCTGAAAGCACACAGTATTTGGTGGTAGTATTAACATGCATCTAAAATTGTGATGTCAAGTGTTTCTCAGTGGCTTCTGTGCTTTGTTCCAACTCCCGGGGGAGCAGGGAGAGAAAAATGGCTGGAGCGTTTGCTTTGGCCACTGTCAGAGACACACTCACACGCAGCAGAATTAATTCAGTCCCCTCTAATGACTGTCAGGTGCCTCGTTGCTGGGAATTGCCCCCTCCATCTGCAAATCGGCCCAGTGCATTTTTGCTATCTGGGACCACGCTCTTTGCTCCGCTCCCGCATGTGCTGCCTATCAAAAGCTTTCCCTTGTGCTGCTTGGCATCGTGCTGTTTTCTTCTTTGGAAATGTAATCCCTGCGTGGTCTTCCCACAGGAGAGAAAGGGGAAGGAATAAAGAAATTAAAAAGGGCTGAGCAGGATGGAGCAGACCCAGCGTGGCCGCCTCAGCGGGGCTGGCGGGTCCCTGGGCAGAGGTGCTGGTAGCGCCACGTGGCTACGTCCTAACATGCGTCAGGTGAACGCGGCACTTGTCTTCGTGCTGGGGAAACATCCTTTGCCAACTTGGAATCCTGCTTGGGTTCGTGAGTCCCGCGCGGACTCAACTGTGTGGAATGAAAATAATTTTTGAGACAATGTTGATTAAATCAGCAAATCCCAGTTTTAACCCTCTTGCAGCACAGTGCACAATCTAAGCACAGTGTCTAGTGCCCACCCTCGCGCTGTGGACTATCCCTGTGCGATCTGTTGGATGCTGCTACTCAAAATGTAGGTCAGTAGCATTCCAGCAGGGGAGCCGTGCTCGGGGTATTTTGATGCGTCGCGCGTGGCAGCTCGTACGTATTCGGGTGTGGAGCTGAGCAAGTGTCTTTTAAGTGGCTGGCTGTGGTTTGCGCGCCCGAGCGCTGCTGCTGCTGGAAACGCTCTGTGCCGTGCGGTAATTTGGAGGGTGATGTTTTCGTACAAGCTGGCCCATGTGAATCACAAGCGAGCTACTTTGTAATGATGAAAGGGTGTGAGCGCTCTCCCTGCCCTCGTCCTTCCCCTCCCTGCCTCTCGCTCTATTTTTCTTTCCTCCCACCGCCTCTTTGCAACACAGGGAAGCAAATTCCAGGGTGACACTGATGATCCTGCTAGGAATGGGTTAGTCTAGTTCTTGTACTGCATTTTATTGTGTTTTTCCCCTTGCTTACCCTAAGAAACCCATGCTGACCCAAGTAGCTTTGAAGGCCCTGGTAAATGCATGCTATGGAGTGAGAAGTGAGATGGAGAGCACATGTTCATCCAAGATTTGGGAAGTGGTAGGAAATGACCCCTTACACTTCTGCTTTTTAAGTCTTTAAGCCCTGAGCCACCCTAAATCTACTGTCCCTATAAAAAGCTGCATTTTAAAAGGCTTTAGGAGGCTTGCTGACCTTGCAACCTACTTTGTAAGGAGTCTGCACCCACAGCTATTAAACAAAATTAATTTCAGCACTTTTAAATTGTTAATCTTGCAAAAGACAACTTGCTTGCTCTCCAGTGATCCCACAGGTCGTCATTCTGCGAGCTGCGCGCCATCACCAGGGTTCGTGGCTCTGAACATCATCAGTCTGCTTGTGGTCTCCCAAATGCCTTGCAAAATTAATTCCCCCGCCTGCCACTCTTCCTCCCCGGCCGCTCCTGGAGAAGCGGGAGCCTGGTGAGCGCTATGGCCGTGGCAGCTACTCCCGAGCAGCTCATTCTCATTTTGAGGTTGCTCTATCCTAAATCAGTGCTTCCGATCCTCAACTTATGGTAATGAACTTTGGGCAGCAAGACATTAATTCAGGTAGGAAATGGCAGTTTTAGTATTCTGAGTGCGAGGTTTCCTATCAAAGAGGCAATGCCCCTTGTAAGTTAAGTATCCCCATACCCATGGGGCAAATATTTTACCAGGTACTAATTTATTTTTTATTCTTTTAAGTGTATTTTGTCTGCCTGGCCGTGGGACTTGGCAATGTTGTCTTTTTCCCCTCCTTGCAGTGATACGTGCGAATGCTGTAGGGGAGAACGCGTGCGCTGTATCTGGGATTATCCTTCCTGGTTGGTCCTGCTCTTTCCACCGCTTTTGTCTCTGCCACTCAAGCCAATTTCAGCCATCCACCGGCTCTCATTTGGGATAATAGCCTCTCTTCTTACCGTTGTCTCGTCATGTTTGATTCGGTGGCACAAGGGTCTTAAATTAGCCAAAATGTTTGCATGCTGGGCTTACTCCGCCGCCACTACCAGTTGTGGATCCACTAAACCACTTGATGCTGAAATTGATGATTGCTCGGAAGGAATAAGAAATTGTTGGTGGCTACCGGGAAGATTCATTCACGCCGAGCCCCTTTTAAGCAACGTAGAGGGAGGGAGAGAGAGATTTCCTTCATTTTCCTGCTGCCTGGCTGGTGGTGGGATTGTGCTTGTGCCAGGTTCCTGCTGCGTGATTACAGCCTTGCTAAGCTGCGTAGTTCCTGTGATTTTTGAAATAAAAACAGAAAAGGGGAGGGGAGGGGAGTGGAGGAAGGAGGCAGAAAAAGCTCCAAAGATTTGCAGTTAAATTTAGTTGCTGTGTGCAAACTCGCTGGTCTGGTGGGGTTTTTTTGTATTTATTCCCCCTGGCTAGAAGTTTGCATGGGAGAAGCTCTACCTAGCTGGAGGCTTCCTATGTTGGCCTGCTGGGACTGGTGATGTTAAACACAGCTGGGTGCAGGCGGCTTCTAATATTCACTGGGTTGAGGAGGATTCATCATTACCAGGATCTGGAATCACCTTGAAAACACCTACTTTCTAATGATGCCCTCTGCCCTGCAGTGCTTACTGCTTTTTACTTGTGTTATATTGTTCGAAGGCCCAAATTTCCGAGGAAAATGAAGAGTGGGAGAAAAGCAAGAAAACATATAGTGCTGAGAGCCTATACCAAAAAAGGGATTGGTGGGGGGGAAGAGCTAGTGAGCATTGCATTAAATGGGAATGGCTAGAATAGCCCTGGTTATAAAATTGTATTTTAGAAGTCAATGCAGTCACATATGCAAAATCAGACTGAGTGGATTTGGTTTCTTTTAAAAAAATATGGCATGTTTTGGCATTCTTTCGGAAGAATCTTGCATTAGACACTGGATTGCAGACTTACTTCTAGCAGTAATTTGGGCAGTCAAACGGTAATAGGCTAGTAAGAGGTCTGTGTGAAATGGTTCAGGATATCCAAAGGCAAGTGGTATTTAAGGGAGAGTAACTAATAAAAACTGTGCTTTAAAAAAGAAAAATACCTCCACTAGCTATGGATGCAGAATGCAAGATCCCAGCCACCAAGAAACATGGTTTCCAAGATAAAATTTGTTTTATAGCCCACTGAGTATTATGTAGGCAGGAATATGATTGTATGGCATTCAAAATGACAAAGATGTTCTCATTTTGATTATTACTAATGTTAGTAGTACTAATAGAGTAGCCCTCTTTTTCCAGATTTTTAAGCTGCATATTCTCTGGCACAAGATTCCCTTTTTCTGTTTTCTTAAAAAAAGAAAATCTGTAAATCTGAAGGTGTTGGCATATGGTTTTATTTCTCTCTGGTATGTAATAAATCTTGAACAAAATTATGTGAATGACTAAATCTAAGAGCAGGAATCTCTGGGGTGCAGCAGCAGAGCGTGGTTGTGCACATCGAACTCGAGGGGTTTTCGTTTGTACCAATTAAGAGTAGATTGGAAAGTCAGGCGACCATGGTGGCTTTAGTCCTGTTATCTGTCTCTAACTGCTGTACTGCTCAGAATTGCTGATTTCTCTGCAAAATCATGACAGATGTATTACAGGAAAATGTATTGGTTGAGGAGCTAGTGAGAGAGTTAATGCGAAGGATAATAAGTAGCTAAGGCTGTGTCCTCCAGCAGACTTCGATGTCTTTTGATAATGTATGGGACGGGTCAATCTGCCCTATTAGCAAATGTAGCCCGTTTATGCTCTACATACAAACTAGTGATTTGATAACGCACTAAATTAGTTTTCACAAGGTATTAATATGAGATACTTAATGGGATCATCATGCTTTTGCTACAGCCGGTGAGAACGCGTGCTGTAACAGAAGCACGAGGCAGCGTGACATTTGGGCAGCCAAGGAAGCGAGTCTTGTGACTGAATCACGAGTAGAGGAATCGCCAGGCCTGGGCATTACTCGGCTGCCAAATTATCATCTGTGTGAGTTACCAACAAGCCTTCTCGCTTTTCGCATCTGCAGACTGGGGCTGTGCCCTTCTCCTTGCCTCCTTGTAAAGCCGAAGCCGCCAGGGCTTGCAAAGCGTATTCTTATCCTCGCATGCCGTGTTGCAATGGTGCAAATAAGCATAATTCTGTCAAGTCTTTCTGCCTTAAGAGACTAACGCCATCCTTCCCCATAAATGCCGGGGCATTCCTGCATCTAAGAGCAGAGAAATTACAGGTTTAAATATACTCAAGTAAATTTGAAGGAGAAATTTAAGCAAAGTATGAAAGAAAAAGTTTTGTTCTCCTTATTGCAACACTCTACAACTGTCACTTGTGCTCATTACGTGCCAGTGTTTAACTAGTGTTTAGAAAGCCATACCGAAGTATTTAATAGTGTCATTCAGCGGAGCTTGTTATATTTTTGCAAAGGCAGAAATACACTGGTTATGGCACATGGGGAAATACTCTTCCCCTCATGTTCTTGCATTCTCCGATTTTATAGGTAGGTGACCTTCTCCGGCCCATCAGCCATCAGTCTGTAAAAAAAATCTACGGATTCGAGCCTTCCTCGTATCTGATCTTATGTTCAGTCCACTAAAGCAGCCGCTCTGATTAGAGTGGTGCTGACTTTATAAGCTCGTTTCCTCACCATCAAAGAAAAGGTTGTAAAATAACTTTTTTGAGTGGGTTTTTTGTCTTGCTAAATAAAAATGTAAAACTGCTGACAACAGCGTGTGCCCGCAGTTACTTTTGGAAAGATATGTTTTAAAATTCATTAAGCAAAAAACATTTTGCATTGGTCACATGAGTGTTTAAATCTATTTTTTGCTAATGCCATTTTCCCCCTTATTTATAGGTACTGTGCTAAATCGTCTTTGCAATGCACGATTTTGTTTGCTGTAGCATCTCACAGCTAGTAAAAGTAGCCGATCCTGTTTGAGCATTGCCAGGCTTGGCGCTTCTCTGAGCACGCGGGAGCTGCTCCTACCTTTCTGCAAAATGTAACAAGGATGTCATATATAAAATTACCCTGTTTTGAAAGCATAGGAGCTGCAGCCCAATATAGATCACAGTGGAAAATGACTCAAAATTACATGACAGCTTCTCCCCCGCTCCCCCTCCCCTTTGCTCAGCCTGTTTCCCAGTTTGGCTGCGGGAAGGTGTAGTAAATTGGGATATTTCAGCTGGCTCAGAATCCCCTTGCTTGCTTCATTAGGGCATTATTTATAGAGTCACAAAAGGGTAGCCTCATCTGAGGCGGGTGTCCCAAAGGCTGAAATGGCCTTTAAAAAACAAAACCAGCTCGACAGGTCGGATCTCCACCGGAGCTCCTGACTTACATATTCTGATGTTGCCTCTTGGTGCTGCGGGAAGGGGAAAACCTCCCCGTTTGGGGCTGAAATCCTGCCTTCCAGAGCGTGTGGGAGGCTGAGGAGCGTGTGGGCGCTCACATCCGCACAGCCCTCCTGGGCGCTTCTCCCAGGCTCGCGGCAGACGAGGCCCGCGGCAGACGAGGCCCGCAGAGCCGGGCCGGGGGCGCTGTGTTTTCCCTAATAAATTCCCTTCTGAGCCCACTTGTTAGTCGAGCGCTGTGCGCGCTAACTAGAGCACGGGCCCTGTGTCTCGGGCATAAATTACCCCGGTGCGCGGCTGTCTCGCCGCGGCCCCCCAGTTATGGATTACTTTGTTCCCGACTTGACAGGAACATAATTAGAGCTGTTGATGAAATCTCCCAAATTGTCCCGCCGTGGCCTCAGTGGTCAGGAAACGGGGCTGAGCCCGATTTGTCACCGGCGCGGAGGTGCTAAACACTTCATATTAACGGCGTTATTAATGTGCCCTCCAATCTGCCCAGGAACGGGGAGCCGCTCGGCGCGAGCTGCGCACCTCAACGTGAGGATGACGCCGCACGGTTAGAAGTTTCTGGGGGTGGGAGGGAAAATGCTAATCTCAAGTGAGTATTTTTTCTCTGTGTGTGTTTTTTTATTCTTGATTTATGATTTATTTATTTAAAAGCGGCGATTTGTTGAGGCTTTGCGTTGACAGCCTGTTTTCTGTGCCATAGGGTCTGCTGACCTTTTGGCTGTTTCAGTGCCAGAGGAGGCTTTGTGTGTCCCCAAGGGAGTGAGTGATCTGACCATTGCAAACCCTGCCAAAATATTTTGCTAACGCACTTTTCTAAGGCAGTGCGTAGTGCACGTGACCAGGAGAGGATGGTGAGTCCATGGTGAGGGCCGCAGTCCGTGAGCTGCTGGGGGCGAGAGGAGGCTGCGGCCGGTAACTCTGCTCTGCGCCAAACACTTAAATTTTAGCGCTGTTCCTCAATGGGCTGAACCTGCAGCTTAACAGACCTGCTGCTTAACTAGATGGGCCCATGTTAGAGAAGTGCGCTTGAGCCCTGCAACTGCAAGCAAACAACCAAAGCCCCTTGGGGCCAGGCATCTACTGACATGAAGGATGTTCATAGTCGAGGGTCCTAGAAGTTGACCAGTTGCTCTCTTGGACTCCCCTCAGAAGGAGATTTTTTTGAAGAGAGCTGCTGCTGTTCTCAGCTACAGAAGCAACCATGCTTACATGGCTCTTCAGTGTAAAAACACAAGAGTTTTCACCTGTACTGTTTAAGGGATGAAGGCAACATTCTGACAACATAATGTTTAGATGAGAGCCAGAAGTTTCAGAAACAGTAATTTGGTTCCTTGAGCTAGTCTCTAAAGAAGCAAAAAATGAGCTTCTCTAACACCTTGGTGATTTCCTTGTATTAATTTGGGACTCACCCCCACAACTTGCCTGAAGTTAATCGATCTTTAGTAACAGTTTAAACCCTAGGAATGTAAAGCGCTTCAAAGCGAGGGCTGATGTTCTGCAATCAGTGTCTGAGGTGCCCAGATAGACATAGGTAAAGTCAGGTCCTTCATATTAATGACATTTTCCTGTTGTGGTTCATCTTTGAATATGTTTAATTTTTGCTGGACCAACTCAAAACCGCCTCTTCTTTGTGGCCGTGGCGTACAGCATGGTCCTACAAACAATGATGCTGCTATCAACAGGAGGGAAGTGTTAAAATGGGAGGTATCACTCTTTAATCTTAATATTTGTAAAATAATTTGGAATCTAACTCTTTATCTTTCTCATGCAAATCAGTCTATTTCTAGTAATGAGTAATTTAAAGGTGTTTTTCTTTTTTTAAATGTAGTTGCCCTCTGGAAATCAGGATCAGAATCCAGGATTCTCAAATTAGGTGCTAGTGCATTCAGATACCCTGCTGATGACTCTATTATTAGAATAAAGTAGGCCAATATTTTTCTGTATCTGTTTCTTTCTGCTGCTTTTGTCTCTTTCTTGCACAGTTCATCTTTTCACATTTTTCTTTAATTTCTCCCTTTAATTCATTTCTATCAAAGCCATGGGATCTTGGAGGCTTTCTAAATAATTAGCATTTGCACTGTGTTCACAACTGTATTGCATTCTCTTTTGTGGTAGTCTTGCTTTACCACTGTTATGAAGTGGTATATTATTTGGGATAGTCTTACCCAAAAGCATGTTCTACGCTGTCCTGTTTTTTTTTTCAATGAATGAACGTTATATTATTTCTGCAATGCATCTAGTTTTGTTTGTTTTCAGTTTCTAGTGGGAATGTTAGGATATGCCTTGTGTACATACAAATACAGCTTGTTTAATTCAGTAGGGCAAAATGAATCATGAATAGAGGTTATCCCTCTCCCCTCACAAGCCTAATTCTGATTTTCTTACTTTTGTAAGAATAGAAAGCAACAATACTTCTATGGAAATTAAGTCAATTTCTCAGATCTGAGAAGAAAAAAAATATCAGAATTGGACTATGGAGTATACATTTGGAAAAAGATTTTACAGTGTTAGCTATGGAGAACATGTGCTAGTAGATGCTTATGTTTGAAATAAGGATTCATAGTTGATCATTATAAGAAATAGGCTTATCACTTCATAAAGTCTAGGAAATACTGTTTTCTTTTCCAAACATTTAAATTACTCAGCCATTTTATACACTAAAACCCAATTATAACTTGTAAAGTATTTCAAAGTTATTTCCTCTAGGAACTATACATAGCTAATGTTTTATCACTGTTTTATCACTGTTCATATTCTCAACTGAAACCCTTCTACTAATGAAATAGGGTTGAAAAATGTTCATTATAAGACTAGCCCATGCAAATCCTTAATACCCAGTCGTTTGCCTGCATATGCACAGATATGTGTGCAGACACATGTGTTTTTACATAATATGTGGACAGTTCTGTAAACTGTTTCATAAATGTTATATACTTAATAGGAAAATGTCACCCTGAAAACAAGCAACATGGAATTCCGATATGGCTCTCAAGCTCCGGAATAAGGTTTTAGAACGTACTTTATTTACTGTCTCTGAAATGGTGGTAATCAGGGAAAAGTAGAGCTTTCTTCAGTCACCTCTCTTCAGCCATTTTGCACCGCTGATGCGCAGGACGTGTCAGAGAGAAGACGGAATGTCCTGCAGGGTTTTAGCAGACGAGAGGGCCTTGCTGCTGACTGGGGAAACTTGCTTTAAGCACCGCCTTCCTGCTGCTTGGTGCTAACTTAATACTAGACCTGACCTGGCAAATATTGGTGACATTTAACTTCTGAAAATTGCTGCTGGCTTTTCCTCAAAATGCATAAATCTTTGCTGTTTCCCAGCGTATAGCTACTTTTATATAGCAAACTCCATTTGACATTGTCCAGCTATGAAGTTGCATGATATTTGACCTTTTTGAGGTCAATGGATTTCAAAAATACACTGTACTAAGCAGTAGAAGAGTTTATCAGATGCTGTTTTCTGAGCAGAAATGTATATGTGCATCAGATCACGCTAGTCTAGGGCAGGAAACAGTCATGGGAATTCAGATAATGCAGTAGCCGGGGGAATTCATGAGTATGAAGACCCAAGAGCTACATACAAAACTCACATCATTACAACACCATGACAACTTAGTAAAGCAATCGTTTTGCTGAATGTTTCTATTGAGTGCAGTGTCATTCACCTATTGGGAATTAGCAGGACAGTATTTGGCAAAAGTTGTTCCCTATTCGATGCTTAATTACCTGTGGGTTGCAAGGAGTTGAAAAGGAAGTTCTTGAGATGGAAAAGATCCTCCTGTAATGGTCAATTAAGAGAATTGGAGAACAAGATTTAAAAATCGGGATCAATTTTATTACACTACTGTGGGACCACAGGTCCTACTTATGGAGAGAGAGAGAGAGAGATAGGAAAAAAGAAAAGCAAAGGAGCTTGAGTTCGATCAGATTCTGGTGATTCTCTTGAAGAGACTGTATGAATTAAAGTTTGCAAAGATATTAAGATCTACTAAGTCAAGTCATACTTGTCAATAGCTCCTCTTGTTGGATATTTAAAGTTCAAGTGCTTGTTTGCTTTAGTTAAGTGCTCTGAAGTGCTTCAAAGAGCATTGGCCCATTTATATAAACAAATAGAGAAACTCACTGATAGTCTTCACAGTCAGAGTGTATTACCCTGTATTTGGAAATCTTTTCCTTGTGTCTGAGAGATTTGCATCATCAACTTGTAATATACGGGAGTCTTAATTAGTATTTCATATTACTTGATCAGACGGACGCCTTCGCGGATGTCCATGCACAATTTCTGTTGCACAGGGCCACAAAGAAATAGAGAGTTTGTCAGTTAATAGCTCGGATGTCCTTTTATCCGGAACTGAATGCCTGCTTTTCTTTCAGATTAACTGCAATACTGGAATTAATACTTAGATTTTTCCCATATTTTTTCCTTCTGCTCAACTATGCTAAATTAGGAATCTTTAGTTTTTAGCATTTGGTGAGAACTGCAAACAAAGAAATACTTAAGTAATGCTGAGCTGAATTTATTTCTTCAAATATCTCTGAGGTCAGTGGTGGCTTCCTGCCTCTCTGAGGGTTCTAGTGCAAAGATCCATGCAAACATGTTCTCAAAATTTGAGAAAATCCTGTTGTAATGTGTATGATCACTCCCAGAAAGGAAAGTCTGGAGTGCTAGAAAAGATCGTCCAGATGTTTACATGTTTCTCACAGTTACACAACAGCTATACCAGAACTACAGGACTCTTCTGCAGGAACATCCTTTGGCCTAATGATTTTCCCTTTTTCCTTTAATACTCAAAGCCTAAGGATGTCATAAAATTGTTTACTGAAAGATAGAAGGCAGCAAGCCATATTCCCTTTTGTATTTATAAACAAACTAGTGTTTGGAAGACTCCCTGGGCATAAATTATCCACTAAGGTATTAAATCATGAGGCAGTTAATTCCAGAAGCAAAAGTAAACCAAGCACCACGCAAGTACCCCCACAGTGCAATATAAAAAGAGCACAGGGTTCCATCCTAAAACTAAAATGGCATCTGATCAAAATTATGAGGAAAAGTTATTTTTATTTGCCTGTGTTTTCTTTTATGCAGCTCAGGTACTACCTGCAAGATTCAGAACATGTCGTAAGCAAGTGGATTTAGTGGGTATTTCTAATTTAAACTGCTATTTAATAAAACACAAGTTTGAGGTATCTTACAAATCAGTGAATGTAGCGTAGTTTGAAGATTGCTTTTGTCACGTTTGATTAGCTCGTAGAGAAAGCTTTCTAAATATTGGCTGTGAGATTAATCAGGCAGTGTAAGGCCTTGAATTCTTCCTCGTCAGAGGGAAACAATATATATGTTATTTGGCGATAGGAAAAAATGTAACTTTTAAGGATTTAAAATTTATGTTTCAAAGATTGGATCAAATGAACTTTGAGACAATGCTTTTTAAAATTGTAGTTTTCCATATTATACTTTGCTTTTCATAACATGTTCCCATATTACAAGCTGATAGTACCAACATCATTACAATGAAGTATGTTCTCATTATTGACTCCGTTCTCAATTAATTTTAAGTTTGTCATGTTTTAATGAGTAGGATTAAACTTTCATATTCCAAATATTCCTCATGATGCCTGCTTAGAAACTTAGAAGAACATTGTTAAACAGTTTGAGTATGAGGAAATAAAATATTGCCTGGCCAAGTTAGAAAGTGTTCAGTGTTTGCAAACATTTGTAGAAAATCTTTAGTGGTTCTGTGCTTTGGGACAAAGCTTTAAAATTATTTCTTATTTCTGTTTTTTTCAATAAATTCAAAGATTTATTCTTTTTATAGCCTTATTTTTAAAATGAACTGATGCTTGCACTTTTACTTAACTACCCTGCTTAAACAAAATTGAGCAAAACAAAAACAAACAAAAGAAAAATCCCTGCCCTGTCTTTACCAGTATAGATCATATTCTTTAAAATGCTTCTTTTACCCAGTGCATGTAAAATACATAAACAGTGTGAATATATGTGGCTCTGTTGCCAGAATGTTTCTATTGACTTCCGCATAGCTGTTTTTTTTCTCCCAAATTTATTGATAATTATTACATAATTCTTGGGAGCGATCTGTGCCTCTCGGTGTGTGGTCTGTGTAAGCAGATGGGTATCCCGAGGTGGCGATGCGCCGCCTCCGTGGCTGTGGCAAGCGCGGCAGGCTCCTACCAGGAGGAAATCCTTTGTTAGGTATTTTTACAGTGGCGCTTCAGCGCGTATCAAATTAAAGCAATAACCTTCCAGTCTGAACAGCAATGTCAGCTGATACCGCGGTTGGGCCCAACACACGTGCGCGTAACCCGGCAGGCCTCGAACCACGAGGCGCGGCGCGAGGGCCGCGTGTGGTGGCCGTGCCCCAGGACGCCGCGACCCGCCGCTGCGCCTGGCCTCTGGTCACACAGGCACCTGATCTCGCACGGCCACCCGTGTGTTTCACTGACACTAACCTCTCGTGGTTGTGCACCGTGGTTTTCCATCTAGCCTTTCTGCAATATCAATAGTCCAGACTAATGGCAGCGCTGAACTTGTGTGAAATTTGCCTTGATCTCACGATCAAGCTCTGCACATCGCTTAAGACGACGTTCCTGCCTTGCTAACTGCTGGCTCAGGGGAAGTGGTGCAACTCTGTTACGGTTTCACGCTGCTGGGGAGTAAGTTGGTTGTCCCCTGTGTGGCAATGCGAGTTTTAGACGACATCTCCTCGCTGTCCATCCTCATGTGCATTTTGTACATGCATCACTATCATCAGCAGCATCTGTCTTTTCACTGATGATTTATTCATCTTCAGGTCTCTGTCTCTTTATACAATGCCAGATACTAAAATTACCTCTGTCTGGAGGGAAATGCATGATCGCAAAGATTTAATACTGGTTTCAAGATTTTATTGCCAATAACTAAATGTGAAATTGCTTTAAATTAACCAGTAATTATTTAGAATGAAATAGTTGGAATGAAGTAGGAAAGAGTTAAAAAAAAAAATCCCTTTCCCAGGCAACTAGGCTCCCTCCTTCCAACAAAGCTGTTGCAGGAGGTTTCAATGGTATGAATAAATGTATTTCTTTTAACACTTTTGTTGTTTAAAATGCTATTGTTTCATCTGAGGTGTGAGGAGATGTGCTAACCTTGTCAATGTGGGTGCAGCAGAGCAGAAATGATAACTGTATATACATTTTTTAAAACAAAAATACAGGGAGAGAGGGAAAGCACGCCTGTGTGTGTGTGCGTGCGCGTGTGTGCGAGAGAGACAACTTATTTAAATCCTGAATACAGTCAGACCTCATATGCATTGTTAAAAAAAAGCCCTAAAGAATTGCATATGGATTAGGGGGATGAATATTCTATTATTTCAGTCTGTTCTGCTGATCTTCTTATTGTGACTTTGCGCTTCAGAAATCTGCCAGGAATTTGGCTTTGCTGTACTAGGCAGTAATTTTAAATGTGTATCAAGCACTTGATAGTGTATGATTTGCGTGCTGTTGCATTCCCATTCCCTAAATTTTCCACCAATTTATTACTTTTTTCATACTGTTTTAATATTTCAGGATGATGAATATATACAGCATCATTAAAGGTAAATAAAAAATGCATGAAATTAAAAAATGGAATATTAGATGTTTCTTTGCTGTAATCCCTAGGTCCAATAGGAATGAAATGTCTCTGTTCTGTCAAGTAATCCCTAAACATGATTAGGGACCTTGTAGTTTCCACATAGCCCACATAATATTTGTATCATATAAGCCTATTTATGTAAGGTTTGAGTAAAAGTTGTTATTAGAAGACCTATAAACCTATTTTACAATTCAAAAAGATACGCTTGCCTCTTAATCTCTCTACTCTTATTATTTTGCTGGCTTTAATTCATTTTGCAGAATTCTGTTACATCTTTTGGATACTTACGTCATGCGTTAGCTATCCCAGCAAAATGTATTTTTAAGACACAGGCCTAAGTTCAACAGTTCACCTACTCCTGTAGTTTCTCCTCAGATCCGGGTTGGAAGGGACATGCAATTCTTTCTAGGTCTTTTCAACATCCAGCTTTAATCTCAACCTGGGGTCAGGAAATGTAGGGATTGTTTTTCTGCTTTTGGGGAAGGGGAGTTGGAAAGGGGGAGAGGGGATTAATTTTCTCTGTTTAAACCATGTAATATAGCTCAGCTTCTGGCAGCAACACAGGAAGTTTTAGAAATCAGGTTTTGATTTGCCTGGCCAGTAGTATGGATTTAGGGAGAAAAAGCTTGATAGAAGGAAAATGTGAATGAGGTTCCAAATGTCAAACAAAAAGGAGAGAGAATTGCTGCTTCTAGTTCTATTTTATTTCCCCTTCCGCTGTAGTTTGGGGTTGCAGTAACCTAATCCGTCCCCCGCGCGCAGAAACGAGTCTGGTCCTTTACATCTGCTGGGCTCCTTCCAAGGCCCTGATGTCAGCCGTGGGTTTCTGTGGGCTTTTCTCTGTGGAAGGGTGCTGAGAGCTCTGCTTTGTGCAGAGCCTGTGGGGCTGGCACTGCAGAGCTCTCCCTAGTCCTTGTTTTCCATGGGGATCCTGTATTGCCTTTGGCATGGGTGTTAATTGGCCCTTTCCTCAGCTTCTCACCAGCACAGTAGGGGCACTGGTAATACCATTTGTGTGTTGTAAGGCTAAATACTGCGGTATTCAAATTCCATGATAACCCAAGGCAAATCTATTAATAACTAAAATAAAAACAGTAACTTTTATGCACCTTCATAGTTTGACCAGCCATCCACTAAGAAATTATTCCTAAATGATAGCAGAGAACAGGTATGGTAATTCTACATTTCACATAGGCAACTTGAGGCTACTGTAATGTTGTGTTACTGCTCAAAAAAAACTACAGAAAGGCACTGATTTTGCTTCTATATCATACTGAAATTTCACTTTTATTTTCAGCTGTTAGGATGGCCTTTGAGCAATAGCCTTATTCTTGTATTTATGAACCGTGAGAAGCAAAACTGCTCACTGCTGAGCCCGGGGATCCTCTTCCAGGAAAACTGAGATCAATAACCGTTATCAAGTCTACATTTATAGGGAGTGTTAAATGACCACAAAGTCATGATGTTCATCAATTAATATGGGGTGCTTAAAGCTGTGCTGTCACTGCCCCCCGCCACCACCCTGCTCCAGTCAGAACTTTGCATCTTTGCTACCATTGCAGACGGGCACTTTGAGTTCTTAGTTTTTGTTAAGTTGTTTTTTTTGTTTGTTTGTTTTGATTTGAGATGCAGTAAGACATTTGTAAGAGGGAAGTGACCTTCCCTCTCAGCTAGCAGTGGAAGCTAGGAATGAGATGATGATACTTGAGACTTGTGCTCAACACGGGAGAACTGCAGAAGCGAGCGCCTTGGTGGCCACGAGCAGGACAGGCGTGCACCGCAACTAGAGCTGGGCCAAACCTGAAGAAAGAAAATCCAGCCTTACACAGAGATTCGTCTTCAGATGCCTTGTTACCTCTGTTTAAGTGGAAGAAAAAAAGGGATTTAGAAAAGAGAGCTTAATTTAACAAATTAATATTACGTGTTCAATCCGTAAAAATGAATGAATTATTTGGATACTTAATAGTGTAATGTCTTTGAATAATGCCGGTACTTAAGACAGAAAAAAATGGTACCGTGAATGTGCTGTGTATGCCTTTTATGATATTTTTTACTAGTTTTATGTTTATGGGAAGTAATATCATTGTTGCAAAGTTTCCAAATTGCTTTTTACACATATGTGCAGAAGTTACATCTCCTCCTTGTTACAAAATGAAATGATGCCCTGAGATGCGGGCATATTAGTACGGATCTGTGGAGACAGTAAGCCAAATCCCGCTTGCTGCTATTGTGTGTCCCCTATGAACAACCCCAAGAAGCTAAGTTACGGTTAGGGCATGGTGCAACCAAGTCGACAAGCGTGTGCTTAAGTACAGTATGGAAGGAGTAGCAGAGAAGCCTCCTGGGACCTCTCGTGCTTAAAGTTAAGCCCACGCCTGACTGGCTCCTCGGAGAAGAGTTTCTCCCACTCGGTGGAGTACAGCGTGCTGCAGGAATAATGGCAAATTATGTAAATTGGCAGTCTGCAGAGAGAAGAGCACAAATCAATTTCAAGCTCAAAGAAAATAACGTGCATACAAATTTGTGGGGGCCGTGTGGAGGGTATAGGAGGCAGGCGACCATGGCGTGCGATTGGGCTGCTCTGGAGGGCTCGAGCAACGTTACACTGGCGTTACTTGAGTTTCTACTCAAGATAGTCTTCGGAAAGGCCACGCCTTTTGTGCAGAAGAGGAAACGCAACCTCATGAGCTCTATTGCTACAAAAAAGAGAGACATTTGATAGAAATGTAGTTCAAAATAGTAGTAATGTTGAGCTCTAAGCAAATAGGCTAACCCAAAATCTGCGTATCTGGTCTGCCAGGAGGCTCTGCTTAGCTCTAGCTGCGCACAGGGCAGCCTCAGCAATTTAGGGGGCAAGTCTCTTGTACCCTACCTGATGGCTAAGGGGAAATGAGAAGCCCAAGAGAGCGGCCCAGCTCTCTGCCATGCTGGCTCCTGTTGAGGGAGAGGGGCTTTACCCCAATGGGAGTTCAAGGTTTGCGGGGGACTTTTTAATCGCCCTCATCACAGACCCAGTGTGCCCTGTGCCATGCATTTAAATTCATTGACAGAGTTAAGTCAAGACTGCGCAGTGCATGACTGTTTTATTTATTTATTTTACACAAACTAATACATGGAGGAAAACAGGAGGGATCAAATTTAGCTGATTTACCTATATCAGATGTTTAATGGGATGCTTAACTTGATTGCTCCTTCAAAAGCTGCTCACAGTAGACAAGCCACTGAGAAAATGTCTCTGTAATCAAGGCCTCTGTGTGCGTCTACATTTTGATTTACATGTACAAATAAGCAACGATTAATGCTGGTTACTGTATTAATGCTGTTTGACTGTGATGGGCGGTCTTGGGTTCAAAACAGCAACTGCAGATTTTTTTTAAAGCATTTTTTTGATATGTTTTAGAGGAAAATACGCATACTTGCCTATGTAAATGGAAACTGTTGAACTCAAGTTGCATAATGCTCCTTGTTGTCATACCTAGAAAACATTGTCTCTTTTCAGCAAGGTTAGATATTTTTCATCTTAATAGTTAGGCTCCATGTTAAAACTAACATATTGGTCTACTTCTGTATACTTTAAGGGCCCCATAGATGGATTATATTTCCATATTTAAAATAAATTACTAGAAAGACCCTTGAACAGAAGGACAAGAAAGGCACTTGTATATATTTTTTTAGGTATCACAGTGCAAGTTACACTTAATTCTTCCTCAGGATTGAACGTATTTCTGACTAGACAGTCACTATCATCACCCTTTTTTTTTCCTTTTTTTCCTAATTGGTCTTATATATATGAAGGATCCTAGAGTATTGGACCTAGATTCTTGAAAATACTGGGACTTCCTCATTATCTTTACTATAATATTTCTACAGAAGTGAATTATCAGTTACACTAAGTCTTTTTTTTTCCCCATGGCACACTTGTAACAGCTAAAATTAAGGGAGTTATGCTTAGAGTCCCTCACACAACTCATTCCACTATGGGCAAAGTTTTGTTGTTTTCTCATAGTAACCTTTACAATCCAACCGATAAACATTATTTCTGTTTTAATGACTCCCAAATAATGTCATATTTAAATGAAATGCAGTTTGCCGCAGCAGGATTCTTTGAATTTATGAGCATTTTTGTCCCATATCCTACAATAATGTGACAAATATTATTTGCATTTTTACTGTTTTCTTGAATACTTTTAAACACCCATTTTTAGGAGACTTCAGATTGCTTTTGAACACATTTGAATGCATTTTTAGCTATCACCAAGCTTAAAATAGGAACCCTTTTTTCAGCTTATCTTTATTAAACACCTGTAAAAATCAGTGGTATTTCTTTTTTCTTACAAAGCTTTCTTCCTTTAACGAATGCAAGAAATGCTGCACTGTTTATTCTAGTATGGGTTTCATTTCTTGGCGGTAATGGGCAGTTAATGGTCTAGTGATGTCTGCAGCATACACACCAGCATTCACCGACCTGGATGTCAGAAGTAGAAACTTGAAACTGCAATATAGTGGATCCACTTTTTAACCATAATCAATTAAGATTTTTTCATTCTTAAACAAATTTTAAAAAATATTACCCAGAAAAGAGCTCTTAGAAATGGATCATTCTCTGTGAGTGATCATGCATGCAATAAATCGGTCATGTAAAGAGTAGGTGGCCAGGCCTCACAGTAACGGATCAGTTATATTTCCTTATGCCTTTTCTGTGAATAAAACTTCATTTTGTATTTTTTAAAGCACAGGTGGATTTTTTAGCTAAATACATACTTAACAACAACAACAACAAAAAACGTTGTTTATCATTTTTATAAGGTAAAGATGGACTAGCAGCTTAATCTTGCTGCTGTTAGAGGCAGATGTTCCAGTGATTCACAGGCTTTCTCATCTTGGCTGGATAGAGCTTTCTGTTTTCCTTTGATGTGGGTGTTGTTTTTTTTTTTTTTTTTGGGGAATGGAAACTATCTGATTGTTTTTAAGACAGTGTTTCGTGAGTGGAATCAAAAAAAAATCATTTGAAATAATTCTTATATCTCTGTAAAATCATGCTTAGACTTTTCTTAACATTCATAAGTCAGTGGGAAGATTTCTTTTTTGTTATGTTGCCAAAAAAAATTTTGTGTACATTGAGAAAAAGGGAAAAGTCACCATGTACAGAGTTTTGCACATGAAACCAAATGCTACAGACCCCTATTTCAGCAGTCTGACAGGAGCCGGTTAAAATACGAGCTCCGTAATGGAACAACTGGGAAGGGCCTAAGCAGGAACGGGAGCGATGACAAAAGTCACTGCGCTGATAACCAGGGACGTGGCGTGTTTACGTTTGCGGCCTTTGATGGAGCGTGAGAGCCTGTTTTCCAGGAGCGGCGGGGAATGCCGGAGGAGGGAGAAGCCTCCGGCGCGGCGGGGAAGCGGGCAGGTTGGCGGTGCGCCGCTCGCCGCCGCCGCTGCCTTTCTGATAAGATTGTAAGAGTTGCCAATATCAGTATTCAGCCTTGTGAAGCGCGTGTCACGGCGCTTCCACGTGAACTGAGCTGAACTGTCTGCGCGCACCGCCTCCCTCGCGCTCTCCTTCCCGGCGCTCGCCGCATTGAAGTCGGGGAAGGGAAGAAAAGATTTGAGGATCGCCCAATTTGTTCTGACACGAGGAGATGTTTAGCGCTGTGAAAGGTGGCGGCGGCGGCGTGCCTGAGCGGCGGCTCGGCAGCCTGTCTGCTGGCACCGCTCGCTTTGCGGCCTCTCGTGTTCCTGTGGCGTCCTGCGCTGCGCGCTTGGAGCGCGGCGCTCCCTAGGGCTCCGCTGCTCAACGCCTTGTTAGACGGGGCTTGCGGTGCCACGGCTCCTGCCTTTATATTTGTACTTGCTTTTTCTTTAATATTTCAGGTTTGTATCAATCCTTTTTTTTTTTCTTCTTTTTTTTCCAAGGGATTCCCTACAACTGTAATGCTCTGTTTCCCCTAGTCACCTTGGTCTCTTGGTAATGCTAAATTTGAATAGTATCAGCCAGAACCCAACGAAGGAAAGAAACCGAAAGGCCCTGCTAAGTTAGAGCTTTAGGCAGCCCTCTGCACCTTTGACTTCAAAGGAAGGTGCCTTGACCTGCTTTTAGAGATCAGCCTCGGGAAATTCCCCGTTGAATGGCCAAGGGGGTGCATGGAGTGCTAATGATAAAAGGGACAGGGCCTGACCTGAAGCACCTGACTCTATAGCAGGGGCCGCAAAGAAGGTTAGTAGTTGAGGTTTGCTTGCTTTTTGTGGTTCTCTCCGTTGTTTAGATACATCCTTTTCCATCGCATCGTGTTAGCTCCGGGATGATGAATGACACTAAGAACATGAATTAGCGAGAGCTAATGCTCACCTCCTATCACTGAAGCATTATCAGGTACCCTGTTAGCCACAGCTCATACCCAGATTCAGTCTTTCTAACGCAGATCAGATATTAAAGATATATGTGTTCATTTTTTCAGCAGATAAAAATGTTATTTTTTATTAGCCTTCTCGAAATACATTAATTAATGGATGCATTTAATCCTTGTTAAACTATTAGATATAATCTAAACTCTCTTTCTGTGCTTAGTCTTCTCTGCCACTTTTTAAGGGCATGTCCTTTCTTCCGCTATCACCGAAGTTATTGCTAGCGACAAATAGCAGAATGGTAGTGTCCTTTCTGCTTCCTGCTGCTTTGGCATCCCAATACTCTTATCCCAGAAACACGCTGCACCAAATCTGTATGTATCTATATGGTTGCTCCTCAACAGTTGCCACCATTCACATGGGCTCTCAACTTTAAGTTTTCATGAATTGCCCTTAAGACTCCACTCTGAGGTGGAGGAATCTGCCTCTCCCCGCTTGAAAGATTTCTAATGTAAGGTTGGATAAATTCTTCAAAATTGCATGCCTAAAGCTGAACCCCCTCCCCCCTGCCAAAAAAAAAAAAAATGTACAAAGACAGCTAAAGCTCAGACGCTGTTGGCGAACAGCCTCAGGGCTTGTTTCAGGTAGGGGACAGGGAAATGAGACCTGGGATGGGCCATTTTCAAGGAACCAGGGAGGAGGCACTAGACTGAACTGGTAGATATTAAAACAAAGTTGTCTTCCTTTCTGTAGCATCTATAACATCTATGTAAGCATCTGTATAAACTTACATATTGTTAGTGACTGGTCACAATTACAAGATGTGATGTAGTAGCAGATCTTACCATGTGCTTGGGCAGAGTCCAAGTTAGGAGATCAAACTCCTGTTCTCGGTAATTACCATATCAGGGAATAGTAATAGCAGCTTCTTGCTGTCGGTAAGGGACAGAATACATCAGAGTATTAAAGGGCAGTTTGGTGGATCTTGGCCACTCAAGAAAAGACTCACACATCCATAAGGATCAGATCTCTTTACTTATTATCCAGCATGACTAATAACTGGGCCCATGCTGCAGCAGATGTAATTGATGTCTGGATCATATTTATGTAAGAGCTGCTGTCATGGTTCGTTCTCATTTCAATGTGTCTGTCTTCATTTTGCTCGTGAGTTGGAGTCAGTATGAGCAATCATTAGCATCTCTTAAAACACACACCAAGGAATCACAGCGTCCGACTCCGCTGGGGGCTGTTAGAGCTGTGTTCTGACCCATGCAGCCTGGGCCTGATAGGGGCAGGGGTCATCGTGGTTGGTGGGGTATGGACTGTGCAAATTAAGCATGCAAATTAGTAGATATTTCTTCTATAAAAAGAATATGGCTGCCTTAAAAAATGCACCAGAACTAGTGAAGAATGTATACACTGTTAACTGATGTTGAGCCTTTCTAAACAGTTGGTTACTGAAGTTAACATTTCAAGCTAACTACTTTGCATTTATTTAAAAATTGACTTAAAGTATGGTCAATGACTCAACTCATTAAATCAATTTAAGGATTGACCTAAAATGACTCATTAGATTAAGGCATAGATAGACAGCCAATCAAAAAAAAAATCCAAATTCTAGGTTTGTATCCTGATTTGTTTTGTTTGGTACTAAAATGGCATGATGACCAAAAGCAGAGGCAAGGGCATGTATCTAGGTATTATATAATGGCTCCATAAAGCGAGTAACCAGATATCAGGGAAATATGTCTCTGATTTCTTATCAGTAAGTGAAGTTTACAATAATGCTCTAGCTGTGAGAACACTAGCAGCACACCTAGATACTATTAATTTACCAGTATTGAGTAACTGTTCTGTATGGGCCTAGGTTTGTTGAACATTATGTATATGTTAAACAGTTTTCTATGGTATTTAAAAATTGACATTTCAAAGAGTGTAATAGCATAATGAAATGTAAACCAAAACCAGGAATGAGTTAATTAGACTAATGATCCCTTGACTCCTTTATTAGCCAGCTCTTTAGAAATTGGGATTAGCTTTGTTTTCTCTGCTGAATAAAGACAGGAAGGATGATGTTGATTCTAGTAAATGACAGCACCAGAAGAAATGATTGTTTTCCTGTTCGTTATAGGTTTCATCATTTAACATAAAAATTTAGTTTTTCTGCACACATACCTAATTTTGTTATGCTTTGAATTCAGCTTGAACTAGGAATGAGAGATGGGGAAAGTAGTTTAGGAATGCCTCCTGCTTTCAGATGTCAGTGATAACTTTAAAAATGATCCACCATCTTCTGTGTCACTTCTGGGCTTGAATAATAGGACAGAACTGGGTTTAAATTGGAAAGAAGCCTTTAGCAAAGGCCGGTTTGACAACTTTTAGATTTAGTTATCGAACATTTTATTTGTCCTTTAAATAGCAGTGTAATTTACACATTTCTCTTGCTTTTAAAAGCTTTCAAAGAACCACAAGAATTACCTCTATAGTGTTAAAAGCAAGCACATGCAGAAGAAGGGGATTGTTTTTGCAACAAATAAGAAGAGGCATAAGACCGTAGCTGTTGGTGAAAAACATCATTAAAACTTTTTGCAGTTCCAGACCTTGCTCTCAGGAGTCACCCAGGCCAAAGAAAACCTTAAATAAAGTGCTGAATTACAGTCAGGAAAAAGAAAAACAGGATTAAATTGGTGGGGAATTAGTGATGATTCACTAGGCTAATTTCTGTCCTCTTTACTCTCGTGTAACTGTTTTGCAGAAAGTGGAATTGTACGGGTATAACAGAGGGCAAAACTGGAACCGCTGACAACTGGCTTTTAAGTTATGTTTCTTTCTGGTAGATCTTTATCCTGCAAACTAATGAGTTTCCTCAGCTTCCTCTGAAATCTATAGGTAGAGAGGGCACCCAGCGCCTTGCAGGATCAGCTCTTTAACAAATGCCTGAAGAATGCAAAATTTATCACACAAATGAGGCGATGGAAAGGAGGTGGCAGCCGCTGACTTATGAAGCTTTTTACTTATAAGCAGGATTCATTTACTATCCCCCGCACCCTCATTAAGCATTTTTTGAGCACCGCAATGAAGTGCAAGTAATAATATCATTTGTTTATAGGGGAGTCCGCTTCCGCGACGGCCGCTCCCAGGAGCGGCGAGCCGAGGGTTTGGGGTTAGACGAGCAGTGCCTGATGCTTGCCGGTTATCGCACGTGTTCCCTTGCTGCAAGGACGTGTCCGTATGGATTGAGGGCTCTTGGCAGCCTTTGAGGGACTACTTAGGTGCTCTGGTGTGAGGTTCACCTGGTGCCTTGCAGGAAGAGGCGAATCCGAGCACTGCCGACGCCGCGCCTGACCTTGCGGCTCAGCCGCCGCGCGAAGTAGTGGAATTAAAATTTCCCATTCTTTTGCATTGTCATGCCTCGCATTGATAAGCACAAAGAAATGTAAATAAAAAAGACCTGTTTCGCACCCCTAGCTCCAACCTTTTTGTTTTACGACAAAAGCTGGTTAATTAGCATACTAGCGGTAAGCAGCCTTCCCAAACTCGGCCTAATTATGCATTCTGTTGACCGTGACTCCAGTCATAAGGTAATTGGCTTGCAGCAACATGACATTTCAAATCATCTCTTGAAATTACATCAAAAAGCCAGCCTGTTTTGTTTTGATAGGGGAACAATCAATTTGATAAGTGGTAACACAGCTCATTGTTTCACATTAATTAGACTAATTGCAGCATGTTAGCCTCTGAAACAGGCAGGACTTGGAGGAGACAAAGGCTGCGGCCTTTAGCATGCAGCGCATGCCGCCGTTCCGCTCGCTTGCGCAGGCTGCAGGCAGAAAACAGAGTTGTTAGGATCCAGCCTTGCGGGAGGCTGGGTGTTAACAGGGGTTTGATGTGTTATGCTTAATCCACTGGCTTTCAATTATAAGATCCAGCTTCAAAAAATCCCGGGGAGAGGAGGGGAGGGGAGAAATGAAAAGAAGGGGGAGAAAAAAAAAGGAAAAAAAAAAAAACGGCGGTTTGGCCAAAGTTCCTCATGATCTTAGGCTTTCAGTCCTCTAAAAGGCGAAATGGGGCCAGACGCAGGATTGCTCGGAAGTTGGCAGCCTGTAAGGCCTTGCTTGGAGAAGACCTGTTTTCCCCCCTGGCTTTTTCTGCCCCTCCCTACGAATGGTTGCAGGCTTAGGTTGAATCTCCCTCTTTTAACTTTTTTACCTGCTAAAGGTATATGTAAGGGGGGGGAAAAAAAGTTTGAGGGTGGGTTACTGAAGGCAGAGAATATGGATGCATAACCCACTCACGCATTTGTTATTTAGAGCATCTTTGTTTGCTGTTGGCATGACCAGTCGTTCTTAGTCCTGTGGTGATTTTTATGATGGAGCTCTGTCATGGTCAGATTGACATGACCACATGGATTTCACCTGTGACCTAATTGAAATGTAAAGCGAAGTTTGAGGAGATGAAAAGTTTATGGGGTTACCTCAGTCCACGGGCTTGGCTAGTGTCCTGGGTGTTCATAGCTTCGTTCAGCATTTCTTGCATGCCAAACCCAACATGGGGCAGCTGGATCTGTAAAACCTGTGTTCTTTGACCAAGATCTTGTGAGGTATTTTTGGCAAGTGGAGTCATAGTAACTCCTCAACTGAAATGAACAACATTGGAGACCCGATTCCAAAGTTGCATGAAGGTAACAAAGATGGGTTCCTAATGCCAAATTTGATGTCTGCTCTGCACCTCAGTCCCTCTCTGTTCAAACTGAAGGCTCTACCCCACAATTTTTTGAGTGCCGGCA
The DNA here is from genome assembly GCF_059628265.1 of Tinamus guttatus. Lineage (NCBI taxonomy): Eukaryota > Metazoa > Chordata > Aves > Tinamiformes > Tinamidae > Tinamus > Tinamus guttatus. Next base: position 3,371,397 of record NW_028288567.1, on the reverse strand, counting down.
TTTCACCTGCCACAAAAAGTACCTTACGTTTAATGAAAGAGGAGAGAGAGGTGGTTAGGGGGGAAGAGTCATTGTTAATAATCATGGAATTGCTTGTGTGAAAGTTAAAATTCTTTAGTTGCTCTCCATGAAGAGTAAGATGCTTTTCAAGTGAGGCAGAAGATTTTGATGCAAGTTTCTACAGCTTAGTGGCAAGAAGGCATGGAATTCACTTACACTTTTTTGTTTCCATTATCCCCCACGATCATGGGCTAGTTAAAGGATAAAATCTCTGGAGCAGAGATTTTTAGCTAAGTTCTGCCTGCAAACTATGTTTGGAGAAGTGTAATTTCATTTAAATAGAAAGATTTGCTTCAACAGCTTAACATTGTCACTGCTTGTTGAAGCTATATTTTTAGTAGTTTTGCTTATGCTTTATGCTGGTCCCTTAGCAAATGGTCATAAACTGTGCTCCCAGTGATTTCATACTGCTGATTTATTTCCATCATTTACTGGCAAGAATTTAAAACTTAAGAATATATTCAAAGCAGTTGGTTCCCTTCTACCTCCTCTCTCCTGTTCCTCACTTTTCTTTCCCTCGTTCCGCCAGCCTTTGAATCGTCTTTCTTTGGGCACAAGGGTTAGTTATGCAACTCCAAATGCCCTGATTTTTGCAGAGAAGCCCCGGGTCTGCTCAGGAGGTGAATTAGGAAGAAGCCCTGGACTGAAGGCTCTTAGCATTCCGTTTCGGTGGTGGTTCCAGTCGCCTGAGCACGAGCTGGAAGCGGCGTTGTTAGGATTCAGGCTGGCACCCTTGCTGTCACTGCTGCTTCTCGTGTAGCCGAGTTCCTGCTCGGAGCAGAGCAAATCTTTGCTCAGTTAAGCGGGCGTCAGTCACAGGCAAGCTTGGCTGCCAGCCCGGGCTTGTTAGGCTTTTCCCCGCTCCATCTGAATGAGATATTGATGAGACATTGCTACCTAAACAGTGTCGGGAAACACAGGATTTTATATATTTATACATATGTGTATATAAAAAAATGGTCAGGTGGATGACAGAATAGTTTTAAGAGCATAACGTAGGTTTGCAAGGCTCTGCAGGGATGCTTGCAGTAAGGCACCTGCCTTGCCTGCTAGGTGATATAGATCATGTATGATCCTGTTTAAATACCTTTCCCTGCTTTCTCAAAATCCAAGGCTAAAAGGTAACGCTGGCTCCTGCGTGAGGAATAGGGCAGAGGCACACGAGCACACTGAAACACAGGGATGTGACCTGCGAGGTGCCGAGTACTCTCAGCAGTGCGGGGTTGCTGATTTTGGCCCACATCAGTAGTGGGCACTTGGCTAGTGCTTTTAAGTCGCTTAGTTACTTTCCAGTCAGGCAAAATCTGCAGGATGTTCTTTAAAATGAAATAGAAAAGAAGTGGTGAGAAATAAAGTTACCAAGTTTGGGGTTGCATAAAGACAATGACAATGGGTATTTTGAACAGAGTGGAGAATAAAAGGAAATTGGAGACGAGGAGAAGGAGATAAAATAGGCCTAGTTTTTAAATAGGAATGGCTGGCAGAGCTATTAATCATACAAGTGTTTGAGCTGTAAGGGTTGTGTAAGTGGAGCTAATACTAAAGAAAAGAGATATTTTGCAGATATCTGGAAATACACTTTTAAAAGCAAAATTAAAGGGAGATAATGCTTGAACAGATTAATGACATAAAATAATAATTAAAACCCCCAAAACAAAATAACAAGATCTTTTAAAAATCAACCTCCTTCTATTGGAGCTGATTTATATGGGATAATATTTTAATAGCCAGTGGTAGTGCTAGTTTTGCTGTATAATCTTAGCTCTGAGATTTGACTCTGACCTCATTTACACCAATGCAAATAAATCCAAATTAGTGCTGTTTCTCTAGTTATATGCTGCAACTGTGACCAGAATATGGACTCTGTTAGATGCCATGTTTCTAACAGGAAATTTCATAGTGCCTCCGAAGTCACTTGGAACATGGAGAGAAAAATACATTTTTCATTGCTGTCTAAGGTAGGCTGAAGCTTTCTCTTTTCAGGCTGCCTCGCTGAAATGGGACCTGATGCAGACTTAGAGATTTAGTTTCTTAGAAGAGAAACCAAACATTTGAAAGTATAAGAAAAATGCTTCGGATATACCTTGCAGTATTTTTTTTTCAAAATTTACATTATTGTCTTTTAAATGATGTTTTCATTTTAGTCCTTTCAGGACAAACTGAACACAGGTTTAGAAATTTGCAAAGGGGAGTGATCTTCCCCCTTCATAGGATCATGTATTTTTAAAAATCCTTTTCCTGCTGTTTTTTGAGCTTCTGTCCCTAATACAGTCATGCACGTTTAATGAAAGAAAACAAGTCTAAACTCTGTCCTGACCTGGTCTTGTGAAACAGCCGTGCAATTTGGTGAAGGCTTCGTAAGCTATAAATCAGTGCAAAATTTAGCTCATCCCGCATTCTCATTGAAAATGGGTTATATGATAATTTATGTTGAACTGATCGTAACTAAGCACTTCACAGTAGTGTCCTTCAAAAAAATTTAATCAAGATTGTCTCTCTCTCTCTCTCTCCACCTGCCTCTCTTAGTGCAATTTCAGGAGGTTTATTTGCATGTCAATCTGCACCCCTTACCAAAGTTACTCCACTGAAACAAGCGCACCTGTTTTACACTAAGGTGAAGTCAGCTCAGTCTTTGCTCTTGTTCTTGATTTGTGCTGGTGTAGGAATTAGACCCCTAATTCTTCTGAGGCCAGAGAGCCCTGCTATGTACAGGTGCCTGTCACATCAGCCTTCCAGGTCCATATTCGTTGCGATGCGCAAAGTGGCAAAGAAGCTCTTGAGCCTCTGAAAATCACTGAGATTGTGCAACTGCTGCTTTAAAATCTTTGTTAAAAACTCCTTCTAAGTATGTTTGACAGTTGCTTTTAGGTGTGTATTTTCTCTTGAGGTTTTGCCCTGTTTATTGCATGGTAAACAACGAAGGAGCTTTAAAGAGGTATCATAGGCAGCAAATGCCAGCTGAGTCCTCTCCCGGGCAAACTTGCCAAAAGCTCTTTAGATCAAGGACTGGCTTATTTTGTAGTATTTATGGAAGGTCTAATGCAATGGGCTTCTGATCTGCAGTAAAGATGTAGGGTTGTTGCTGCTCTTCTTGATGGCTTCCTATGGGTTTCCCATCTAAATACTTAAAAGGAGGTGATGTAAAGAGTGGATTTTTAAAATGTTTTTATGCTGTCATTTTTTGTTTTTCATAGTTTGAGGGTTTTGTGGTGAAGCTGCACATGGTTGAATTAAGGATAAAGGAGACTCTAGGTTTTGAATAGGTAGTGAAGAAGCACCTTGCACAGAAAGAGAAGGATGAAAAAAGTGAAACAAAGTTTATGCACTGTGTCCAGAGAAGGATGAATCCAGAAGCTTATTTCAGCATATTTTCAGTTGAACTGCAAATTTAACTAACCATATAAGTTTTCTACCAAACAAGCATGATAGCCAAGATGCAGGTAGTTTTTATGCTGTAGTAGAAACTTCATAGTTCCCTGTTTATGCCATGGTAGAGCCTTGCAGATGGTAGTGGTTGAATTTTTTGAGTGGTTGAAGTAGAGGAATACATAAATTGAGGTATGGAAAGCATACTCACAAAAAGGTAATTGTGGCTGTGGCAGCTGAAATGAGCTAGGGGAAGTGAAGACAACCACCGTGGAGGCTGTGAAGGTAGAGATGTGAGCTCCTTGGCAGCCACCTCAGAACTTGCTCCATATGCAAGTATCAGGAGGCATTCACTGCATTTGCCCTGAATCCCTCTAAATCAACAGCCAATTCTAGGCTTAAGGTTTCCTAACATTCTCATAAATTTAATGGGGATATTCCCAAAAAACATTCATCTCTCCCCCTCTTTTGCTTTGTTGGGGAAGGGAGTTTGGTTGGTGTTTTTTTTCCTGCTAGTAAAGGCTAGAACTCAAGGTTCAGGTTCTCTTTTCCTTCCTAGCACTAATTTCTGGCTGTGTTCCAAAGAGGGGAGATGACAGGCTTTCAGTTGGTCACTTAATTGTGTATGTCAGGGTTTTTTTTTTTTTGACTTCTAAATTCATATTTTTATGTGCTTAGGGGCTTTCATGACAAGGTGCTAATGGGCTCCTGGCCGGGTAAACACCTGTGTCAGAAAGTGTTAAATTTCTATAGTTTTCCTATTTTTCCTGCTCTGGCTGTTCTTAGCTTGCGTATACCTTTATTTCAACCCCCAATGTATTTTTATTCTATTTTTATGAATGTGTATGTGTGTATATATATGTGTGTGTGTGTGTATACATATATATATTTCAGTTCATATATATATATGTTGTCCTATATTTACAGAGAAGTACCAAGCTTAAAGTGTTATCCACTGTATTCACACGTGCAAAGAAAGCTATTTTCAATACAAATACAACATGGGAGTTTCAGATGAGAACTCTGCTTGTATATCTAATTGAGAGACATGAAATCCAGGAGACAGAAAACACACACAGTTGTCGGGGAATTTTCATGACATGGTCTGAGAAGCTCTGCGAGGTGGCCTGTGGGTTTCATGGTGCTGGAAAACCTCATTTTCAGCTGCTAGGCTGCATGCAAACACAGGGATAGCAGCACCCTGAACAGTTTCCTGATACCCTTCTCTCAAGTGAGCCCTAGTAGCTGCTCCAGCTTTATGACTGTACCAAGTGAAGAGAGATGCTTTCGGCAGCTCTAGGAGAGAAGCAGACCTTCCACAAGATGGTTGCTTTATTAGACTCTGTTCTACATGGTGAAGGCCTTAAGTCATTTCAGAATACTCTCACTAGGCCTGTGTGCAAGTTGCAGTGATGAGTATCTTTGTTTCTGAAAAAAAGAATGTAAAGACCAGCTTTACTGTTTATTTTGTTTGTGTTTTTTGTCATAGAGTTATTTCTTGAAGACATAAGGCCTTGTGGGGATAATATTGGTTCTTTCTCTTAAACACATGCAGTTACTTATCTCTTTAATCCAGTCCCCTCGTGGACAAAATCTGTTAGAGATTTTGGCCTTACAGTGTTACCAGGAAGTAAATCCTGTTAATGCAGTTAAGTGTCCCAGACTATCACGTAAGATGCTGTCCTTTGGTCTAAGGAGCAGTTTCTAGAGCATGGCTGTCGTCAGCTCCTTTCATGGAAAGTGGTTAGGCCCCACTGTGCTGCCCAGGCTGCCCCAGCCCTCCTCCTAGGCCAACGATGTGGGTGTTGGATTCCTATGGGTGGGAAACAGAAAGCTGGGGCAGGTTTGAGGTCTTCTATAAAAAGAATAGGTTTAGAAATGTATTTAGTTAAATGCCCTCTGAAACTGAAAAAACATATGAGTACAGTAAAGTCCCTAACTTTCAAATGTGAGGACAAGATATGAGGGCTAAAAGGCTTCTTGAAACCAGTAGGGTGTAGCCTGGCATCAGCCTTTCAGATTGCTTTTGTCTCTGGTTTATACAGTCTGGTATGAGAGGAAGATGGCCAAAGATAGTAGGACGGAATATATGAGACCTTTATGACCCATACGTGCATATGAAATATAGGATAGGCTAGATTCAAAGTCTGTTTTCTGTTGTGCAACCTGCCTTTGGTACAGGAGTTGCAGCATTTTCCTTTGTGTTCCAAAAACAAAGACTATATCATGCTACAGAAAGTGATGATATCTGAGCCTATATAAATATCTGCTGTTTTTCAATCCCTTATCCAGCAGATTAGCAGAAACTATACTATGTGTTTATCATTTCCAGTTGATAGATGTGACTCATGATTTTGTTTTAACTGATCTATAATCATTTTTCCAGAAAGGAAATTGTCCTGACACCTTAAAAAACAAATCTGTCCATGACCAGCGGTGGTCTGAGGGTGATGTATAGAAGTGTTTAGTTTCTCTCCGTACAAGGAGGAAAGGAGAGGATTTTTGTTGCAACTTTGTTTCTCTCCTTTTTCCCTTTTTCCCTAACATTATTTCATTGATTATTTATTGATCAGTCTTTTGATCCAGCAGTGTATCACAATGATTGCCCACCTAAGAGCCTCCTATTTACCCCTGTGTAATCACAGTGCCAAGGCACTAGGAATTCACTCCAGCGCGTGGGCTGAATTGCAAGCGGTGCCCTGGGAGAGCAGCTGCCAAAGAATCACTGAGATTTTAGGAGAGGCTTATCCTCCACCCCAACAGGGCTGTACTTTGGAGCAGCATCAAGGGTTACTCTGTGCTTGTAGCTGGATACCCTCACATGATACCCACAAAATCCTGGGATCGCAGAAAAGCCTGTTTCGGTGGCTGCTGCCCAAAAGCAACACTGCGCTCCCTGGGGAGGCAAGACCTCAGCTCTGGGTCGGATGGAAACGTGGGGTCAGGCCTAGCTGCTTGAGTCCCTGCATTCTGTTGTTCCAAAACTAAGCTCATCTTCCAGATACACTGCTGTGAGAGTTTCTGAGTCATCCTTGTTATCAATTATTTTATTCTAGAATTACTCCAGTGTAGCTGAGAACAAAATTAAGCCTCTGGTCTGTTCTGGGAAATGAGACTGATATGTTTTTTTTCTAAATGGTTTCTAATACATTTCATTAGGAAATTATTTGATGAATGTCATTTAGGCTTTTGGGATTGGTATAGTGTCTGGGGTTTGAACAGTTTGACAATTTGTATCTGGCCAAAAGGAAATGAAAGGCTAATATCTGCACAGAACACTGCAATATTTTTTTTTTCTTCCCCCAAGCAGTGAGTACTTCAAAGATGTCATAAAGACATAGAATAGTAGATTCATTTCTGAGGACCTGGGAGTGATCCAGCTTATTTTCCTAAATGAGTTTGGCTGTCTTAAAACTTAGTCGGCTCATCATATCAGTTTATGTCTCTGTCAGTTGTAGTTTTCACAAGCAAGCACCTGCATAAAAATGCACCTAGGCCTGGGTCTGCTGTGGCTTCACAGTTTTTAAGGTACAAAGAAAAAGAGGCTGATGCAATAGTCTCAGCCACTGAACAATTTACCTGAGTTGACTTGAAACCTGAAGGGAGGTGAATCCAGCAAGGTCAATAGCATGATTATTTTTGCATTATGAATAAACAGATGCTCGCTTTCCAGAGTATTCACACCTACAGGACTGAGCAGAAGTAAAAGTATCCCAGCCCCCAGATGGACCTGATACAGGCTTGCCTCTTCAGAAAACATAATGGAAAACTTTTAAATCTGGTTAGATACCGACACAAACCCTGGATATAACAACCTGTTGTTGATTTTTCAGTCCTATTTGACTCATGTGTGGACCAGAGGACTAGAGCAGGCTCTTGGTTAAATTTGCAGATTTTTTTTTGATGTTAGTGGGATGCTTTGGGCTCTTGCCAAGAGAAGTGAAATCTGGTCCGCTAAAACTGTTTATTCCTTAGATGAATTTATTCTTCAGAAAAGGATACTTTCTCAAGAGGTCTCAAAATATTGCCTACCACATGGAGGAAACACGACAGTTGATTGTGCAAGAAAGGTCCTTGAATGGCACTCCAGATCATTTATCAGATTGTATCCATTAACCTAATCCTTGTCTTGTGCCATTCAGTTCCTGCACCTAGACCAATTTCTCCTTTTTTACATACGTGCAAAAAAAAAGAAAATCAGGGAAAACGTGGGTCCACTGGCGGACGGGATGGGCACCCTGGTTACAAATAACACAGAAAAAGCAGAGTTGCTCAATGCCTTCTTTGCTTCGGTGTTTACCAAGGGCAGCCCTTTAGAGCCCCAGGCCCTAGAGACAAGGGAAGAAGCCGCGGGAGAGGAAGACTTGCCCTGGGTAGAGGAAGTTGGGTCAGAGAGCACCTAAGGAACCTCGATACCCACAAATCCATGGGCCCTGATGGGATGCACCCCGGAGTGCAGCGTGAGCTGGCAGAGGTCATAGCTAAGCCGCTCTCCATCATCTTGGAAAGATCCTGGAGAACGGGGGAGGTGCCGGAGATCTTGAAAACCCGCTTGGACGCAGTCCTGTGCCAGACCCTGCGTGTGCAGGGGGGTTGGACTAGGTGATCTCTAGAGGTCCCTTCCAACCCTAAGCATTCTATGATTCTATGAAATCCAGCTTTCCTTTCTTCATCTTCCGTTACCGTATAGCGTCTGTTGGGGGTGTTGTTAATGGTTTACCAGGGAAGGGTGATCGAGGGCCAGGGAGCAAGTCAGTCAGTTCCTGTCATTCCAGCCTCTGTGTTAAAGCCTAAACTGTATAATCTTAATTGTGGTTTGTTTGCAGCACAAACCATCATTTGAGTTGCACGAGAAATGTATTTTTCTGGCCTCTCTCACTGCTATTTTGAAATGACAGCAATAGGATAACAGTAAGAGAGAAATGAGTGGAAGATCTTTTCCCTTATATGAGACTTATTTCTTTCTCTCAGGATGCAAGTATTAGCTTGACAGTGCTGAAAGAAATGTCAAAAGAGGAAATGGAAAAGTTGGGAGTATTTATTGTGTCAGAACGTCAATCTCTTATATACCTGGTACAAAGCCAAGAGAGTTCAAGCCTATTAACTGGAGACTTTAAATTATATTGTTAAATGTCAGTATCCAGTGGAGCTAACCACACCTGTATGAGTATCTCTGCCATACTGTATTTTACCTACTTTTCACACAAAAAATTAATCCTACCTATAGCCTGTCTGTTCTTTTCTGCACACTTGGCTTTATTGCTGCTCTGTGCCTTTAGTATGTCAGGCCTTCTATATAGTGTTCATGTTGAGGTTCGATGAGCAGAGTGGATGCCATAAAAATAAAAATATATAAAAATATATTCTTAACACTGAATTCATCTCAGCAGCAAATATGCACTGAGGAATTGCCTCTTCCTTAGCCTTTTCTATGAAGGAGAAAATAGATAAGAAAAAGTGGGTTAATATGCAAAATATATGATCTTTGCATCAAAGGTTTCTCATCACTTTACCAAATGCAACTGGTACAGTCCCAGTAAAACATGCTGATGTTTTTACCTTTGTTCGGACAGACAACTGACAGACAAATAAAATGACTGTGACCAAGACTGTAGTATCACTCGCTTGTAGAATCAAGAATAAAAAGTAAAAGTCTCAGTGTTCATCCTCTGCTCCGACCTGCCTACAGTGGTGTGCAGATAGATTGAAATAACTTTGAATGTGGTGTGTAAAATAATTTTGCCAAAGAGGAACTATCCCAAATTAAAACTGCCCATTGCTAAGTGAATTACTTCTTTTTTGGACTATGACAGTTATCTTGAAATAGTCCTTTGATGAAATCCTCTCCTCTTTCAAGTCCTTGGAAAAACTCCTACGATGAGATTCATTTCACCTAACTTTAGCCATCTGTAGTGTAAACATCTATATCTGAGCTCACCATCCTTGACTCTCTTTATAGCTGATGGAGAGAAATCAGGCCTTCTAGGGTACGATTCATCTTGCTTGTTTTGGCTGGCTACCGTAGAAGAGAAATTCAACCCTCAAGTGTGAGCTTCTCTCAGCCAGCTTGAAAGAGATTGAAGTGACTGGCTTAAGTGCTATCACGCTCATCTAGTCAGAAAGAGCCCCCGTGGGCACCTGCATTTGGCCCTTTTTCGCTTGGGAGGGTGCCCCAGGCCGGCTCCGGGCAGGAAAGCTCCTTGCATGCTGGCTATTGCCTTCCCTTGTCTTGTCAGGACTTGGTTAAATGCATGGTGTAGGAAGTCTGCTGGAGTTGTGTGCAGTTGTATAAGCTTACTTTCAAAGGTACTGATATTCCACATATGCAATATTTTTATTCTTTCTACTAAATCCCCAGATAAATGCTGTAACTCTGTGGCCTAGGGACTCACCCTTCTGCAACGTTCTGGCAGAAACGTTAAGAATACATCCAGAAAAACTGAATGAGAATAAACTACTCTTGATTACTTTTTCTTAGTGCCACTCTTCTTTCCATTCTTAGCTTAAAATAGAGGTGAACCAGGGGTGCAATAGACTTGGGGCATGATACAAGATTGAAGATACAGAAGTCATGTACAATGGAGATTAATTTCTTCAACATTGTTCATGGTAGTCTTCATAGAGATGAAGAGTAGCATTGAAAACATGCTAAGCAGTAGTTCTGCTGAGCTTTATCAGTGTCCGGTGGAAGAAATCTGCTCTCTGAGGTGGGAAATAAAAATTTAACTTAAAAAAAATAAAGAAGAAAAAAGAGAGTTCTATCTTTGTCTCTCACTTCAAAAGTAGGCTTATATTTTTATATTTTCAGTAGGGATTTGGAGTAATGCTGAAGTGCTGTTTAGCTGCTTTTGCGGCTTGTACTGCGCTTAGGTTTTTTTTTTTTTAAGGATGTGTTTCTTAGCAAAAGTTATCTGTGCAGGGAAAGAATAAAATCAAGTTAATCTCATGTGTTTAAAACAGAGGGATACACTGTACACTGTAACTTGCTGTTGTTACGTCAGCTCGGGGATGGATGGAATAATTGCCTATTGAATTGGACTTTCTTCACCACAGAGTGGGTATGTTTCAAAACCCATCATTTCCTTTTACTCAACCCTTGAAGACCAGCTGAGCATGTGGCGCCTTTCCCTGCTGTGCTGGTCGCCTGGGCTCTGCAGATCTGAGCTTCGTGCTGCACATGACTGCCTTACTCAACGGACCATGTCCTTGCATGGGGTACCTAAGTCAGTATAGCTTGGCTGATCTCAGCTCTTACTTTAGCACCGACAGTCTGGCCTACCGTCTGTGGATACTGCATGTGCTTCTGGATCCCACTGGTGTTAAGAAATGGAGGTGTTTGCTCTCAGTGAGAAGTTTCCAGAGTTGGAGAGGGTACAGAGAAGCAGAGCGGCGGAACCTGCTGTGTCTGTGGAAGGACCTGACGTGCAGTAGAAGAAATAGGAAATTGAAACCAAGAGAAGGGTCATAAACAGACTGTGGCTGTAGGAGTAAAGGGGTGGATTGGAACTGGAAAGCAGAAAAGAAGCCGTGCTGGGAAATGATGGAGGAGAAAATGAGGTATCGAAGTTGCCTGTGAGTTCTTGGAGCCTCAGGGACAGAGATTCAGCTTCTGGTCACTCACATTTGTATAAATCCAGAATAGCTAAATTGCTTCTGTCTTCATGTTACACTGATGTGAGACTGGAGTTTGGCTGACAAATATCTGTCTGATGTTGATTTTTCCCTTTGATAAAAAGCTATCTGAAATATTTCTTAAGAGTCCTTACAGAAACTCTTATGGTCGTGTTGGTGCGATCTGGAAGAAACTTCCTTCAATCTTTTTTGGAAGAGTGGGAATGGGAGATAGCGGCAATAAAGGGAGTAGGTAGTAATGTAGCGGTGCCACCCATACTGTGAGGCAAGAAGACTCTCCCAAACAGAAGGAAAAAAAAGGCTTATTGAAAATAACTTGTTTCTTTGGTCATAATATTTATTTGTAAGGGAGTAAAATAAAAAAATAGTCTTTCCCTCTCATCTTTACAGAATTAGTCGATTGATTTTTGGGGTACTTACCTGTAAAATATTCCAAACTATACTATATCAGTCTAAAGCTATACTGAACTCTAAACTGTATTAAAATCTAAAAACAGATATTTATTTCTCTGCTACCTAAGTGCTTTTTTTTTCTTTTTTTTTTCTCCAAGATGCGTGCTACAGCAACTTAAAATATTTTTGAGTGCCCTGTATGAAGGCACTGTATCCCTTTAGCTCTATGTTGCTTTTCCTATTTCCCTTATTCTTGTTCTTTATAAAAATACTTGGTTATGTTTTTGCATCCATGGCGTTACTCTGTGGTTGTTTTTCCTGTAACTGCCACAATGGCACAGGCCTGATCCGAAGGCTAGTGAAGTCAAGGGGGTGTTTTCCCATCAGGTCAGTGAATTCAGATATGACCCGCAGCAGATGATTATGAAGTACTGCAATTCAGGTCTGAATAGAGGGGTTTGTGTATAATGAAATCTTTTCTTCAGCCCACGAAATGGCAGCTAGTACAGAAAGTGAGATGAAAACCAATTTTCTGTGGGAAGGATCCTTCATTTTAATTAAACATTTTCCTTTTATTCTTTTCTTCTCTGAAAAAATGCTAAACGCATTGAGTCGGGGAGACATTCCTGTGCTGCATTAGAATAGCCATCAACGTCAGCCTAGACCATTTGGATCATGTCACTTGTCCTAAAGTGTGTAGCTGTTTTTAAAGAAAGAACATGTCATGTTCTGTACAGGGATCTTTAATGCATGAAACTTGTTTGAAGCAATAATAAATCAAGCCCTCGCTGCTAAAACCAGTGTCTGATTTTCCCTCATGACAATCTCTATCTTGTCTGAGTGAAAACTGAGATAATAGCAAGAACAATTCTGCACCCAGCAGGATTGCAGATAGTTCTGGCTACAGCTAAATAAATTCATAAATATAAAAGATCATAGATTCATAAACACAAAAAATCATTAGATTTATTAATTTAGTTAGTTGCTTTTGCCACGTTCCTCACAGTGTTTAATACTGTCTTCCTTTTCTACAACCATTGCAATGGGAGCTTGCAAGCTTTGTAGATATTTTTATCGTCTGTACTCTTTGACTAGGCAGTTCTACAGACATCTTTCTCAATATTTTTCCCACCTTTCCCAAAAAGTGGAATAATTAAGACCAAGTAGAATATTTGAGACTTATTCTCTTATACTTTTCCCCGTTTGAATGCAAATATTACCTCAGATTCAAAAGAGTTACTGTTGACGTAAAGAAAAATCAGGCTTTTGCATTGCATACTACTTATTTCTTTTTCATACAATGTAGCAATAACTAATTGGAGCAAAGGGAATGTAAATGAAAATCCATTTAAGTTCATCTGGAGTAGGTTGCAGACTGTATTTTAGTAGCATGACTTACTTAGTTTCAAAAGCTATGTGAGAAGAAAACAGAAATTGCAATTCCTACAGATGTTATTACTGTCTCCAGTGTATTAAATGGATGGTACTAAGATCAAGATTTGGGTTTGGATTTGGACTGAGGTTTTAATCAAAATGGTATGTGTTTTAAAAATATATGTGGGCTCCATCCTACTAGGGACCATAGAGGGGCTGCAAGTGCATTTTGCGGAGGCTGTGGCTCGAACAGTAGTCGGGTGGCAGTGACCTTGAGTTTCATCAAGAATGAACTCGATTTCAGCCACTGACCTTGGGCTGAAAGACGTTAACCTGTTATCAGCGACCCGAACCACGAAGCTGCTTGGATTGTTTTGAGTGTTTTTGCTTATGTAGATTGTTTTATTTATTTTTTTAATCTGGTACAGCTTAGTAGAGGTAACCATTGGTTTGTTATAAAAAAACAAGCACTTGGTTGACCTTTTTTTTTTCCTCCATTCAGACTGCTGCAGAAACCTGAGGTCGCCATCACTTGTTTATTGTTCCACTCGCTGAGCTGCTTCAGAACTTCCAATTTCCAACAACTCAGCTCTTGGTAGCAAACTTGAGCACAGAGCATAGCATGTGAAGTGTTGTGATTTGTTGCTATGATGACAGTGTCAACTTAACTACAGCTGACAAACAGTTTTTAAATAGAACATTTCAATTCATTGTAGTATTCCCCATCTGTTTTTTTTCACTGTCTGCATGCATGCGAAACATTTGAGAAATGCTACCACAATGGTTTATTTTACTTATCTAGCCACTGACATTAACTAGTTCTTGAGAGTGGTTTTTTAGGGTGCAAATAAAATATCAGTAATCTCCCTCTCAATCAAGGAAACTATTTTCCTTATTTAACATTTTCCTTATTTAACAACAACAAAAAAGACCTTCTTCCAAACTTGGAGAACTTTTCAATTTGAGTTTTTGAGCATGGGGTTTGTATTGGTATTTTTCACTACTATTTTTTTCTCTCTCACTTGTCACATCTGTGACTGCTATTTCCATTGTGGAACCAGTAGAAGAGAGGTTGCATCATTTTATCATAAAATCAGACTACTGTGGTTAGGCTTGCAGGATTTAATCCATGGCTTCACCACTGGCCCACTCTGTGACCTTGAGCAAGTTAAACATTGCTGTATCTCAGTTTACCTCATATTGACTTCCCCGGAGAGGGTATCATAAGACTTAATTAAGTGTCTGCAAACTTATGTGAGATAGTGGACTGAAAGCTGCTACAGACATACAAAGGGTGATGATGATGATTTGTGCCCAATTGCTCTACTTCCCGCAGAACCGCCACTGTAGCTGCTCTACAGATTAGTTGCTGGGTGAACTATGAATCTCTCAATTCATCCATCATTCTCCTACTTTTACATTGAGCCCAGCTGGCTGACTCTGCTTATTAGTAACTTTTAATAAATCAAATTGTATTTGCTGTTTTAATTGTATCTTAAAGGGTACCATGAGTCTCTGCTTTTAAATTAAAAACTGTGTGATGATGTACACATCACCCGGCGGCTGCTCTTATACTCTACTGCGCTCAAATCATTGACGTAAAAGCGGGTTAAAAATACACGTTTAAGGAAATTGGTAATTATGAAACCCACTGTTACTAAATTCTGGCAGGGAGCATTATCTGGGTGCTGCTTTTTGAAAGTTTTGGCAGCATGGTTGGTAAATCTTCTTAGGGCATGCTCTCAGTAAGCACATTTTGAAAATTATGATCTGCTTGTCTACAGGAATCCAAGGTGAAAATAGTTGAAGGGGGTTGTTTGTTGACAGAAACAGCAAAGGCCATAAAAAACAATGCCAAAATAATGTAAAATTGGGATTCATGAATTATTCAAGACTGACTTCATTCTGATTTTTATTGTTAAGTAACAAAAAAAGTTCGGAGAATAACAAACTGACTTTTTAAAAATCTGGGGACAAGATTATATGTTTTAAATCCCATTAAAATGGAATATAGCCAGTAAAATTATTGCTGACAAAACTCCCTTTAAATTTGATTATCTCAGACACAGGCAAAGCCAAGGACCTACATGGAAATGGACCCTCCTAGAGGAGTCCCACTGAAATCAATGAAAGTGTTGATTGGCCCCAGTTGGCTACTTTTGCCCCATTACCGATTTATAGTAAATCGAGCAATACTTCCTCCTCAAACTTATCCTAAATAACAAGTCATATAGGAATTCCACACCAAGTAAGAAAGGGATTAAAGTTGAAACAGCAGGGGTTTTCCCACTGATTTCAGTCAAGCTTTTGTCCTGTGCATTATTGTGTTCTAGACGGTCAACGTTGAAGCCGTGTAGCACTTACCTTTGGATGGGATGCAAAATTTGACTCAAGGGTTCTTATCAAGCAGAAGTGAAAGGGTGCGATTTGACTTCACAGTTGTCCAAGCTAACTTGACCCTCTGTAACTTTACTGTTTCTAGCAGAATTGCGTAATGGGGCCTGATGATAATTCATTCAAATGGCGAGCAGGAAAATCAACACAGTGTGCGCGGTCAATAATTTCTGACTCCTGAGAGGAGATCAAAGGGGAAGGCAGCAGGGAGGAGGAGTAACCTTCTATACATGTGAAGGAAAATTTCTCAGTAACTGAGATAGCGCTATGAAGAGATAACAGGAATCAGAAAGGTTTATTAAAAAGGGCAAACAAAGTAGTTACTGGAGAATTCAACTGCTAGAACAAAAGCTGGCCCCACTAAGTGCAGTAATAAGCTGAAGCAATATATTTTTGGATGTGCTGGTCCTATATTTGACCCAGGGGCTCCCTTTCACACCTTGGAAGGGTGTGAAAAGGATAGACAGGTTGGTAGCCTTTACCACCTCACACGGCTGGTAGGAGGGAGAAGCTGTGATATGTTAGTAGGGGGCCTGGCTGGGAATAGATGCAGAAGCTGAGCTTTGCCACAGGAAATTGCCCGGATTTCTGGGGATCTGCATACCCAGCTGCTTCTAGCTCTTCCATGGTCCTCATGGCAACGACAGGATACCAACAAGTTTGAAAAATAAAACATATGCAGGGATCTGCTGCCAGGTCTAGGCCCTGATGAACCGTGGGGAGGTGTAACGCCGCACGACTCCCGGAGCCCCGATATTCCTGGGATGCGCGTGGCCTTGCAACCGGGGGTTGGTTTGTAGTGTGTTTTTCCTACCTAGGTGCTTTCAGAGGGGGGAAGTAAAAGAAACACCTTAAGATCAGTGCACTACAATTCTGTTTCTTTGCAATTGGTCCAAATTGAGTTTCAACACCTGTCGGAAGGGTTTAAGAACGTAACAAAGGTAAATTTTAGGGAGAAAAACTGCACAGAAGTTTAGGGTAAATATTGAGATAGTTCAGCAAAGTAGACAGTGGTTTAAGGAATTTCTGCAAGGAGCAGATGAGACAGACTACAGAAGGCAATTTGAGCTAGTGTTATTCACAAGCATAAGAAAGCATGAGGGCAGTTATGGCAAGGGCCAGATATTCAAAGAATTTAGGCAGAATCTCTTTGCAGTGGAATTACTTCCAAGGAGAGGAATCAGAGCACGAGAGGAGTATGAGGAAGATATGTTTGTATATTAATGTTGTTCTTAGTCTGGTACTGGTCTGTAGCATGAGAACAGTATATTAATAGAGGCTATGGAGACTTGTGGTTTTTCTGTCATCAGTCTCTAAATTACAAGGGAGTAGTTTGTGCTGAAGTATTTTGCCTTTTCTACTCATGGAAAATTTCCTCTCATTCTTTCCCTGACGTCTTTTTTTTATTATTTTTTTTTCCTTTTAAAACCTGAACCTGAAGTGACTTCATTCCAGGATCCCCCAGTGTGATTAAAAAGAACAAAATACCGAAAGATAAGTTCTTAAAATCACTCTGGGCTTTCTCTAATGATAATCATTAGCCCTATTCTGAACCCTATTGACAAAACGCTGGAGCAGCCTTGAAAGCGGAGGCCGTGTCCTTTTCAAGCGAGAGCTGCTTAATTAGAAGATCTAATAAAACTGACCTAATTCTTCAGCTCGGGGCTAACTTTTCAGGCAAAAAAATAACGCAAAGATTGGAAATGATGCATATTGATTCGTGCAAGTCAACAAGTTGAAACTTTGATTGGAAAGTTAATTTCCCAGTAGCTGTTTAAAATCATCTGCTACTTTGTGGAATAATAGCAGGTATTGTTTGCATGCAACTTGATAACCGGCATGGAGTTTAGGTATTAATAGGTACAGGGAGTGACAGACATACAGAGAAAATACTTAAGAGGCAAAGAATGAGGGAATCATGCCATTACTCACAAGCAGCACAGCTGTGAGCGAGTTAGTCAGCTTGTAGCAAGTGCAGGCATTCTTGATGCACAAAAAAATACTCAAAATCTAGTTGTAGTCAGTAGCACAGCTTTCGCTGGGGACTGGCCACTTGCTAAGGGTCTGAGTGTTTTCACTGTAAATTAGAGCATGTAAAATGTTGCTATGTTTCTGTATCTGAATATCTCTTCTAAAGGCAAAGCTACTTTCTCTTCTTTGCCCTCACCCTGTTTCTCTGTTTCTCCCCCCACCCTCGGCTTTTAAGTAGCAAAGATACATAAAATAAAAGTTTCCTGACTAGGAATGAGTGCTTTAGTAATAGCTCAACTGGAGAGCATCTGCTGTTCCAAGCCTTGGTCTTACCAGGTGTATTTTATTGCTGTATTTTCAGCCTGCTTAAACAGGGCTGAGTTGGTTATTCCCAGGGAAACCTCCTGCAATCCAGTTCCTTTCTCACACTGTTTGCTTCTCATTAGAGGTACTCTTTAATTCACAATAGTGATTGCTGCAGAAGACTATGTTTTACTAGCACATGGAGCTCTTTTACCCTCTGTGATTTCCTCTGGCATGATACTTGGCCCAGAGGGCTTTTCATATCCATAATGTGACTACTGCACATTTCCATATCTTTTCTCTTTTAATTTTTGTGGGAGTTTTGTCTGAGTGAGATTTATGGAATTTGTCCCAAGAGAGGATGTATTGAAGCTGTAGTGTAGCTTACGCTGATAGCGTATTTAGCTAGGAAGGTGCAAAAGCTCCCAAATACTGATGTATGAATACTAAAGGGCTGTGGATCTGGTTGCAATAAGAATATTTCAGATTATTTTTATTACTGTAATATAAGTAATTTCAATATTAATGTGAATAGTTAGAATGACTTGCCCCTTTTTCTTTGCAGTTCTTTGACTGGTTTTGGCTTCATGCTTTTTGCTTCAGAAGAATCAGGTTTTCAGATTCTTGCTTTTGGGAAACCAGGTTCAAGCAACTTGTTTGTATCCTACAACTTTTAAGAATGAAAGCGGAGGGGGTCTTTCAGTGAAGATGATGAAAATTTGGCTATAATGTAGACTGGTTCTTATTTCAGACTGACTTAATACTCCACAGTGGAAGGGCCAAGCTATGGAGATGGTGACTGAGTGAGGAAGAGATACTGGTCATCCTAGGGAATATTAAACTTTTTCTTTTTTTTTTTTTATTACGGCGTTTGATGGTGCTGTTAAATTAAGTGAACCTATTTCAAAAAGGTAATTTGTGGGGATCATATATATCAAAGAGAAGAGCTCACTGAGAAAAAAAATCACTCATGAAAAAACTCAGTGGTGAAAAGGATTCACTTCAGGTTTTTACGCAGAGAGTGAATGTAATATGAATACTGCATAACTAATATTCAGTGTAGCCCACAATTAACACTCGGTGACTGCTTCACAATTCAAGCAGTAATGCACTGTAATAGAATACTTGTCTGTAGCACACAATGATGGTACAACTTAGGTTAAACCAACACCTCTACTCGATCCCTGGACTGTGGTCCATAGCTTGCTCTTGTTCTGTGCCAGCTGGGAGGTATCTTGTTGACTGTAGCTGGAATACGCTGGGGAACTGACGGTCTCTCGGCTGCCTTTGTGAGAGGTGGGGCCAAGTTCATATAGGTGGCTGGTCCTCCACGTTCGTATAGGTGGCTGGTCCTCCACGAGGAAAGATTCGGACAAATTTCACGGTCTGAAGAATTCCAGGCTTCTGAGTTATAGTGAAAGCAATTGAAGCAAATATCTGGCACGCTGATTTTAGTGTGGCAGTATTTACCTCAAATGGGAGTTTTAATTCAGCTTAAGTTTATAGAAACTGAATATCATTTCCAGCTGATGGGGCCTTAGATGGATCTTTAGGTAAAGTGTTCAGTTGGATATTGATAATTCTTTCCTATGTAATATTTTTTCTGACCTAATTTGTGCTTTCATGGGAGCAGCAGGTATGAACACTAGTGTACCTAGTACACCTCTGTAAGGTTTTATTTCCAGACAACAGTTACAGCACACTGATAGCGTGAGGAACCTACTGCGTGTCTGACTTGATATTTATTATATCTTTAAGACTGATAGATGAACAGGGAAAATTTGAAGATGCAAAATTGTGTAAGTTAGTCAAAGGTAGATGAATCTGTACAAACCCTTTGAAGGACTTAACTAGTTCCAAAACAACACATGGAATTCATTGATGATGAATGCAAAGTAATGAGCACTGAATGGAGAAATTTAACTGTTTGTCTGCTAACTGCACTATAGAATAACTGTATTAACTAGGGGAAAAACAAAACCAACCAAACAAAACCCCCAAAAGCTAGTCATCAGTACTGAGAGTTCCTTGAAGACATCTGCTCTGTGCACAGCTTCAGCTAAAAACAAGTTAGGTACATGAGGAAAGGATGAAGAATAATGCGAAAAAAAATTGTAATGTCATTATGTAAATGGTCCAGGCTCATGGATATGGGAGACGCCATCTCAAATAAGGTATTACAGATTTACCTGTTTGGAGTGAGGCAAGAATAATCAGGTGCAGGGGCAAACTCTCATGTGGAGAGATTGCTTACCCTTGAGAGGAGATGAATAAAATAGAGCATGATAAGAATCAAACAATCATGCTTTTGCATTGAGAAGGAGGTTTGGGAGCTGCTTCCTTCTTTATCTCATGATACAGGAATAAGGGAGTAATATAGAAAGGTGATTGACTTAAAAGAAGAAAAGTAGAAATTCCTAATAATTTTTCACCTGGTGTGCAACTAGATAATGGACTTCATTGCTCTGGAAAGCCAGGAATTTAGCATGCTTTAGGCAAAGTGTGCAGATTTTTATGAATGAGAGTATTCTGTGTTGTTAGTGTATATTAAAAATAGCTTACTAAGAGAGGCCTGAAACGGCGTGCTCTGTGTCTCCACTGGGAAGTTCCTGGGAAGCCTTACAGCAATGCTCTCCTCAGGGATGCTTCTCCCGGATGCACCCAGTGCCGGTTTCTTGCATTTTCTGCGGACACACCAGCTTGTGTTTACCGTTCTAGATGAAACAAGGTTTGAGCCCGCGTGGTAATACCTGCAACCCTGGCTGTTTCCTTGTCAGGCCGTTTCGATGTCTGTTGGTGCCTGCCGTGTTGCACTGTGCAGGCCTCTTGGGTCTGGAACTGGCCTTTTGTTTGGAACTTCTTCAGCATTTGCAAGGCAGCGGGTCATGGTCTGTGAGCACGGTTATAGGCACGGTGGTAGTACAAACAACAAGTGATAATTGTCCACGTGAACACTTAAAAAACATCTCCAGCTACAAAAATAAACTAGTACTGGTGGCATTGGGTTATGCATCATATATGTGAATTGTTTATTATTGCAGCTGTTATACTTTCTTCTCTCTATGCAGGCAAGGGGTGATGACAGGAGAGAACATATTAGTGAATAAAACATTTTCTCCTGGAAACCGATGTCCAACTTCACCTTGAGGTTCTCAGTAACATTATATTTGTCACTTGCCTAAAACTCAGTAGGCAGAATTTACTGAGCTTTTGCATTACCAAAGTGTTACATGGTCTGGTTTACTGTTTTGGCTCAGTGCTCAGGCTAGCCAAAGAAAATGAACATTTGGCCCTCAGAGACTCTCAGGGCTGTATCTTTCCCATGACATGTACATAGCACTTAGCAGTACTACTATAGTGGGTCTTAGAGAGGAGAATACACCCCTAATAGTATGTATCCATTTACTGCTTTTCTAGTGATTGCTTGCTTTAACTTCTCTGGTAGGAGTTAGAAAAGTAGCTTGTGTGTGTATCTACCTATCTACCTATATATACATACAAACGTGTATATACATATATTTGTGTGTATATGCACATACACACATATATAAGCATACGTGTGTGTGTGTGTTTGAATTATTTTTTGAAGGAGATGACCACCTCCTGCTGCCCAGCATTCTTCAAGGGACCTTGGTACCCCTAAGTCCCCAGGTAAGGCCCTGACAATCTCAGCAATCCTAGGAGGTTAATAAAGTTCATGGATGCTTAAATTAGATCAGTGTAATTCACTGCATCTTTACTGGAAATTAAATTTGTGTTTCAAACTAAAGAGCAAGCTAGCCAGGTTCAGGAGAACAACGGGGATGCAAAATAGCTTTAGGCCTATTGCACGTCCGTTATTGCGTTGGTGTCTTGAGCTCCTCAGATGGAAGTACTGCCATGTGGGATGCTACTTGTGGTGTTACTACATAACGGTTTATTACCCGACCTCCATCTTTTTATCCTATTCTCCCAAACGATCCAAAAAAGTAGGAGGAGAAAAATCAGAGAGACTTTGTGCCATCTGTTCAATCCTTATGGCAAATTAATGCTATTTTTCTTCAAATATCTCAAGATTTTAACTATCAGGCCCGTAACTCCCTTGCCCAGAGAGTTATATATATTAACAGCCAGTTTACTGTCCTATTTTGCAAATATACAAGACAGAGTAATGAGGGTGTTGCCACAATCTGTAAGAAAGTCATCCAGTGTTTCGTATATGTGGCATAAACCTGCACTTTGTTGTTTTCTGCAAATGGCATGCGAGGTTTCTGCTGTGCTCTGGAGATCCTTGCAAACATGACTGAAGACTTTTTGTCCCCCCTATGAGAATATATGGAGCTTTCTGTAGCTATTTAGCATGGAGAAGATGCTGCGGTTTGTCATCACACATCGTTAGGAGTAGAACAGCGTTGTGGCAGATTTTTATTACAGTGCTACACCCTAGTAGATCGCACTGCAAAGCTGGAGATGAAACTACTGTGTGCAGCCAAAGCCATGTTGTTGCTGTCTCTGTGCTTGCCATGAAACTGCACTATAGCTATATAGTCTGAAAGCAGAATCTCATGAATGTAAAATCAGCATAAAAGTCAGGCTTAGACTTCTGTATTCATATTTATGAATTTGAAAAACCTCCACCATGATCTTATCTGGAGCTGTAGTAGCAGCTGACAACAAATGTGCCCTTGAGAAAACTGTGTACTGTAATGCAATGGAATCATTGCATTTTTTTCCTACTACTTCTTACTTGCATTGATATTGTTGTTAATAGCTATAATGAGAATTATTAAAATTTGTGGTGCCACAGGGGGTTTCTGCTGGCCTGGAACTATTGTTCTACCAAGTGGCCTTGGCTTTGTAGTAACTGCAGTGAATGGATTTGCCTTTGTAATCTGCTCACAATGAGCAGCTACTTAATTCTCCTAGGCTGTTGTGTTTATGGGATACTGACAATTCAAGGAAATCTTTATGGATAGAGTACACCTAAAGTTCTTCTTGCTCCTTATTATTCAGATGAGTAAGTTATATTTTTCTGAAATTGATAAAGCTTTGCAGGTGATCTGCAAGAGGGGCATTGGAGCTTGCTCTTATGGTTGGCAAAATTAGGCCAAATAAGTTAGTTGTGTCTCAGCCACTGATCTGAGTTGTTACCTGAAAATGTGTTTTTTACATTAAAACTTGACATGGAGGCCAGTTAAGGAAGAAAGGAGTAGAATGCACCACAGAAGAAGATGGATCAGTGTAAAAATAAGAAAAAGAGAATAAATCTCATTCTGATTCAACCTATGTGTGTTTTAGGTAGTCATTTAAAAAACGCAGCATTTTGGTCTATGGGACGTGTCCTTCAGTTTTTGGACAGAAGCTTGTAAGGCTGAAGACTAGAGGACTTAGCTCCTGCCAACCCTGAGCAGAACCCTTTTTGGGAGATTATTCTAACCAGACAGTACATTTCTTATAATACTTTTTTATAACACAATTTCCTATAATAATCGAGATTTCTAGTGAGCAGGTTGTGAAACCTTCTTTCCTGTGGGAATTTCATTCATGGAAGGTGCTCAACTGATTAAGTAAACTGCCCCAGAGTGTCAGCTAGAAGGGTAGACTTTACTTAAATTTTCCATGTTTACAGTCCTCGGAAATCAAAGCTAGCCTTGATCTGTAGGGCCACCTCTGTTACAAAGTCTCAGTGTCAGCATTGTGTAAAGGGCTGGTATCTCATTGTTTAAAAAGCCTTTTGATAAGTAACAATATAACAGCACTAGTGATTGCGTTAAGCTTTGTGTATCAGGATGGCATTTTAGGCAGCAG
Organism: Tinamus guttatus; assembly: GCF_059628265.1. NCBI lineage: Eukaryota > Metazoa > Chordata > Aves > Tinamiformes > Tinamidae > Tinamus > Tinamus guttatus. The sequence continues at coordinate 3,348,117 of NW_028288567.1, read as the reverse complement.
TCTTGAGTTTTCCTTTCTGCTTTGTACCCATATTATTAATAAGCAAGACACATATCTAAAAAATAAGAGGGATGTGGAGCTGCTGGAGAGAGTCCAGCGCAGGGCTACGAGGATGATCAGGGACTTGGAACATCTGCCCTATGAGGAGAGGCTGAGGGAGCTGGGCCTGTTCAGCCTGGAGAAGAGAAGGCTGAGAGGGGATCTAACCAGTGTCTATAAGTACCTCAAGGGAGGCAGTGAGGAGGATGGTGCTGGCCTCTTTTCAGTGGTGGCCACCGACAGAACTAGAGGTAATGGCCACAAACTGAAGCACCAAAAGTTCCACAGGAACTTCAGGAAAAATTTCTTAACAGTGAGGGTGACAGAGCACGGGAACAGGCTGCCCAGAGAAGTTGTGGAGTCTCCTTCTCTGGAGATCTTCAAAACCCGCTTGGACGCAGTCCTGTGCCACGTGCTCTAGGTGACCCTGTGTGTGCAGGGGGGTTGGACTAGATGACCTCTAGAGGTCCCTTCCAACCTTAATGATTCTATGATTCTATTCTGTGTGCCTTTGCAGTTTCCAACCAGCATGGATGCCTGTGTGTACATGTGAGTTTGTGCACGGATGTCTGTGTGTGGCGTTTTGGTACAGGGCTGTGATTTCTATTTCAAATGGAAGTGGTTGCTGAATCATCTGACCAAGGCTTTTAAAATCAGGCTCCCTCTAATTCAGATTTAATTAAAATTAGTGGTCAGACAGGGAAGGAGCCACAAAGGTATGGAGAAAAAAAGGATAGATGGGACGAAGGGAGTGACATAAGGCCACTTCATATGTGAATAAGAGAATAAGAAGGCAAAGCAAAAACAGGAAGAGCAAGAACTAGCAGAAGGAAGAGAGAAACTGGAAGGGGAGAGCGAGTCACCTCTTCTTTACCGAAATACTAATCCCTGTGCTCTTTGCTGTTACCTGCTTGGCAGCATAGTGGCATTTTTGTTGAAAAGAAAGAGCATGGCAAAAATTAAAGTTTTTTTTTTCCCCCTAAGATGTTTCTTATGATTTAGCTGTGATTTCTTATCCAAATACAAATAAATCTGAGTCCATAATAATGAAGTTTTATTGTTGTTGTTTCTTCATGTTGCTTCTGCTGGGAATTGTCCTTTGGTTCCTTGTAGCTGTCACCTGTGCGAGATCTGTGTGAGTGTCTTTACACTGGTGAGAGAGGGAGAAAACTTTCTCCCCGCACTGTTGACCGCTGGAGATTTGCTGCCCACCTCAATAGGGTGTAGCAGGTTCGAGGCAGAGGAGTCGGAGGGTCTGGGATAGGGAGGGTAGTTGTGTGTGAGGTTTCTCTAAAGGCCAGGACTTGGCATCCCAAAAGAAAAGGAAGTCTGACTCCAAGTAAGGTCCCTATCTGGGAATAGGTCTGTATTATCTTCAGAGGGCTATGGGCTGATTCTTACCACAGTGTATTTGATCTGACACTCATTGGACCCTCTGACCCTCATTTGATCTGACCCCCATGGAAAGTCTGAGCCTTTCAATCACTGACGTTCAAAACTGGGTACAAGTTCTCAATTATATAGCAGATAACTGTGGCCTGCTGTATTAGGAGAAGCACCTCTGAACAATAGTTCTCATCTATGGGGCACACCTGTAGGATAGGAAGCGTGAAATACTAGTACATCTACACTCCACCTGCCTCTGTCTCTATATAAAAGAGATTTGTTGGAGATGCAGAGAGAGATCATTTCAGCCTCACACTGGGGCAAAAGTGCCCCACCTTTTGGGGACATGTCGGAAATATGGCAGTTAATTTTCCCTTATTTTATTTACTGATTTATTCTGAAGCTGCCTGGCTTGTATACAGTCTCTTCTCCTTTTTTTATTCTTTTTCTTTTCTCCTCCCACGTGAGACTGATCTGTGGAATAATAAGCCTGGCTAGTTTTGGATGTGAACTCAATCTCCCTCGCTCGCATGTTGTTTGGCACTTGAACAGGAGTGACAGGCTTTGGTTCCTTTATCAAATAACTCAGTGTATCTATTTTTGTAAGCCGTGTCATTGGCTGCAAAATGCAGGTCCCTCTACAATTATGGGGCATGACCGGGAGGAACACAGGCAGCCGGGCTTTGCTTGGACTCCTACCAGTTAATTGAAATTCTACTCCAGCCAGTAGAGATGGGAAGTGATATGAAGATGTGGAAAAACCTCAGTTGAATTGATTTCTCTCTCTTTTTTTTTTTTTTTGTTTTGTTTAAGAGAAAAGAAAAAGGCAATTGTTCTTGTTTGTTAAGGAACTTGGATACAAGTATGGAGTGATAGACCACAGTAGAGTTGGGGCTCACGTGTAGCACTGTGTTTTGTTTTGTTTTGCATTTAATTCAAGAGAAAAAAGATCTGTGTCCTTTCACCATACTGAGATGAATCTGTATACCAGTTTGCTAAGTTTAACTGAGGAATACGGACAAAAACTATCACGGAATTTTGTTAACATGGTGGTTTTGGTGTAGCTACCCACCTATTTGTGCCTGATACAACTTTCATTTAAGAATTTTCAAAGGGGTGAAGAACAGTCCTACTTGACTTATTTGTTCATTGACGAAAAAAAAATTAGTCTTCCTCCTTTGAGTCTTTTTTTCAGGGCCTAGAGAATGATGAATTCTCTCTATATAGTCATAAATACCCTTGTTAACAGGTGTTGTTATTTTCCTAAATATGCAAGTTGTCAAAATATGCCTACCCATTTGTACCCGCTAAGGGGATGGTAGCCATGAAAAGCATATGGCATAAGCTTGTTCTCCTTATTTTTCAAGGAAATATGTCATGAAGCGCTTGGGAAAAGCTATTGTAATCTTTTTTCAGCAAGGCTCCCCCAGGCCTTCCCTAAATGACTGCTGCTCTGAGATTTGATCCTGGGTAGTGAGGGGCACCCTCTGCTCCCAGGGAATGGATGATGGCCCATTTGGACTGGGCCACTAGATAAAACTCCAGGCTTACTATAAACACGTGGGCCGCTATAGGCTTAGGCCAGAATGAATGTTTTTTTCCAGCACAGTTAGATAAATCTCCAAGTTATCAGTTCACCTGTCTGATTAAACTCATTGAAATACCCTTGTGCGCTAACTCAAGATAGTTTGACTTTGCTAGTGTTGAAAAATAAGCATGAAATGGCATAAGCAATAAATAAATATACCTTAGGCTTTGGCCAGAATTTAGGGACGAAAAATCTTTGGGAAAAGGCTGGAAGCATGATATTAACTGGGTTCGGTTTGATATTTGGACAAAGAAATCACTGCTCTGAGCTGAGCAGAGAGATAAGCGCCTTGACTTGCAATAGATTAAGAGACCTGCATTGGTTAGAACAAACCATGTTTGAGACTCTCCCCAAGTGCCGCCACGTTTAGATTTAAGATTAACTGCAGCAGAATGGCGGAGCGGCTGTTTGTTTTATGAAACAATCACTAATGACATTAAACAGACGGAGCCCCTTCCAACACGATTGTTCATTTGCGATAAACTCGGAGAAGCCCACAAGAGATTGGAAAAGAAAACTCATAAGTGCTTCATTTTGAGGCTCTTACAATGTCCTATTGGAGGTGACAATTAGTGAAAGAGAACAAGAACCGAACTCCTACCCATTTAGATTTTTTTTTTATTTGTCAAATAATTTGTAAATATTAGCTTTGCTCTATCTTTATGCCAAGGAACTAAATGGTAATAATATAATGACAAGGTTTTCTGCGCCGATTTTTTTCAAACTCTCTTCCCCCCCGCCCCTTTCTCCTGTCTGTGTGAAGCCCATACTAAGCATTAACAGTATTAAAAAGAGTGTTATCTATTAGTTCAATTAGACATCAGACATTTACTTTTCAATGTATTTGAAGACTGATTTGATTTGGGTCCAATCATTTAAAAATAAGAGAGCAGAACTGTGTACAGAGCTGTGTACAGATATCTGTAGCTCTGAAGTCTTAATTGCAAATTCAGATAAGGATTAGAAGGGACTGTATCTCTGTAGACCAAAGGTATTTGCTAATACCTGAGATATAAAAGTGGTTAAATTCAATATTTACTAATTTAGGATTTCCACTTTGGATTTTGATTAAGCTTTTTGGTTGAAAACCCCATGTTATTAAGCTGTGATGAGGGGAAAAAACAACTCTTTTACAAGCTTCACTTTAACACTTTATTTCAAATAATTTATTCTGAACCTTCTGAAAGCTGCTGTAGTACTTCGTTTAGAGCAAGAGAAAAAAACAACAAAACAAAAACATTGTCAAAGGCCTGTTTTTAGCATTAGCTTTTGTTTTGTACACAAAGAAATATATTAATAAAAAGTGTTTTAAGTGCTTATTACTGAGATGGTTTGTTTTGAAACACAGGCTTTTTCACAGCAGTTTTTACACTTCATTGTGTACTATGAAAGACAACCTAAGTAGAGGTTGTCAGTTTCCCATCTGAAGTAGACTACTGCGGGGAATGGAGCCATTTATGATGCCACTCAAGCAGGACTAATCTAGACTAGATCTCTCATAAATAACCAGCCAAAAAAATACTAAATGGTTCTTCCCCCCCTCCCTTCTCTGATTCGAGCAGACAGAATTGTCGTTTTAAAGAGCAAGGAGGTGCTCGCTATGAAGACACATAGGAAGAATTAGTGTGCCCCTCAAACAGAGCTACAGACCAAATCTCCATCTTCCTTGAGGAATCAAAGAATTGGTCTCATGTAGCTGTTCTGAGAGTTTAGCTTTGCTTTTCCAGCTTTTGTTTCATACTTTGTGGTTTTGTTTTGTTTTTGCATTAGCTACTCTAGCTGTTGTAAATCTCCCATTTAGATCTCTTGATCTCCTCCAGATTGCTCCAAAGTGGTATGAGCGCTCTCTACGTAGAGCGTAAGTTTGGATTTGTGAACTCTGCCTTCCCTGTTGAGGGCTCCTGAGGTAGCACCTAGCTAGCAAGCACTACACTAAAATGGGATTTTGTACCTTAAGATAGACGTTGGCAACACGGTCCTTAGTCTTCCAAACTTTATTTATGTGGCTAATCCCTCTTATGAATAACTGAACCTCTGTATATTGCTTATGGAAGAGGTGACAGAAAAAACGCCTCAGAGTCATATCCCCACATCAGGAAATAAGTTACTAGTTAAGAGGAAGAGATAGTCATAAGACTGGAGCAGTCTTTCTCTGTCGATGTTTATACTGAGGCATTGGGAGTACATCATTGTTTTTAGAAGAACAGTTTTGCGCTCTGGACACGAAGGACAGGGAGATGGATGGGTCGGAGACTACTTTGGGCTCTAAGGATACACTCTGCAATCTGTTGATTATCTTGCCTCTTCTTTTGGAAAGCAACCATTGCTTTGGGGGTTCATGAAGTCTGTAAGGCCTTTCCCAAGCCAGTGATGCGAGACCTAGAGCACCTAGGGCTGCCTCGAAACTTAGGTAACGGAGCCCCTTTGTGACATGAAGATCTATCCCTTTTGGTCCCTCTGATCTTTACTGGGGGAGAAATCCTTGATAAGAATCTATGTCAGGATGTTACCCCTTCTTGTTTAGGACAGCAGGAAATAAGACAGGTCCAATGTATGCCTAGTTCAAATGAAAATAGTTTTGTTGTATTTATCATTCTTCTCATCTTTTTGCATGTTTTCTTTTTATATCTCAGCTTGATTATTCCACTTTCCCTGTTGTTCAAGAACGAGGACAGAGAGCCAGTGATTAGGTGCAGAAAAAAATGATAGGTAAATGTGAAGAAAATGCAAGAAACCACATCTACAGTATTTCCTATAACATTTACTAGTGGTATCTTTATATATGACAGTACTAAATTAAGTATCTGAATTTGTTCCACAAAGATTGTCTAAACATTCTACAAAAATCATCACATGGGTTAAATAGGTGTTTTCACCTGTTATAAATAGCCAGGTGTTTTCAGTGACTTTGGATATTTTCTGAAAGTTGCCAGTGTCTAAGGAGCTGCACATAGCTGTAGTTTAGGTACTTCACAATGCATTTCTAAACCACATTGGTTATTGTTACAGGCAGGTCAGAAAGAATAAAAATGACCTTGCTAGGATCATTGCTTGATAAAGGTCCCTTTTATTTCATTAGTCTCCAGATTAGTTTTGTGCTGGTATGAGTCCAATCTAACTCTATTGAAGTAAATTCTTTTGAGTACAGATTTACAGTCCTGTAACTAGGGATAAAATTTGGCCCAGTGTAATGCAAGTATCTATCAAATAAAAATAATGAATTAGGAACCAGTAAACTCTAATACTTGTATCAGAGGGGGGCTCTGGGTCCTTTTCATACAGTATTCTCTAATCTGGAGAGTGAAAGGAAAATAATATTGAGACAGTGGTTGAGAGTAAAACAAGTAGTCAGTCGGTATGTTGAAATGGTGGACAACGCCGTGGGGGAAATGTAGCAATGGGGTCAAGTGGCAGAGAAGAGTCACCCGTGTGTCTTTCAAACTATGTGAGATCTACAAGTTTATGGATCTGTGATAAAATTACTGTTACAGAATGCTTAGCACTTAAGGGGAAAGAGGTGCAGGAAACCTAGCATGGTTTCTGGCCTGGGTAAGGGCTCCCAGCCACAACTGCAAAACAGGTAGTGTAGTGTAATATAGTGTAATAATAGGGATAATACTGATTGACTAACTGCTGGAAGCCAGGAAGGAAGAAATTGTGATGCATTCACAAGTGATATGAACCTAAATTTTTATGGAGTTTTATTTTTGTCTATGGATTTAAACTTGTATCGTGCTTTTCTGCGAAAGCACTAATGAGTCTGAGTTGTCCAAGATAATCCTTTAAAATACAGTCCATCAAAGTTTCCTGTTATTTTTCCCCAATTTGTTCATGCTTATTTATTTATTTATTTATATTTATTCTGGTAATATGGCATGTATCTACATGTTTTTTTATGCCTATTGGTCCATTACAAATTTATTGTATCCAAACTGCTCAAGTAAGTCTTAAAAAACAAAGTTCTGTCTCCTGTTCAGACTTTTAACACAGAGAATAAGTAAGAATTTATCTTTGTCTCCATGGCCAGAATATGCTTCCTTTTGTGGTGGGTAACATCCCAGTTGCTGCTTGTGTCTGGTGGTTACTGTTTTCTCAGGATAGTGATATACAAGTGACTATCATCAATAGGATAGTGCTTAATACAGCATTGAGAATTGGAGTAGTTCTTCATAGCATGATTTGGTAGTTGGATTTGTTACCTGTTAGTTTGCAACTCCTCTTATGTCTGCTCAGGAGAAATGGAGATATCTGCAAAGGCCAGAGTCCAGTGCACTGGCGCACAAATGAAGATGCAAAAACAGAAGGCTTGTGCTACGGATATAGTTAAATAGAAAAACAAAACAACAGCAATTTAACTCTGAAGTTGGGAATAATCTTGTGATGTCAAAAATCTCTGAGTGAGGGTTAAATGAACCCCATACAGGCTTTTGACCTTTTCTGCGTAGTCCGTAAAGAATGTTTAATACTTGTAGTGACCATCTTAAATCAATCTTTAAAACAGAATATAGAAACTCATCACATTGCATGTTGACTCGGGAAAAAGTTAGAATTCTTTTCACTGTGTGCATTTCTTGTCGTGGGAGTAACTTGAGTCCAGCTTTCAGATTTGAGCCTAGCTATTAACATTGATTTAAAGCTGTTTTCCTTGACCTGGGCAAGATGCTGTTATTATTAGAGAGGCTAGAGTGTGGTATCTTTGAAAAGCTGGTGCCTCACTTCTGAAACTGGGGACTCAGAAATTAGGGTGCACAATTCATGATGACTTTTCAGTTCTTAGTGTGTACAGGGACATATGCTTTGGAGTTCATTTAAAATTATATTGAAATAAAAGCAACAGAGTATTAGCATTTCTTATTTTTTTCCAGATGAAAGTTGCCCTGAACTAGTCAAAGTGCTTTAACTGCTTTCTACAGTGTTAGAAATCTAAGAAAAAAACAGTCCATTAGTTGGTGTTTAGTATTTAAGTCTCTCTCACGAAAGTTTCATTCTCCAGAGCTGAGAAGTCTCCTTCTTTGAATAGCAATGAGAAAGACTGGTAAGCATTTAAAAATCAAGGTAGGTAGATGTTCAGCTACTAGCAGTTCTAAAGTAGTTTATGTTCCTGAACTATTCTGTGAAAAATCCTGAATTGCTTTTATTTTCCATGGAAAAACACAGTTTAAGATTTAAAAATAGTTTTCAAAGCTTTCCAAAATATTTGCAATGCACGTGCTTTTTATTGAAAGTAACACTTTCAGTAGTAGCTGCATCTCTTTTTTTTGAAGCAAATGGAATTGCCATCGTGATACAGGATCCCTGGTAAGTCCTGGCTGAGAGCCTTCAAGTGATAGCCCAGCGTCTCCCTGTATTGCTCGTGTTTGTAGCCAGTGTTCTGCATTAGCTTGCTAAAAACATGTGTACCGCGAATGTTGAACGTCCTCTGGCTTCTGCATTTGTCAGTGGAGTTGGCATGCCTTGAAGTGCTGCGCAGACCTGCAGGTAGAGACACAAGTGTTGCGAGAAGGGGGATTTGGATGAGGCAAAGTTGCTTGCGCTTTGTTCGGCGGACAAAAGAAAACACCGCTTTGAAAGGCTCTAAGTGTCTGTGTGTTGTTATCGCACTTTCTGCAGGCAAAAGGAAGGGAACGTAAAGGACAAAGCGAACTTTTCCGAGGGAGGCAGAAATCCTCTCCCCGCTGCCTGCGTCCTTAGCATACATAGGTGATGTGGGCTGCGCGCTCCGAGCAGCGCGGCTGTTTTGTTCCGTCTGGTGCGTGATGAGTTTGCCAGATTAGAAGCGTTAGTGCCCTCTATTGTTCGGCAGAGAACTGCAAATATTTTTACAGATTATGTTCCTTATTATCACCCTCGGTATCAAACAGCTTTTGACAAAAAACACGTGCACTGTAAGGGCATATTTCCATAAGCTAAACTGCTTAATCAAGAAGAGTGTATGTATTTTTGCACTATATCAACATTTTTCTAAAACTTTTTTTTTTTCCCCACCATGAAATACGTTAAGATGAAAAATAACCCATGAGGGAAAATGTCTTGAAATACGTATATAAAATATATACATATATGGTTTTCTTTGCTCAGGTATTGATTGACAAGTTAACTTTTTCTTTCTGTTTCTATATTTTAGTAGTGGAGGTATTTTTGACTAAGCAGTTACAAATTACCTGAAAGTATTTTGAAATAAATAAAAAGGAGGAAGCACTCAAATATTTAATTCTCTCTTAATTCCTTATTTCCAGAGAAGACAGGCTTACTATTTTGGCAGGCTAGCAGGAGCGTGAGAATGCGCGACTCTTCAGAAGAACAATAGAAAAACAACGTGGCCAAGCTGTGTTTTTTACTACATTAAAGTGAACTGCAAGAATGACAACTTCATTCAAGCAGATCATTTGGAATTACATTAAACAGCTGCTATTAAACAGCTGACAACAAAGGAGACCATTTTGATGTGAGCGGCGCGGGGATCCTAGCGGCGCGCTGCCTGCGCGGTGTTGTGAAGAACACACTGTGCTCGTGTGTACCAACACACAGAGCGCTCCCCACTGTGCTTGTTGCCAAACACTGTTTTTTCAAATCACTTTGTATTCAGGCAGGGATCCGGGAAGTCCAAATCCAGCCAGACAAATGCAGAACAGCTTAGTTGAAGCAGCTTTAACAGGTGCCATCAGTGCAGACTTGTCGAACCAGGGAGACAACGCAAACACATGGGCGGCAGCGGTCAGCAGGGCAGGGGTTTTGCCCCGTTGTATGTGAGAGCACTGGTTACTAAACAGCATTTGCCAGGGAGACTGGTTAGTGGTGCTTCAGGAAAGGGAAGGAAAACGTGTTAGCAGCACCTTGCAGGAGGAGTCTGCTAGGCTTTTATGCCTGTGTTAATTTGTTCTTCCCAGCAGTGCCGACGCAGAGCAGCCCAGGATCGAATGAGCACACCTGTAACGGAACAAGCGAGCGTAGGGACTGATTTAAGAGGGGTGCTCCCCGTGCTTGAGGTAGTTGGCTGAAGGACGAGGAATAAAAGAAGAGTAGAGGTAATTGGCTGGGTCTTGTGCCGTCCTTGTCTTTCAGGGTACGAGAGGCCCCCCTTCATCATATCACTGTAATCTGCCACTGTTCATAATACGGCATGTGTGTTGCCCACAAAGCCTCCTTGCCCATTTCAAATGTATAGTTATTCCACACTTTTGCTGCCTTTGCAACCATAACCTTGACTGACTCCAGGCTGTTGACATTCTTCCTTGGGTGAATTTTTATCAGGGTGGTATAACTTTACAAGTTGCAATATTTGAAGAAATTTTGTTCTACTATTTTTTTGTAAATGAAGAATTTTGTGTAGTGGTTTCTGATTAATGTGAAGGGATATACTTGATCAGAGGGTTAGAATATATATTTTTTTGCCTTTTGTGGAAAAAGGGTAACTCTAGCAAGTGGTCTGCCTAGTTGTTCAGATTTGAATTTCAAAATGCCTTCGCATAATATTTACTGTGTTGGTGAAATATGAAACTTCCCAAGAAATTCTGCAAGGGAATAAAGCCAACTTTTATGTTAGGCTCTTAGTTTTATATCCTCATTTATGTGAACAGTCCTCCTTACTTCCACAGAAATAATGTGAAGGAAGATCACTCAGATGTGAAAAGTTGTAGGACAGGGTTCAACCAGTCAAAGAATCACTTGCAGGCTGGGTTTAAGGAATGGGTGGTAGGGAAAAAAAAAGTTTGAACTGTTAAGTTTTACTTATCTTTGGCAGAAAAAGCAGATTGCATGTTTCTTTCATTGTAAGACTAAATTTACCTTTATTATTGACATCACACTAATGCTGAGTAAAATGGAAAGGTGGCCTGGACAGAAATTTTAGAGAGAAATTACTATAAGAGATGTCTATCTGCAGTACTTTGCCACACAAATGTATCACAAATCAAAAAACTTCATATGAAAACTTCTTCGCTTTGCTTCATGGAAAAAGCACTAGTGATTTTAAAAATAAAGTGATCCAGAATCTAATACAGTCCAGTTACCCAAATGGTTATTTCTTCTGCCCATTGCATCACTTCTCAAAACTGGGTTTGTATAAAGGACTTTCTGGCCTGAAAACCTTTGTCACATTTGTGTGTTGTGAGTGTCAACGTTTGGTCTTTGCTGAACTCGATCCTTATGATAGCGCAGATCTTCCTGGAACTCTGCTGTTTACAGCAAAGTGATGTGGAGGTAACAGCTCTTATCCTTGTTGAAATGCCAGATCAAAAAGTATTTTTAACAGCTCTGTTTACAGTTCTATAGCAATAGCTGCTATTGGAATTGAGAACTTAATGCTGTGGTTGCTTTTATTATTGTCTGTGTTGTTTAAGTGTTGTGTGTACAGGAAAATTTCTCTCAGGTGCAACTGTGAGTTAGCCTGTGAGGTTTTCCAGGATATGTGTGACTTATATCCACATGTTTGTGGAATTGAGTGTTGAATGTAAAAATACTGGAGCTTGATTGGTAGCAGCATACAGGTCTTGTGTGGTCAGGCCTCAAGTGAGCCTGAGGCCTGCCCATAGTTCAAGACAGTGGAGGGAATGGGTCGTGTTTTGCTCTCAGTTGTGGCAGAGATAGAGCTGGGTATTCCTGATTGAGTTCCCAAATGTGTCCTGCTCAGTCCAAGCTATTTCCTGTCTGAGTTGGATTATGTGCAGGTGTAACAAAAGTCCATGATCACATGGAAAGGAGCCCTTCCCTAAGTCAAGCATTAGGTGTACACATACACAAGCATAGGCACGTGTGTTTTACATCTAGTATCATGGATTGTAGAGTTGTTTTTGCCAGTAAGTATGCTGTAGAAATATCATGAAAACTCAGGAAATGGACAAATGAAAGGAAAAATAGTCTGGAAAGAGATCGGAGTAAGGCCAAAAAAGTATGTGACTTCAAAGCAGGTTTGTTCTGAGCCCTTGATTGGCTCAAGGTAATTCGCCTGGAACTGGTACCTTCTCTTCTTAACATATAGCGTCGTGTTAGGGAGCCGAGCCTCGACGGTGAGCCACAAGGAAGCAGAAAAGGCAGTATCATGAACAGTGAACTCTGTCTTGGTTTCCTTGACACCTGCATAGTGCATGCTGCCAACTATGATAAATGGAGCATAAACATAGACACTTACTAAAAAGATGGAGCAGAAGCTAAAGGCTGGAGAGAGAGACATAGAAAGATGTATGCTTGATCTCCCTTGGAAAGAGAAACAAATGGGCATGAGAGCAAGTGAAGTTGAATGACATCTTGAAGACAGGAAAGGACTGAGGCTGAAGTGGCAGTAGGCCAGCGAGAAGAGCAGATGGGAGGTGGGACAAGTTTATTACCAAAGAGGCCATTGGATAGTAATAGTGCACATATTGCTGGAGAAACAGATGATGAGCTGAGCTGCTAATCTTTCTGAATTCTATCTGAATGTGTCTTCCGTTCAGATTACATAAAATCAGAATTGCTCAGTTCCTGAAGTTGGTACACTTTTTGGGAAACTTCCCTAGCAGATGGATGGAAACTGTGCCACATGATGCTCAGAAAAGAGTTCATAATGGAAAACTGTGGTGCGCAGAGGAGCAAGGTGGTAGTATCACAGAAGCATAATTCGACAAAGATGATTTGTTCTGAGTACTGCTCTCCCCTTGCTGCAGCCATCAGACAAAAGATGTCAGGTTGCCTCCAGAAGGAGTGGGCTTGCTTGTTGGTGGGAAGCCACGATGATGGGTGTCCACGAGATGTAACGCACTAACATACACTAATGTGAACTGCAGTCCGCGAGGTACAGTGGGCAACTCTTGTCCTTGCATGTGTACAAGGTAGTAAAGGGGATAATTTTCATTTGGGTGACAATATAAGCATTAAGTGACCTGACTTGAGATTCAAGTTGTCCTTAACCAATCGGTAGAAACTGTTTTTCTTGACCTTCGACTTTTTGTCTTAACTATCAGCTACTGTATCTTTCTTTTCCATCTGTAATACTTGTCTTTAATGAGTCAATAGATACTAGTATTTCCAACAGTGCAGAATGTGATAGCTCATAATATTTCCACGAGTACGCTCTGGGTCAATATTTTACAACGTTGGCATGTTAGTAGCAATTATTTAATTTTGTTTTATTTTAATCATCATTTTTCAAGGAAATTGACCGCTTGAAACATTTAAGGGCTGAATTTTGTTCTGCACTGCACTATATGCATTCATGGCAGAAGGCAGCTACAGCCATGTTGCCTGCACAGTTGAGGGTAAAATTGATCTGTCACCTTGAGACTATTTGAGGGATCTGCAATGCTTTAGGAGGTGTGGTATCATAACAATTGCTGGTTTCATTCATCCTCAGCAATAAAGCCATTTTCAGTGCTAAGGATAATAAAGGTTGGCTGTTCTGTCACTAGCACTTGAAGAGGCAGAATGCAGCATCGTTTCTTGCCCCAAATCATGCATAGGCAACACCAACAGCAAGGGACAAGGCGCAGCACCTTTTCAAGCATCAATATTGGTAAAATTTAAGGCAACTGACTGTTTTAGGAGCATCATTTTTCCTGTGAATCCAAGAAGGCATTCTGCATTTCTCACTGTCTGTGTGAGCTGCCTTGTTTTTGGCAGTAATAATATCATTTTATGTTTACATTATGATATTTCTCCCTGTAAATCTTCAAAAGTGTGTGAGTGAGAAAGGAGACAGGCAGAGAATCACCATTCATTGCAGCCACCTCTGGGGAGAAACTCAGCAGTTGTTAACGCAGCACAGAATAACCTTACTGAGAAGTTCTGGGCAATTAGTGTAAGCCAGCGACTTATATTTAAGCGTACCAAAAACTATGTAAAATGTAGGTTGTGATTTAGGATTTGCTAAATAGAATGAAAAGAAAGACCCTCTCCCTCGTTGCTGCCTCATGTTAGAAACCTTCCGCAGAGGCAAATAAACATGAAGGTGCCCCCCGCCCCCACCATGAAGTTTCTTGAGCTCCAGATCATATGTGCAAAATGCCTGTTTTGTTACCCCGAGGATGGGAGAGAGAGGAAGCGTGCCAAGTCGACAGACACAGCATGTTCCATACATATCACAGAAAGCCAGAATAAAGCCTAAATGTCTATAGAGCTGTGCCGTCTTAATTCTTTCTTGATGTTTAAAGCCCTAACCTGTATTACAACTGGCTTAAGTCCTGTCATAATACAAGTTTGATCTGGAGGCTTCAGCTTGTGCAGTTTTTGTGTCGATTCTAACTTTTAAATGAGATGATATTAATTTTGAAGGAATTAGCTTGAAATTTCCTCATACTGAAATGAAATGGCATGAGTTGGACTAGCTGCTAAAGGTTTTCTAATGAAAACTAGGGCGATATAAATTTTTCCTGGTAAAAGGATATCTAGATTTCATTTGTTGTATTAAATACCAGTCAAAAAGGGGCAGCAGGGGAAACAAATGGTCGACTAGATATTATCTAGTTTTATGTTCCAGGGACACTCCCTACTTTTCTGTTATGGTCAAAATAAAGCCTTAAAATCTTTGGGATTGGGACTGTTTTCAGCCTTGAGGCTGGCAAGCTTCTTGAAAATCTAATAGCATTTTGTTTATTTATTTTTTTATTATAACCGGTTCCTTTTTTTTTCTGATAATGTGACAGTTCCAGGTCTTGGTGTGGACAGGTGTTTATACGGCTGCATTCCCCACAGGGTTTTTTGGGAAGGGGGGGTGCACTGGGAAGTGTTGAGTGCTGAATGTTAAGCTCGTTCCTTTGTATGGCTTAGAAATCTCTGTTGTCCAGAATTGTACAGATAAGGCAGACCCATTTGCTTCATTGTCAGGCAATGTAGCTGAATAGAAATGCAAATGTGACATAAGGGGACTGCGCTGGGGAGGCGTTTGCTGTTACCTACTATAACAGTGCTGCTGGCTGTTAGAAAATTCCTGCAAAATCCAAGGGGGCTTATTTATTTTTTATATATATAATTAGCTACAGGTTATAGAAAAGATTCTCCAAAAGAAAATATATCTCTTTTGCAGATAATTTTATTTTTATGCAGTGGAACGGCTCAGTTTTAACTCCCTTATCAAGAGCTGCCTGAACTGCCCAGACTAAATTGGGAGCATCTCCACACTGTTTGACAAATAGATTTTTTGTAAACTGATTTAGCCTTTTCATTGTTTGCATTTCATTATATAGCAGACTTCATGTCACAAAATCGGTATTCATTCAAAATAGAGAATTTAGAGATAGGACTGTAGCCAGATAGAAAATATTGCACAGGTCAGGTCTATTAACCATAGAATAATAGCAAGTCAGTGATCCAAGGGGTAGTTCTTCTGCAGGGAAGGGCTAACATAACTGAGGTCAGGAGTCAGACCTCAGGACTTCAAATGTGGCTGTCGCCAGATTTACAAGTAAATCTACTGGGAAAACAAGGAAAATGAAGGACCCTTGCAGTGGAAGGAAAGAGAAAGGCAGCCCAGCTCTTTCATCTTAAATCTCAGCCTTCGCGGTGGATGAAGAATAAAAGTCTGATTTGCTTAAGTGCTTCACTTTATTCAGAAACTCTGAGTTGCATCTTCCAAAGCATGATCCAAGGATCTAACTCAATCAGGTTTAGAGAATTTATTTAGAAAATAACATTGAAAGAGAACTGATTCTTGTTTTGCTGCCAAATTCATTATTGAGTAAAGACTGTTAGCATTCTGAAAATGTGTACCAAATACAAACAGTGCTAAAGAATAAAGATACGGCCTTTAATAAGACTGGAGCAGTTTATCTTAATACCTTAGGAGCAGATAATCTGAAGTTGGGGTAAATAGGTCAGTGTGAAGATTGGGTTGCAACTTTTCTGATTATATTTTATTTCTGAAAGGTTTTCCAATGTTTAAAGCCTTTATTTCCCTGAAAATGTTAACAGAAATTCTTGCATCTCTCTTAACTGTCACGCCGTAATAGTTGCATACAGGATTTGCTTTAGATTTTCTTAATAATAGCGGCTCCGTGCCACCATCCTCATGTGTAGAAACTAGCTGCTTTGAAAGTAGTCCTGGGTGGGTTCAGGGCAGGGAAGAGCAAGGGAGCTCCCTAGAAATGCAGTATTTAGCTGGACAGTATTATTTGAAGTCATATTTAGGTAAGTTGTAACTATAATCTTCAGGGCTATCTGGTCATTGAAGATACTGTATTACTGGATATATTTTCTAGATGCAGACTGTATTATACAAAAACGGGTGTGCTCTCAAGAGGTAGGTAATTAGGGATCTGTCCTGAGGAAAAGAAGCACTGCAGCCAATGAGAGTTTTGTCTGGGAAAGGAGCACAGAAGCAGACTTGCAAGTGCGCAGAAGTCAGCGCAGGGACGTAAGTCGCTGCGCTCGCCGGGAAGTCTGTAAAGAGAGAAGCATAGACTTTGGAGGGGCAAAACTAGTAAAGTAGCTTCTAAATAGCATCAGAGATGGAACAGCTCAGCTTTTTAGTAGAAACTTCTTGTGTGCAAATATATGTAGAAATCCAAGAGGCTATAATATAAAGCATTTGTCTGTGTGTATGCGTGCAGGAATATGTACGCTCACGTCTCGGGTAATTGAACCAAATGTTTTGTGATCAAAGAGTCAGAGGGCAGCAAGGCCCAAAGCTGTACTTTCTGGATCAGCTCACACCTTTAGCAAGAGCTTTGGCAAGAAAATGTTGACTGGATCTGCTTAAAAATCATGCTGCTGTTTTATTCTTCTATTCAGAACGCTTGAATCAAGTAATATACCATTCTTGCTCTTCCTTTTTAATCTGTGAAAGACAGAAATTTCTGTCGTAGGTAAAGTTGCACCAAATTTTTTGGGACATAAAAGCTAAAAAGGGGGCGGAAATGGGGGGGGGAGCTAATTTGGGATGGGAGGGGAAAAAGCTGAGTTTTGCATAGATCTTAAGAAGGAAATTAGAATATAAATACAAATTTACAGGCACATAAAGCTGGATGAACGTATGCAAATTTTTTACGTCTAAACATTACACGTGGAGCTAAATCTGTTGATTGAAATTGAATAATTGAATAGGTCTAACTGCCTGGTCAATAGGAATGAAGCTGCTGCGGGACAGAAGCCTAGGCAATATTAGAAGGCATCATCTGCAGGGAGATGACACTATGATTTGATTGCCTCAAATTCAGTAATAGATCAAAAAAAAAGTGAACATTTTTACTGTAGTAACCACAACATATGTGACTAATAATTTTTTATTGTGCAATTCTAATGTATTCCACGAAAAATGTTAACACGACCACACAAAATGCTGGTGTGCAGGCATGTCAGTGCTAGCAGAGCTGTTACAGTGGTGCTGGTGTCCAGTGGCCTGTTCGGGGGTGCAGCACGGAGGCCGCCTGCCCAGCGCAACGCGGGCAGTGCGCGTAGGAGCAGAGAGCAGCGTCTCGGGCCCCGCGGCATCGTCTCAGGCCTTCCCCTGAGGCCGTCAGAGCTTTGATGCTTGTGTGGATAGGGCTGGAGGAGTTGGGTGAAGGGCAGGTGATGGTGAATTCTGGATACGTGCTGGACCCTTGCATTTGCCTGTTTTGGACTTTGTACCCATGAAACCTTTCTTGATTGAGGCTCTCAATAATTGGGGAAAAGAACACAAGATGTGCTTAACCTCTACCTGTACTTGGTTTGTAGGCATAGTTCTGTGGCCACAGAAATCATTTGCCTGGCCAGTTGGAATGTGGATCTGGAATGTGGATCTATACAAGACTTCAAATGTTAAGGGCTCCATCATTCAGTCAACATATACGTTTAGAAAAAGCCATGTATGCAGAAAGAAAATTGAGATGTTTCCATTGGGACAGATTTCCATGATCTTCTGTAGGGAGGTCTCTATCTGCTTCAGGTCTGAGATGTCCAGAGAGGAGGTAAGGGTAGCTGATACCTTATGGAGTTTTTGCTTTGTATTTGTTTACTGCAGAATATATGAATCTAACCTAATGCTGCTGTCTTAAGACTATCTCAGAGATGCTAATTTCTCACTCTGAAAGCTCTGATTTACCTGCACAGACAGGATGTTCTGAAGTCAAAGAAATTTCGTTATTGTTTGTCTCCATTCCAGTATTAAATCTGCCCTAGATTCTTTCTTCTCAGTTCAGTGAAGCTTTGAAAGAAAGAATCTCACCTTGATCTTAGAGAGAACAGTTAGTTACATACATCTGTGTTACGTTAGAATTCTTTCTTAATAGTAATAGATAGCAAAAGTAGGATACCCATGTGGAAAGTCCCTGCTAGACTGTCAGACAAGGCGCTTGGTTTTCAGTACGTTAGTTGATTTCCTGCTTGTCGGTATTTCTTGTAGCTAAACTGCGAGTGTTTAATTTAGTGTTCCCTGCACCTTCAAAAAGTGCAACCGCTTTCATCTATTGCTTTAAACATGCATTTGATGTCAAGCAGCATAAGGACAGCACGCGAGGGTAACCCTCATCTCGGGGATGGTTCCAGTCATCTGGTGTATGGATACGAGATTTCCAAGGCTGTGTTAGTGGGCAGCTCAGCGTGATCTGGCTGTTTGTTAATCAGGGAACACGTGAAGAACAAAGGAGGGAGAACACAAATGTTGGGAGGAAAAAAAGTGCTGTGGAGCTAGGTGATGTGCACGGGGCAGGGAAAGCGCTGGTAGGGTTGGGTAACGCGCAGCCGCGGAAATGAAGAGCTGTAGGAGGGCAAAAATTGTTTCGCTACTTCCCATTGCTGGAGTTTGTTGGGAAAGGAGCATTTTGTATTCAGCCAGAAAGCGTGTTCTGCAAATGTCTCCAGTTACCCGTTCCCTGGGTGTCGCAATAGATTAAGTCGCTGTGTGATGATATGACACCGCCATCACTCGTCTTCCTGGGATATTGCTGGAGGCAACAACAAACCTGTGTCTTTGGCACATGTGAAGGAATTTAGCGCTTGAGGGGTTAAATTACACAGGCTCCCCCGTGGATCAGCTTATGCTTGGACAGTAATAATAGCAATAGCATTAATAATAAAAATGCCAGAGCAAAGGGAGGGGAGGGGGGAGTAGGGGGAGAAAAAGGCAGAAGAGTGATGGAAGATGGGCCGGGACAGTCGGGGGGAAGGAAAGGGCCAGCCTGAGCTAATGCGTTTCGCAGAGCAGGTGTGCGGCTCCCGGGCCGGGCGTCGCAGGAGCCTCTGCAACCTGCCGTGCACCAACGCGCAGCCCCAGGGCCGCGAGGATGCGCGGGCGCCCGCACTGCGAGCCATCGTCTCCTGGGGCAGCGCAACACGCACTGGGTGTCCGCTCACGGTAAAGATGGTTGGTGTTTTCACTGGGGAAATATTTGCGCTCCATCTTGGTCTCTTTTTAGCTCTTTGAGCTTCCAGTCAGGTAGGAGAGTGGGCGGATGGGGAGGGAAAAGACCCATGGAGGGACTCCTCTTGTCGCTTGGTTATTTGGAGCTAAACCCCCAGTCTTGCTTAGTGCTAGCTGCTGATGCCAAGTTTTCCTCTTTGCCTTCTTGTTTTGAGGGATATTGCATTTCACTGCAGTACAGGAGACAGAATGGGATGTTAACTAACTGGAATGTTTTGGTTCTAGCGGAATGCAAAAGCACTTGAGAGACAGAGAGATCCTCACATAGGTAAGGCCCCAGGAAAAAAAAGAAAACAATGTAAGAGTGGAATTATGTGGATTTATTTATTTATTTTTATTCCTGAATAGAAAAGACCTCATAGTAAGGGAGAGCAATTTATTACCTTGAAAAAAAAAAAAGAATTTATCCTCTTTCAGATTTATTGTTTATCATAATAATCCTTCTAGTGAAAAGGCCTAATTTACTCTTTCTATAGGAATATTTTAAGTGTGATTATCATAATATCACAGCTGCTGAAAAGGTCTAAAATAGGACATTGACCTTGAACGTGTTCCTGCGTTTTGTATGTGGTGCTTAACATGCAAGAAACAATATAACTGCAACTCATTTATTAATGTATAATCTCAAAATGTTAACTCTTGCTCTGTAAATACATGCCATAAGGATCGTTGAAAGCTTGCAGTATCCTATGAAGTACATGTGGTATTTTATCAGTGTAAATATGTATAAGATTTTCAAGATTTCTGCTGGGAATACTCCATAACTAAAGTAAGTTTTCCCTTTGGTACTGCACTAGTTTATGATTTAATTTTTACTGACATTCCACCAGTCATATTATTAGCTTCACAAAATGAAAGTGAAATAATCCTGTATTAATTAAACAGAGCAACTGAATTCCCTCAGTCATCTTATCCTTGGCTGGCGGAGACAGTAACGCGCTTCAGTGTCTCTGAAGAAACTTGCACTAAAAAAAGGGCTCGGGGTAATAGTGAGATACCAGTGTTGAAGTGCGTGCCTGAATTATCTTTAGGGAGTAAGGCCTTTTTTTGGAGGGTGACGGGCCATGCCCCTGCAACCCGCATTTTCCTTTTCCTTTCTGTTTTTTGCCTCTCTTTTTCTGTTTTGGGCTTTTATTTATTTTGTCACAAGCTTTGGAAAAGGCATTTTGTCAAGAGAATAATATTCATTTACAGCAATCTGACCAGTTTCTGTTCTGTACCAGTGAAGGCCATCCTTCAAATATCAACGCCCATGCTCTTGAAAATAAAACGAGCAGAAAATGCGGAGCGTTTTTTTGAGAATGGTTGAACTGTAGCTTGGAAACGTGATTAAGATGATTGAGGTACTTCACATTTTTTATATATATGCAGTAATCTAAAACTTGTGCATTTGGGGCTGTGCTGTGGAAACTTGCAGAGAGCGTTCCGAGCGCAGGCACCATGAGTTTGCTTTCCTGCCATGGGAACAAGGAGAAGTTGATGCTCAATGCTGAGGAAGCCAATGCCTTTGACGTAACAACCTGCCCCACTTTACCCAAAAAACAGGGGAGCAGAATTTGTAACTTTTGTGGCCTTAGTGGTGTTTTCGTTGTTGATGTTAAGGCATTAGCATGATGCCGGGATGCACCGATTACCTCCTAGTAGGAAGTACAAAAGCCAAATGCCTCTTAGGATGAGTAGATGGTGACAGTGTCGTTCTGATGTTGATAGCACGTTTGAGTTGTGTTCCTTAACCGTTCTGAGAAAAGAGAAATTTGATACCTTGACACTCTGAAATTTCTTTCAAACTGTTAAAATGCGATATTCCACAGCTAGATTTTGAAAAAGGTAGTGTGCGGTATGGAAAATTTCCATCTAAAATGTTTGTGTACTTATTTGAAAATAAATCCTCTGCAGGTAATAGAATTTCCTCTGTTTTGCTCGTGCCCAGACGACTCGGGCTTGTTGCTCTTTTGGGTAAATACGCGCTTGACACAATGCACTGTGCTGCTTCTGCAAAGTGCCACTGACTCCTGCTTCTGTGGTTGCCTTGAGGTGGTTGTGTGTTAAGAATCTGGCTGTTCAGATGCCTCAAAACGTCCACAGCACTTAAGTGTGAAGGCGCTTGAAGACGAACAGTTGTGCGCCCAGGAATCATTATGCGCGCGGGAGCCGCGGAGCCGCAGACGCGGCTCAGTAATGCCCACTGACTGGTGCAGACACTCGTGACAGCTCTTCCCCTTCCCCTCTCTGATTCTATTACCACTGCTTTGCATAGACTCCTTGTGGTAAGACTTTGCATTGTAGATTTTGATAAGTTAGCGCGGATGTGTGTGTGCATGCGTGCTTTTATTCCGTATCCCCTGATAAATTTCAGTCTGCTTGGATTTGTTTTTTCTTCCTGCTTTTATTTTTATTTATTTCCAAAGTGGTACAGAGAATCTTGAGACAGTGAAGTTACACTTAGCCCCAGCTTATTTGCTGCAGTGTTTGTGCCCCTACCAGCTGTGATGGCTAACTGGGAATCGCAAGTTCAGGAACGCGTTTGGGATCGGGGGCCCCGGTCCAGCAAAGGTGACACTGTTGGTCCCAGGGGAAGGAGCCTCCTGCTCCGCTTATCAACGTGTCGAGGACAGTGCTGTATTCCTGGTGGCGCAGGAAGCAGCTCCGGCAGGGAAGCCGCTGCTAGGATGAAGGATGGTTGATAGGAAGGTAGTGACGGTTAACAGGGGAGAGGAAAAATGGATGTGGGGGTGTAGAGGGAGAAGCCAGAGAGGCAGTGGCAGCTGGGTGGATGTGAACAGGAGAGCACGTTGGAAGAACCGCTGTGGCAGGAGGGAAGAGCCCTTTATGCATATATATATATATATATATATATATATATATATATATATATATATATATATAACCTCAGAAGATAAGGAACAAAAGTACAAATAAGCTAACCGTGCTTTGCATTTTTTAATGGATTAATAGTCATACTTTAATGAGGGTGTATTCCAGTGAACTTAGTTCTTTAAAGTGACTTTAAAGAACTAAGTGATCGAGTTACTTGTGCAAAGGAATTAATTGTGGGTGATTTGAAGTAAGAAAGCACATGCATATGAAAAGAAATGAAGACATTTTAGCTTACAAATACTGAAAAACAGCAACTTTGAATATACATCTATAACTGGACACACAGACACTCACTACACACAACATATTTGTATTTTGCAAGGTTTGATAATGTGCACATATAAACCGATTTAAGGATCTGTGCTGTGGGTTTATACAACAAGGAAGATATCTGTACATAGAATAAACACATCATCATATTCAAGTGCTGATTTGGTTCCAGAATCTGCATTTATCAAACTGCTTCTTAAAGAGAATGTTCTAATATTGTAACATGATTAAATGCCTCTCATTTAAAAATTTGTTAAAAAAAATCCTTTTTTTTTGTCTGTGATGTTTCTACAGAGTGCCTGGATTTTACTCTGCATCTCAGAGCTCTTTAATTCACTGCTCACAAGCGAATTTACATCTTAATTACAGAGTTCACATTTAACAATATAGACAGCATAATGCTACTGTAATTAAGCTTTTACTACCTGCTTTTATTCAACAGTCAGAGATGTAGTTTTGCCGTGTGAGTTCTGATCCCTAAACTTGCGTGTATTTTACCACATTTGTGAGAAGCAGGC
The DNA here is from genome assembly GCF_059628265.1 of Tinamus guttatus. NCBI lineage: Eukaryota > Metazoa > Chordata > Aves > Tinamiformes > Tinamidae > Tinamus > Tinamus guttatus. Next base: position 3,325,136 of record NW_028288567.1, on the reverse strand, counting down.
CTAGCTTTTACAGCAGGTTAAGTACATGACACTGGAATCTCTCTGCCATAAACACATGTCCATTACACTTAAAGACAGACTTAAACTTGTCTGTTACACTTGCATATTTTGCGCTTGGGTTCTGTTGTTTTATTTATTTGGTTAAAAAAAAAAAGAAAAAGCTGTGAGAGATTTGGAGAGGGCATTTGTGTGCCCTTTTGTGAGTGGTATTAATGCAGTCTGAGGTTGTACACTGATTTGTTTTGAGCTAAAAGAATGTCATTTGCGTTGTGTAGCGCTTCGGTTACAAAAATATTTGTGGACAGTTGAGCTGAATTATAAAATGGGCTCCCCCCCACCCTTTTTAAATTTTATTTTATTACCAGAAACAGCCTCTATCTATTTGCTTTAGTAAATAGCAGTCTTAGCTGGTGGAGAGGTAAGAGTAAGAACACTTGGTATCTTGGTAGCGAACAGCAGTGGTATTTTTCATTGCAATATTAAGTAAAAACTCCAGCGTGTGAGAGAGAAGCCCCGCGCTCCCGCTCCACGCAGTGCCCGACCCTTGGAAGCCGCGCGTGGGGCGGCGGGTCCCTCGTGGTGCATGAGATCATTCTCCGGACGCAACTTTCGGCGCGTGGACCTTGCGTGGCGAGCGCGCCGCGCAGCCGCGTGTCGCAGGAGCCGCTGCCCTGCTGGCATGGCGTAGGTGACGTGCATGCAGGTGTACACGGAGCCGATGAACGTGGGTTTTCCCCCTTCAGTTTGGTAATATCTCCGTGACGGAACCCCCCCGTGCGGGGACACAGGGTCGCTCCGCGCGCGTTTCGCGCGTGGGCAGCGCAGCGCAGCCCCCCTGCCCTCCTTATCTTGTTAAAAATGAAACAGACCCGGTTTTAGTGCCCTCTAATCCCCCCGCCGTCGCAGAGAGGAATCGATCAGTTCTGGAGCTTTTCCTGCTTTTTACGCGCTCTTCAATATTTGCATCTCGCCCCCTCAGCGCTCGCGGAGAGCGGGGGTCCCCCCTTCGCACCCCCGCTGCGACGTGGCACAGTTTGGCGAAGGCACACTTGTACATTTCCTATGGGCATGCACATAAAAGTGTATATAAATATATATCACCCCCCTCCCCCGCAAGTAACTCAGCCGCCCGGGGAAAGTTGCGTTACGGGCGCCCCGGTGCCGCCGCCGGGAGGAGGAGCCGGCGCCGCCGCCCGCGCGCACCCGGCCCCCCCTCCCCGCGCGCTCGCGGCGGCGCCACCCTCGCTCTCTACCTGCGGAGGCCGCTCGGTGCTTGCCCCGCGCTAAGGAGCGGGTCCCGCCGCCCCGGGCGCTGCGTGGGGCCGGCCGGGGCCTCCCTCCCGCCCGCCCGCGCCGCCGCCTCGGCGGGCTCTGCCCCAACGGCCGCCGCCAGCGGCCGCGCCGCCGTCCCCACCCCGTACCTGCCGCGCGGGCCGGGCCGGGCCGCCCCCCGGCGCCTCATTGGCCGCCGCGCCGCCAATGGGCCGCGCGGCGGGGCCGCGGGGAGCGCCCCGTGCGAACGCGGCCGCTTCATATTCATGAGCTCGGAGCGGGGCTTTAAGTCCTTGACTAGGCGCGGGCCGAGCCTTCGCTCCGCGCCGCGTCCCCCGGCGGGCCCCGGGCACCTGCGGCGCGCGGGCAGCGCCACCTCGGCCTCGCGGCGGCGGCGCGGGGGGGCGCGCAGCATGCGCGCCGCGCGCACATGGATTCGGTAGAACTTTGCCTGCCGGAGCCGCTCGCCCTGCACTACGAGGAAGAGTAGGTACCGCTGCCCGCCCGCCCGCGCGCGCGCAGGTAACGCCGCGCCGCGGCGGCCCCGCGCAAGGTGCGCGCGAGGCGCCCGCGCGCCTCCCCGCCGCCGCCGGGAGCGGCCCGGACGTGGCGCCGGCGGAGCCGCCCCGCGCGCGGGGACGGGCGGCCGAGGAGGCTCCGCCGCGGCGCTTGGCCGCCCGGCAGGACGGGAAGCACCTCGGGTTTTCTTCCTTCTCTCCTTTCCTTCTTCCTCCTTCTCGCCGAGGCGGTTGCGCGGGCGCGGAGGAGAGCGCGGAGCGCGGGCGCTCCGTGGGGCTGGTGAGTCGCAAACTTGATTTCCGCCCGCGGCCGGGCGCAAACGCGAGTCTGTCACGGGAGCTGCCACGGGTCCATTTTCCTTTATGCGGAGCCACTTCGGCGGGGACCGCGGTGCTGCGCGGGCGGGAGCGCAGCCGGCCCCGAGCAGGAGCGGCCCGGCCCGCGTGGGCGCCCTCGCGCCTCCCTCCGCGCGGAGGGCGCAGGCGGGTCGCGGGGGTTCCGCGCCGCGCGGGGAAGCGCGGAGCGAGGCCGGCGGCCCGGGGAGGCCGGCCCGGGAGCCGGCGCTGCGGGCACGGGCGGCAGCAGGATCCGCTGGAGCGTTCGGGTGGATACAAGGAAATAAACAAAGGTGGGACCCCCGCTCGCGCGTGGGCTGCAGGTCAGCGGCGCCAGCAGCCTGAGGGGGCAGTTCCCCCAGCTCTTACTAACACTCCAAGTTAGCTTTATAAAATACCCAGTTTTTTTTTCCTTTTTTTTTTTTTTTTTTTTCCCGGTCGTTCCTCCCCACCCCCCAAAGAAGCTTTCTTGAATTTACCTTCTTACAGCTAATTTGAACGATTAGTTTAGATAAGCTTCTTAGAGTAGATGCATTTCAATGAAATCGGGGCACATGTCTTTTTGGCTCTGATGCAAGATTCAAACTATTTTTTTTCTCCCTCCTCTTCGCTGGCTCAATTAAAAGTCATCTGAAAACAATCCCAATGCATGGTCTCGGCACAGGGCTTCAGGGGTATGTGGCTGAGTAGACATGCATACATACATACTTACATACATACAAGAAAACTAACACTTGGCAACGTCTCCTGCTCTGCTTCGATTAATAAGCCACAGAGTTTTACATGTAATTAATATTCATAGTAATTGTATTTTGGCTCTGTGTTGTTGCATGCATGTGCACGTACAAGTGTAAGGACACACAAAATAAATATAGCGGCCACTTTCGGCAGTTCTCACGTTGTAGATGAAGGCAGAGAGGATCCAAGCTAAAAATTGTCGGAACGTTTTAGGAGTGCACAGACATCTGTCAGACCATCACTAGGTATGCTTTGATTTTAGGGCAGAGCATGTTGAAGAATGCAATAACTTAAAGCCAGCTGCAGCCTTGACTTTTTGCTTTTTCAGCAATGGCAATAACACTATTAATTGCTAATAGTTAATAAACAGATGCAATAAATATATCTGCTCAATTTGACATATGTGTCAATTTAATCATTCTAAATGAATCAGTGCGCTCATAACATGAAATCTCCTTCAACATCTGATTAAAATGCAACGTTGACTAAAGGATTATAGAGCGGACTTAATTTTACTGACTGTTTTAACAGTTGTCACAGCTGTTGGGAGAAGGAAAGGCAATTGAAACCCTCCAAAAAAGGGGGTAGGGGGTGGGGAGGACTAGTTTAGTAAATTTAAGCATGATCTCTGCATGTCAAACATTAAAAAAAACTGAATAGATTTGTAACTCCAGATAGCTCCCATGCACTGTGTACATTTGCCCTTTGTGTTTCCCTGCGCTCCATTAATTTGAACCCTCAGCAGTCTCTCTACTTTTTCCCTTCAAGACCGTGCAATGGAGTTTAAAGGCATTCAGCGGTTTGTTCTTTTGCAGCGCAGGGATGGAGCCCCGCAGGTACCCGGACAGGAAGGAGCGCGCAGAGGGGACGTGCCGTGTCAGAGAGCGGCCGCAGCCCGGGCGCGTGGCGGAGGCGCTGCCGGCCGGTCCCCGGCGCGCTGCTCCTGCCCCTCGCGTGCGGCGGCGCGGGCACCGTCGCTGCGGGTGCTGCTCGCGCGGCACCGCGGGGGCGGCTGCACCCCGGAGGGAAAAGGCTTTGTGTCACTTTCCTTCTGCTTCGAATTATTTTTGGCGTGGCTTCAAATTCCTGAGGAATTTATTTTGGAAGCACCTTTTATTTGTGCAGGGGAGAAGGGATGGATTAGAGAGCGCTTCCTTGTCAAGTGGGAAGCAACGCTGGATTCTGCTCCGCGGTTCCCGCAAGGTGCGCGGATCCTTGACCTCCTGCGCCTGCCCTCTCAGGTAGCTATTGAACTTACTGGTAACAAGTGAAGCCTGAAGTTTCCTAGAAAAGCCCCCGGCGCGCAGGCCTCGGTGCCCGCAGCAAGGGTGCGACGTGCAGCTCGGCTCTGCGCGGGGAAGGCAGCGCGGGAGCGCGTCCGAGGCCTGGCGCCTGCCTCCCTGTCCCCTGGCAGCTCTTGGGCTTCCAGCTCGGACAGACGGCCCGCGAGTTTCTGAATCCTGCAGCAAGTGCAGAGGGGCTGTGCAGAACCGCCTGCCCGGCAGCTTTTCCTTTACAGGGGCTTGCCCCTCTTTTAGTGCTGGCTGCTCGTTCTCATGTGTTTATGGTTGGGCTCTTTTATTTACTGAGCCTGGTGTGTTGCGGCGGTAATTAACCCATGTTATTAGCAAAGCCCTTGTGGATATCCATTAATTCTCTTGAATGGCTGATCATTTTTTTTCCTGCCTTTTTTTCCTTTTTTTTTTTTTTTTTCCTAAGGCATACTTTCCCTTTTATAACAGTCCTTAAGTTTTAGCATTCCTTACAAAGGTATTTAAATTGAAGCAGGTACGAGTGCCCCACCCCCACAGTTCCATAATAAAGAATAGTAATATTGTTTTAGCAAACTGTTTTCAAAGATGCTTATGGGAAGCAAAGCACCTGGGAGAATCAGTAGGGAATAATTTATTTAATTATGATTTTTCAAAACACATGCTTAACGTTAAGAAAGGAGATAAGAATTTTCCTAACCTTTTTTTTTTTTTTTTTTTTTTGGAGTTGCATTAGCTGCTGTGAAAATTTTAGTGTTCATAATTTAATCAGATTTCAACTTAGCAGTACTTTGGGCATTTAAAAAAATATCGAGCCAGCAGAAAAATACTTGTGCTTGCACTGCTGAGAAAAGATAAGGGCCGCCTCATTAGCCAACCCGACTTTTGCAATTAATTTCAAATACGTGGTGCCATTCATCAAATACAGAAGGTAACTTGTCTATGATAATATTAACAATACTTGAAGCCCACTTTGCTTGGTGACTAAAAAGTGTGATATGCCCACATTCTTCAAAGCTGAATCAGCCCGTACGCTATACTGCTATTTCCATATGCTATGGAGGGGAATTATGCTGTAAAAATCGGAAAGATTTGTGTATAGCACAATTATTCATTTTATGAAATGTTTTTAAAGAAATTACCCTTGACCTGCAGGGAGGTTTCTTGCACCCTTTGGAAATGTAAGCAGGAAAGAAAAAAAACACTCCAAGTCCCTCATATAATTATTTTCATTGGTAATATAGTGATCACTGAAAAGCTTAGGATAAATAAAAAATCAGGGGCAGCTTTTGCTTCTGCTGAAGCTTAAACTAACCTGTGTCGTAAGAAAAGCTTTGCCATGAATTCGTCCTCATGGCAAATTCATGGAGGGAAGAAACAATAAAATGTTGATCCGTTACAAGTGCATATGAGCCTCACGCTAGCAGGCTCTCTGGAGGAAATGTGTGATTATGCTGGGCCAGTTTGTTCAGTTTTTATCTCCTTTACATCCACTGGCCTTGTATTAAATTGTCATTGTCCTAAAGCACATGAGAGAGAAATGAATTGCATTTCTCGACATGCTCTGACAGTGAAATATTTAGCCTCTCTGTCTCCAGTCATACTCATGCGTGTGTTTGATAGCGCAGGGATGACACCGGCGGTGTCTGCAGCTTGACATGCCGCTTATTACACGTTCTCCCGCATTCTGTGCGTCCCTCACTTTTAGGCTCGGCTCGGGTGATCGTCCGTGCGCGCTGTCGTATCTGGAGAGGCGCGCGCGTGTGTGTGTGTGTGTGTGTTCACCTTCTGTTTACACGAGCATCACTTATCTGTGTATCCCCAACAAATTTGGAGTTCAATTATATATCTGTATCTGTGTGTGCATTGCACGTATATGTACTGTGTTCTTTAGGGGATGTGTGCAATGTACACATTTTTTTTGTGTAATACGCAAACAGACATGTGTACAGTAAATATATGCCGAGCTATCTCTACTCCTCTCTATACAGTTGCTTGTTAAAAATTTGCTGTTTATCTTTTTTTTTTTTTTTTTTTTTCATATCCATGAGAAGAGAGCTGGCCAGGTAAAGAGCAATGTGGATAAAAAGCTCTGCACTTGATTCTATATCATTTTTTTCATGCGATATAGCATTTCATGTATTTGTACTTTTGATTGTAAAAATGCTTTTTAATAATTTCTTTCTCTAAATCATTTACATGAATAATTATTCATATTCTGGTAACTTTTTGGCTATCAGAAAAGCAGAAAAGCTCTCTTTTTTTTTTTTTTTTTTAAAGCTACATGCATCCCTGGACACAGTTACATTTTCATTAAAGGGATATAATTATTTTTAGGGGGGAACGGCGTGCTACGTTTAGTTGTTAATATAAATCATAATCTCAGAAATAATACGAAATACATGCTCCATTTTAGTGGAGTTCAGTACTCACTCCTTACTAAATATCCTAAAATTGTTCTTACGTGGTTGTCTAGAGAAGTAAAAATATTGTGAGATGTTAAAGAAAAACATTAAACTGAATTATTTACAGCTATATCAGTGTTGCTTAATTATTATTTTTTAAAAATTCTATTTTTCCTTTCACTCTTGCTTTAGAGAATAACTTAAGATAGGGTAGAACATTGTATTTGACATGTATGTCTGTGAAACAATTTATGCATTTTCTATATTGCATTAGATTTAAAACTGTTTGGCTTGTTTACATCATGCTTGTAACATTATTCAATTAACATGTTTTTTTTCAACCGAAGAATTTATCTGCAATTCCTTAATATGAATAGTTTACATTAAAGGAAATCTTGTCTTTTCAGATTTCTAATTACCTTCCTATATTAAGGAAATCGTCTCTTTTTTAATCTGAGTATAATTTCACATCTTTTTTATAACTGAGATAAAATTTTGTTTTTTGCTTCTATTTCCCTAACTCTACTGCTAATGTCCAAATGGAAGTTAAAGTGGGATAGGTACAGGGAGGGAGCACGTGCTGTTTTTCTTTGCTGTTGAATTTCTAATTCTGGCTGTGGGGCTATGGTTCTGGATTTGGCTGAACTTTAGGTGGAATTTGCAGATTTGGATCAAAATAATTTACAAAAGAAAATAAAAATGCTATTAGAAATGTAAATTTTGGCCTTTCTCGTGACAGTCCGTGGCACAGAATGTACTACTTGAACATGGGATTGGAGAAGGGCATCCGTCTGCTGCAAGAAGTTAATCTGCTGGGGGTGTAGAGAAGGAGATTTCTCTCTCTTCAGGCTAATCAATCCATCTGTAATAGCCTTGTGCAGAATTGTGCGCATTTCCTTATGTGATAACCTAGTGAAATACGACTAGTTATTTCTATGCATGTGATGATAGTAGCCCAAGTGCATCATTTTATCTTGTATTGAAAATCATATTCCCTTTCCCTGAGTAAAACATCTTTACAGCTCAGCGCTGCAGTCCTTGTGGGAGGACAGGAACTGTTAAAAGGCTGTGTTCAGAATCCAAACTTTAAGATAAAGTGATTTGAGGCTTGGTGGGTTGTTTCCCTGTGCGTTAGTTCGGGCGTCTCGACTCCTCTCTATCTTTTCATGTTGCTCTGAGTGAAAAAACTGCACGTCTCCTTTTCATCATTTTGATTGGAACTACACACCATATGTAATGTGTTTTGGCAGCACTTACCTAGCCAAAGAAAACAAATTAATATTAGCCATGCTGAGGGGTGTCAGAAGTATCACAGATGTGTCGATTTAGTTTTGCTCCATCACACACCCTTTCCTTAAACAACCGGTCACGCTGTCGCAAAATATAGTGTTGGCTACGGAGAGATCCTAATAGGTGTGTGAAGAGATTGATGGCCTTGGCAAGGCAGGATGAGAAGATGTTGTGGAGTTGCTGGTGCTCCTTTTGAGTGGCCTCTGAAAAGCTCCCCCCCCCCCCCCAATAAAAAGCTTGTATATACATGCATGTACTACATACATGTTGTATAAAAAATCCAAGCATGAGCTTAATGTAAGAATATAATTATTGCTGAAAAGCCAACTATAAATTAAACAATTTTAAATCAATTTTATGCCCCTAGATACATGCAGTTTTAAAGATACTTGCAAGTATAATGGAAAAGTCGGTCTAAAATGTAATATTAACTTATTTCTGAGCATTTCCGAAGTCCCTTCCCATACAAAGGTACGAGGAGAAGAGAGGCGATGGTGGCTTTTGTTCACTCTGTCGTTATCCAGGATGTTCTTTTCCTCTCCCTTCTCCCCCTCCTCATTTCTGGGTGTGTTCTAGAAATACTTTTAGAATAAACGTTTTCTTACCTCACATCTGAAAATTTAAAATCAAATACAAGATGGAAAAATCTAATAAAGAACAGTAGTTACCAAAATGGTGAAAATAAATGCTTCTCACCATAATATAGACAGTTAGTATAGTCAGCTGGCTGTTCTTATGGTTCTCCATGTATTGAAAATACAACAGAGAGAAAGGATCAAGCAGTTTTCTATGTATTCTGTATTTTTATTTATTTTTTTTCTTAAATGTAGCTGAGGAATGAATGCCAGGGTACTTTTCTGTTTGAGTAGATATTTTCTTTATGAAATAGACAAGATCTGCTCAGTTGACGTGTTAATGCTGAAATAGTTTCAGCAAACTAGTTAGTTTTCTTTAACACAATTATTTTATCCTTTTCCTTAAAGTGAAGAAGAAAAAGCATCTTGTGAAAGTAAAAGCTAGAAGGCATATGCAATTTTAAAAAGCGAACAGAAAAGCAAAAGGCTGCTATGAAAATAATCTTCCAAGAATGGTAAAATTAGCAAGAAAGTAAGATTCTTACAGCAGAAGAATTTTTTTTCCACCATTGTTGTTTAATGGTCCCTAAATGCAAGATTTCTTCCCCTAAATTCTGCTCCCTTCTCCAGCAGCGACAGAATTCCCCGGCAGTGTTCTCCCTGCAGCCGTTATCCTAGTGGGACAGATTAGATGTCTGGAAGTGGCACGAGCGGCCGTGTCCTTAACCACGCTCCCGTTCCCGAGAGCATCGGGCGGGTGAAATCCAAATTCCCCGTAACGGAGTAAAGCCCATGGGCGCCCTGTCGTTCCTCTGGCCGGAGCCGAGGGCACCCACCTGGTGTTGGGTGATATTTAAGGAGCGGAGCAGCCGCCGTCGGTGCTTTTGCATCGGTGCGAGTGACTCCCGTCCCATCCGGCACGAGGCCGCGGTGTCGCAGGTGGAGGAACAACCAGCGGCGGGGTTACCCGCGGCGCACGTGGGCCTAACCGGGCTCCCTGCCCTCCTCCCTATCTGGAGGATGGCTCGTCCCGTTCCTGCGGCGCGGAGGGGCTCGGCACTGGCGCGTGCTGGCCCTTTGCCGCTCTTCTGGAGGAATCCGGCAAATGGCGGCGGCTGTGCGTGGCGGGAAGCAGCGCCCGCACGTGGGCTGGAGCATCAGCTGCTGAAAATGCTGTCACTTGTTGAGAGCTGGACCTCCGCGTTTCCCCCAGCATCGCGGGACTTTTCCTTTAGCTGAAGGTCCTAGTGCCGATCCGGGTAGCGCTTAACTCCTCACGCGCTGTGCGGGACCTGCCGTGCCGGGAAGCACCAAGGCAGGCGTCTGCGCGTGGCTGCGCCCCAAGCGAAGCCCCAGCGCAGCGGCCTCTCGGGAAGGCATCGCGGTGAAGGATCTGCTGCGTGGTTAGCGCGGTAAACGGCTCGGGGCTGGCTTGGTGGGGGCACTGCTTTTTTATTTATACTTATTTGTTTATTTTGGTGGTGGATATTAGTGTTTTTCAATAGCCAGATGAAGGTTGAATTGGGAGAAATCATGATCTTCCTTCAGACAAAACCGGTGAGGACATTTGCATTCTTTCTGATGCACTGAAACTGTTTTTATCTTTTTTTTCCCCCCCACTGTTGCAAATCAGAGACTGCTCCTAGAGGAGAGGAGAACAGAACAAACAAAAAAGAAATAGAGATTATTTTCTTGCTCTTAAGTCCTACTTCAAGCATCTTTTGGGCATATTTGAATCTCACTGCTTGCACACTCTTTTCCAAGTAACATAAGGCAAATAGCTGTAAAACATTGAGACAGAAGTTTTTATTCTTTCTTGTTCTCATTTTTTTGTATCTCTTTTGTGTTACATGCCTTTGGTGTGGCTTTTTTCTTCTTCCCCCTCACCCCCCAAGCTGCTGGTTGTTGTTAACAGCTAATGTCAAGCAGAAAACCTGTGGCATGCCAGGAACAGGCTGCAACATATTGAAGACACAGCTTATGTTTGATTGTGGGTAAATAGTTAGTTAGTTGGGTTTATCAGATAGCCTGGCAGAAGGAGAGAGGAGCAGTACAAACTGTTTTCAGTAACCGTGCTGTTCATACACCTGATAAGATTGAGAGTGCTTTCAAACTACTGATATGCTTTGAATAAGAAAAGAATAATCACATCCACTGGCACTGGCTTATCGGGAGTGAAGTAAAACGCCAGCACTTTTACATTAGCAAAAGTAAATGTTTTAGACACTTTGGGCCTTTTTTTTTCCATTTAAATTAAATAGCAGGGTGGTTTTGAGTGTGCTGTAATGAATGGAAGGATTTATTACCCTGACAGAATTACAGGTGAATATGTTGAGAGGGGAGTCCTCGGCAACAATAACAGCTCTTTTGATAAGCAGCTACATCTATTTCATGCTTTTGGTATAGAGATTCAGTAGTTTTATCCTCTTTCTCTCCGTTAAGTGCAGGTGTTAACTTAAAATGTGTGGTGTTTCACAGTGTAACATATTTGTGCATTTTTTAATGTACTGACATTTGAAATTCAGCCTGTAACACGGCTGTTCATAAAATAGTGCTTGATCACTCGGTGGTTTGTCCTCTGCCTGCGACTGCTGCTTATTTTCACGTTTGAAAAAAAATCTCAGAATCTTCTCTGGAAAGGCAAGGTATGATCCTTCATTACTTTACCCAGAAGGCGTGAAGCATGGTCGCATGCACTATTATCTTTTCAAAGTTTCCGGATTTTTATTTTTGTAACTATTTTTTTTATTATTATTATTTCTGGGCTCTTTTTCTTTCATGTGCCTACAATTAATTTTGGGATAATTCAAATTTGATGAATGGTAGTGCAAGAGCAGATTTGATTGATTTTGGATTATTATTGATTGCTCTCAATGAGATCACTGTGACACTCTGAAATCAATGGTATGCGATTAACCAAGGCACCACCGTTCTATACATTGGGCAGCAGTTGGGAATTTAGGAACTGAATGTTCACAAGCTATAAATTGACAAAGTGTTCAGATTTAAATAGCCTTTTGTTTGGCATTTACTCACCAAAATGTGTTTCCTGGGAAAGTTAGTTTTCACAAGTGCTGGCTTTCAGTAAAGGAAAGGTCATTGATTTAAGGTTTATTAAATTTTAGCTAAAAACAACTGGTTCTATTTGGGTGTAAAATAATTTAAGTGCTTACTGCAGGCAACCTTCATGCTTTAGAGTTGTTTCTCAAAGGTTTCATTCTTCTATGAAGATGTCAACTGTAAATATAAAAATGCATCACTGAAAATGTAATGGTTTAAAGATTCAAACTGAAATAAAAATTCCTGCCTGAGGAAAGCAGTATAATCAAAATAAAGTAGTCTTAACTTTTTTTTTTTTTTTTTTATGAAGAGCCCATGCTTGCAAACAGCGCTCGAAGGCAGCAGGTAGCGAGGTTGGCAGAGAATGCCGTTTTTTTTCCCTTTCCACAGATGCTGATAGCCCAGCTTTGGAGTCAGCAGCACGCGCCAGCCGCTAATAGTAGACAATGTGCAAGTTGTTGCTGCTTCGGAAACAAAGCATCCTGTCATTTAAGTGGACTTTATTATCTTGCAAAAAAGCCACCTGGCAATATTAAAATCCACCCTCTGAAATGCTTTGATTCCTGAAAGCTTTTTGTATCTTTCCTTTCAAGCATGTATTCCATTTCTTAGGTGGAGTGAGCCAGTTGTATGGATGGTGGTGGCATAAGCGGGGACTTCCCCACCTCAGCCTCCCCAAAATGGGAGTGCGTTAGGAAATGATGGAATAGGGATAGTGCAGGGTCAGGTGCCCAATGGAGCTACCGAGGGCTTTGCACCAAGGGCAGCCCGCTGCCAGGCTCCTAGTACTGGTAACAACCCGATTCAAAGCTAAAATGAAAGACTGCTGTTCAGTTTAGTAGGTGCTGGATCAGTCCCTATAACTGTTTTGAGCAAATGAACGATTTGGTAGTATTTTAGAAGCAGTCAATGATGAAATGAAGCCTGTGTACAAGAATGTGTTGCCAGAATGTGACATTTGCACCAATCCAGAGTTGCCTGAAGGACTGTGACCAGGAAATGCGAAGTTTACTGCCGTGTTTTCTCTATGAGAGTAGAAGTGGTGTTGGCATTGTGCCAATATCCGTAGTCTCACATTGCCGAAGGAGCAGGGGGACAACCTTCATTCAGGCTGACATGGCAAGGAAAAGTAAGAGTGATTTTTTTTTTTTTCCTTTCCCTTGACTTTACATCTAGATTGTGCAAAAGGTTGCAACGCAGAATTTGTTTAAAGATTATTCAATCTTGGTTTGTTTCTGCTGACGAATTCTGGATGAAAAACTATAGAACCAAATGCATGTGTTTGATTGATGCATATTGTGCTGCTATACAGGCAGAAACACATTGGAGTTTCTATGCAAAATTAAAAAGTCACAAAGGATGGTCATGGCCATTTAGCATGTCTTTCCCCCTGAGATGCAAAATAAATTCTAATAGTTGGAGAATTGCCTTGACTGGCCTTCAACCAGCATTTTATTTATGAAAATGTTCATATAGTATTGGAAGAAATGTAGGAAGTTGGCTATTGGACAAAACCATACTTGCACTTTTTTTTTTTCTGTAGAAAGCAGTAGATGAACATGCCATGAGAAGAAAAGGGAGGTGCAAAGGTGTTGTTTTCCAGATATGCTCATGTTTGTTTGTATAATTTTAGTCATATAAGGAATACCATAAGGTAGGTATGAAAGTAGGGTGCCCTGTCTTCCATTTTAGACTCTTTTTTTCTACTGCAAAACTTTGCTGTGAATAACAGTGCTTGCTTCTGAGACTACAAGTCAGTAAAGTTGCACGTGATTTTTAGCCCTGATCTCAACATATTACGAAGAGGATTCCTGTTCTAAGGGGTTTCCCTCGCCTTGATTTTCACACTCTCTCAGGATATGAGTACTGTGTGGTTCTAGAACTATTCCCTAATCACAGAACATCCTTTTGGCCTGGGGTAAAGCACTTAGTCTGCTGTGCTAGTGAAGCCATAGGCTTTTTTTCTCGCCATTGAGATTGGCGAAAAGTCAGACTTAATGGCCTTTTCCCAAAAATATTTAGATGTGAAGAAAAAAAGAAAACTTTTTTTTTAAATACAAACAGTGACATTTGAATTCTGCCTGAGTGTGTTAAATGAAGTTACTTGGAAAATCTGCAAAATTCTGTTTCTTAAAGTTTGCAAAAGGATGTCTTAACAACATTAAGTGCTTCTGTTAGAGCAAAGCCTATTATTTTCATGGGCGCAAAGGAGAAGGGGAGGTTATCAAGGTGCCGTCCGTGACGTTTGCCCCCGGGAGAAGGCCTCCTGGAAGAGCGTGGCATGAGGGAGGGCTCCGTATCAGCAGGTACATTTGAAGCCCGACGTTCGGTTCCTGGCGGCTGGAAGCAGTCGAGTCGGGCGGGCGAGGGGTGCATTTCATCTCTTCCCTTCTAAAAAATTCTTGCGGGCAGTCGAGGTTTTGTTTCCAGGTTACAGTGTCTGCCGGGGCAGGCGAGGGTTGTCTCCGAGCAGCACAAACCACAGCCCGCCAGCGAGCTGCTGGTCGGCACCAGGCGCGAGCGACAGGGAACAGGATGATCCCGAGCCGCCGTGTACACTGGAAACAGAGCGCCCGCCTCGCCTGGCGCGGGCAGCCAGGCAGGGCCGCCCCGGCCGTGTTTACCATACAGTGTTCAGTGGACTATGTAAATGGCTCTGAAATAACTACGGGAGTTATTACGTATCTGAACTTTTTAAAGGCTTTTTTTTTTTTTTTTTTTCCTCCTGCCCCCTTTTTAAGAGCGAACTTTGGTGTTAGTATTAAACCGGAGGCACAGTGGCAAATGCCAAAGTGCTCAAAGTTAATGCTTCAATTTTTGCAGCAGAAAGAAAAGGGAGGGTGGGATGTCAGCGTTTAATGTTGAAGTTTTTTAGTCGTTGTTTAGTCATAGGGAGAAGGCAGATTGTGTTGTCTTTCTGAAATTATACCTTTACGATGCAAGGTTAATGCCTGCTTATTTCTTCTGTACTCAGTTCCTGTAAGAAATAAAAAGGCAGCTGTTCTGTTCCTTGGCACTTGCATACTTGCGAGTTTTTAAAATCGTGTATTATATTCATTATAAGATCCAATTCTGGCCTCACTTAGATTCTGTATTTAAAATGATGAGTAATTTATCTCCTTTTTTATATTAGGTTTGTTTCTAAGCTGCTCCCATGTCCCTGGCTGTCAATATTTTATCTGACTTGAACAATCTACATAGTTTAGATAAATACATGTTTAAGGAGACATCATTTTTAATAAACACTGTGTGTGATTTTACTAGTTTCTTTTCTTTTTTTCCTATCCCTCTAGCATTCCTGGGCCAGAATTGGAAAGGAGGTTAGGATCCATCAAGCTGCATTTACATGCTTTCTGCAACTTGGAGAGGAAAATTAAAAAAAAAAAAAAAAAAAAAAAGCCAAACAGCCTTTTTTTTCCTGAAGTGCTTACCTTTTTCAAAAGTCTTAAAACCTGGACCTCAGGAAAACTCATCGGATCTGTTTGCAAAGCTCTGATGAAAATTTGATCTGTTGGAAAAGCAACGCCCTGATATTTGTACCAGGTCCAGTTTAAGTATAATTTTGCCTTCTTCCATGCATCCCCATGATGCTTTCATGGGGTTGGGGTTGACAATTATTTTCCTGAGAGGGAAATTTCTTACTGTTTGGAACATTCTCCCGCCGCGGCAGCTCCCTGCACAACAGGTTATACACAGGTGTTTAGGCATGCCGAACACCATCACGGAGGTATCTGTGTGCTGGAGTTACTTTCTGGGGTCAAAATCCTGTTTTCACAGACAGCTGCAGCTCAACTGCTTTTGCTGTCAAGACATCCATGTCCAGCTCCTTATAGCGGTGCAGACTTGGGTTTTTGAGGGGATACTGCCATCTTTTTATCCATCGTGTCCCCAAAACAGTGGCGAACACTACACAAAGTAGGAAATTTGCATTCAAGGTTTAAGATTAGATTGGAAGTCAAAGAGAACCGAATTGGCTCATTTGAGAGCGGAAGCAGTATAGACTTAATTTATTTTCTAAAATAACTTGCATAATTACATCACCTCACAAATTAGTGGATTCAATAAGTCCATTAAAAATAAGTATTGTATATAGTATCTCAATTGTGAACAATTGTCCAAACCAGAAAGAACCCGGTATCATTCTTATGGTCTTACAACATTAATTATTTAATTCCTTTTTTTCCACTGTCTTTTTCCACATATAGTTAAATGAACAGTTTCAGTACTGAGAATATGTTTTTTTTGCAGTTGAAAACAGAAAGCTTAGGGAATTTTAACTTTTTTTTTTGTATTGGCTATTTATCACTACTGAACCAAGCCTCCCACCGTAATAAGCTTTTTAAAACAACAGTTCTGTTCTAGAAATACGGCTCCAACAGCGTGTGCCCTCCTTTGTGATAAAGTGGCTGTAGCTCCGGGTTTTATTTTTAAAGAGGGTGTTCCCTTGTGCTCAGAGTCGTGTTTCTGTGTTTTTGTTGAGAAAGCAGATTTCAAAATGATGAACCCGGGGCTTGTGTGATACCCCTTGCGGAGCGGTTCGAGAGGGCCCCGTTTTTGCTGTCTCTGTGGTGCTGTAAACTGGAGCTCGAGCTGCTTTTCTGAGCACAGGGGTGTCTAGTTTGGCCCTGCCAGAAGTTGCTCTTTCCAAACCCGCCACGTGGTTTGGTCGGGGGCGATGGCTGAGAGCTGCCAGGTCTGCTCCGGGCTGCGCTCACAGCAAACCGGGAGGATTTTCCTTTAGGGCACGCAAGCATACAGAAGTTGTGCTGCTTATCCAAAGTTTATCCAAAGCGCTTAACCTTCTTGGCCTCGGGATCAGCCAGGGAATCCCATGAAAGCAGCCCGTCTCCTGAGATTTTCTGTATTTCTGGGTTCGGCCAGGTCAGAAACGTACAGGAATAGACTTTCTGATATTTCTGTCCTTTTCCCCCTGCCAGCTGAAACTAGCTGCTGTATTATGATGTTTAGTATTAAGGAGTCTTTACTGGGTGTGTTTAAATCCCTGAAGAGAGAGGTTTGTGTTTGTTTCAGGCTTTGGTTGCCAGTTTGGACCAGTCCTTGTTTAGCCATGCACGTTTACATGTGATCAGGCCTTTTTCCAGTCATACCAGTGCTTTCAGAGCAAGCCGAATCGGACGCATAGCATATCTCAATTTAAACTTGATTCTGATTTAAAAAAAATACAATGTTCTGACTTGGTAGAGCACAACTGCAATTTGTTTCGATGTTATTTGCCCTGTTACTGTTCAGGATTTCCGTTAGGATGGTAGCCAGCGGCCGCCTGTCGTGCCAGTCGGTGTGTGAGTAGCTCCTGTGCGAGAGCTGGGGTGACTGCAAGTATAAGCAAGTCACCGCGGCTGGAAAGAAGGGACAAAATGCAGCTGAATTGTGTACATACGCCTATATACCTGTGTAAAATTTGCATCCGCTTGTATATTTTTAATTAAAAAAAATTACTAACTTTGGCCTAACAACAAAGTATGGACAAAGTTTTCTTGTAGCTCAGCAGAAATGGGCCTTGAGAAGGCGTTTGAGGGAGAGGTGGGCAGTTGCCTTTGTGAGGCCAGAGAAGGTGCAGTTAATGGAAGGAAGGAAGAGGGAAAAGCTCCATGAAAGGCAGGGGAACAGCACGGGCTGCTGCCAGTGGCCACGGAGCGTGAGGGTAGGAAAGTGGCGGAGACACATCTGGATAGGAAAGGATGACACAGAGCATCCAGCTGACCACTTACACGCTTCTGGTGTCTATTTGTTTTACAATATAGTTTAAATATTTTTCCCTGAAACAGTAATTTCAGTTAACAAAATGAATCATTATCTTGCTAAAGGAAGCCTATGAGCTTAACTTACTCCTGCATATTGTAAAAGCAGTAAATTTTATGAAAATAATAACTTCTGTGGTAAACTGATATTGATGCCAGTCTGCCAGATGTGTCAGCATATATATATATATATATATATTTGGTTCATATGTTTCTGATTAAAACTCACATTATATTAAAAAATATTTATAAGGTGATACGTATTACAGATATTTAGAAATATGTAGGTATGTATGCATACATATTTCATTTACTGTCACCTTCCCAGTGGTTTGCCCAGGGTTCCAAGGAGGAAAGCAACATGTTCAAATGGTAATTTGGTAATTTACAGTCAAGCGAAGACTTATTGCTTCATCTTCGTGTTTCTTTTATAGAAGCAGCAAATGTTTTGTAATATATTATTGGTTTTATATCTCTTGAAACTAGAAGCAAAAGAAATTTAGTTGAGGAACATACCACACAGATGCTCAGATAGAAATGCTCAGATGCTCTGAGGCTTTTCGCTGCATATATAATAATGGTAAGATTTCCTCTGAAATCTATTGCTGTCTAACAGAGGATATTGTTTTATAGCAAAAAATTAAAACTATTAAAATTACCTGTAAAAGGGCGCACACTGGGAAGCTAAATCTGAACACAAATTTCCCGAAGTCATGAGTTTAAGTTCTTTATAAGGCTTCAGGCCTATTTTATTTTACGTGTGAGAATCTTATTTCCCTTGGCCTACTGGAGAAGAGAGCCTCCTCTGCCTCACGGAAAGACGGAAGACGCTTTCCAGCCCCCTAAGAAGCCCGCACTCCACTGCAAGAAGGAAGCGAGCGCCTGCCGCCCGTTGAGCTCGTTCCTGCAGCGCCGCGCGCTGCTGACGCCGATGGGCCTGGAAGGGGAAGGCAGCGCGAGCGGCGGCGGCGGCCGGGGCGGGCGACCATCTGTGCCACCTGCTGCATTCCCGCTCCATCTGCTTCCTGCACCGCGCCCTCCGCGCCGGATCCGGCGCCGGCGGAATTGTGTAGGGAGCCGGTGTAAATAAAGAGCGGGGAGAGGAGCGAGGGGAGGGCGCACGGCGCGGTGCGAGCCGGCGCGCTGCTGCTCCTGGCTGCTCCGGAATGTGTTAATGCATGAGAGCGTTTGATTTGCATATAGATTTAGATGTATAGATCATTGTGAAGATTACAAGGCAATGAGTTTTATCTAGATTTAGATAGCTCTCAGCCTGGTTTGCACATAAAATATAGCCAGTTTCAGGAGGAGAACCTTTGGGGACTTTCACCTAAGTGAAACTGATGAAATGTAATGCTTTTAGGTATTAATTTAGCAGAAATAAAATATTTCCTTTAAGGGCTTTCTGTGCCCTTTGTTAATGAAGAATTTATAACCACTTTATATACGTGCATTATATACACTGTGGTTTTGATTTGGTTATAGTTGGTTTTATTTGTGTTCATCTGTATTTTATCCTAGGAGGAAAGGAAGCTGACAAAGAATTTCCCTTTCGCTTTTTCTCTCATGTTTGTGGTGGAGATTAAATCCAATTGTCAAATAATTTCCAACCACAAGCTCATATATTATTGTAGTACAGACAAAATCTATCTGCTTTTGTTTCAGTATAAACATACGTAGAACGCTCAAATCTCTTAGATATTTTTAATGGGGCTGAGCAAACCCCCGTTATGAGAAATTTGTAAACTGTGGTGGCTTTGAAAAATAGCTTTCTATATTAACTACTTCCTTTTCAAAAAGAAATCACCAAAAGGCTTAGACTATGGTGAAATATTTTTTATTGTTAAAACTGAATTATTTTTATAAAAGATAAAAATCAATTAGTATTATACTTAAGCATAGGAATTTGGTCTGAATCCTTTTGTCTTAAACATTTTTATAACTGTATGTATCAGATATTTTTATTGATGGGAGTAACATTAGTTTATTCCACTGCTCTGTTTAAAAGATAAAAATGCAGAATTCATATTCTACATACATACTCAGAAAGCATACGGTTTTCTGTTTGCATACAGATTGTTCTCATTTTCTAATTTTTAATGTCAAACTTGCCCAGGCCAAAGAATAAAAGCAGGAGCTTCTTAAGAGGTATCCTTGAAATGGTGGGAGGGTTTCGTGTCATTGTTTTGCCTGGTTTTAGATCTGCAGAAGAAAGGGACACAGCATCTTGCAATCCTAACAGCCTGGCTACTTCTCTAAGATTTGCATGAAATTCAGCCGCAGCCTTCAAAGGGATTTGAGTGGATTGGATTCTTTAAGGTTAGTCCATGTCAAACCTATTAAGTTCAATTCACATGCAAAACCCTTTTTACGTTTTTTTTTTAAGCCAATAAGGCTCTAGCTACTCTTAAGGCAACATCATCTACTTGTGGTAGAGCGTCCATGGTAATGGATCACCTCCTGGCACGTGTAGCTAACCAATAATCCACTTTGTCATCTCCCAAATTAAAAGGTTTTTGGTCTTGTATCTTCCTAAGAGTAAAGAGTTTTTGCTTGTAAAAGTTACGATCCTGGAGATTGCATTAAAGTGTCGGAATTAGTATGAATATGCATCTTCCATCAAAAACATGATTCATGAGATGGAGGTAACTAAAGATGTACATGTTCTGTGGTATATCAGGGAACTATTGCAGGAAAAAAAAAGACTTGATTAAAATATTTAATGGTGTATACAAGCATTTGTAGTTAGTTCAGAATGGCAAGAACCTGATACTCAAAGGAGGAGGTTAATCTTTAATTTAAAGGCTGATGGAAGCAATTCCATGTGTGCCAAAAATTCAGGCCACGGCATCTAAATGCCATGTGCAGGATTGTTCAAGCCCACCACAGGCTGTGAAAGGTGTGTCTAATGAAGAGAGCTTGCCCTACTTATGTGGTGCCAGGTTATGTGGATGTTAGCTAAAATTTGGATTAAACAAGGAACAAAAGACTCTCTGTCATCGGCTGCAGAAGGTATACTAACCTTTCCTTGTGCTCTGCTGTTCTCTGAGGTTGCTTCATATCCTGGAGCTTTCTCTCATACGTAGGTTCTGCAAGATTGGCCCATTCTTTTATGAATGCCTTTGTATTGTTATATTTTTTTGGTTCGATATTACGTAATATCACGGGCCGGATCCTGTAACCGGGCAGGCTGAGCCTGGACAGGAATGGAGCCGTCGCGCTGCGGAATCCACTGCACCCGCTTCCCAAAGGGCTTCCTGGCCGCTAGCTGCGTCTTTGCCCATTAGGATGCTGCGTTTGCAGCTGGCTTCTGACATGACTCAAACTCACTCAACTTTGCTGGGTTTTAAAGATGCGAGGGAGGAGAAAGTGAATCAGCGATGCCTTTTTTTTTTTTTTTTTTTCTATTACTTTCTCATTGCGGTGTTTGAAATTTACTCTATTCTGCTCAACGAAAGCACTGCTTTCAATTATCTTTGGATACAAAATTTGTATTTTTAGATACAAAATGAGGGCAGAGTATCTTCCAGTGACTTAAGGGTCCATCTGCTCCAAGTCTTATAGAAATATGCATTAATTAGAACAGGAAAACATATCTGTTTTTTACATTTCGAGGAAAGAAAACATCCCATGACACATACTGTATGTTAAGACTGCACTTTTTTTCCTGATGACAGCTATAGGATTAAACTGTGAACATCAATTTTTCTCGCCCAGTGCTGTTACTAAATATAAGTTACATGCAGGGTATGAAATGTTTTAGTTTCATACAAATTATCTTTGTTCATCTACAAATTCTGTATTGATAGAATATCATCAATACAGAGCTTCTTTGGCAATACATGTTGCTTTTAATATTGATACCTCAGTTATTAGTATAGCTGTTTAGAGAATTATTAATTATATGGGCTAAATAGCAAATATTAACATTTATGTTGCTATAAAATAGCATTCCGTATAAAAACACTTCGTAAATTATATGCGTTTTTCGTTTGTCAGTATTTGGGAGGTGAAGTCACTATTCTGCTGAGGGAGTAAAACATGAGGGATCAGGACTGCCCGTGTGTGTGTGAACTGGAGTATCTTCACTTGGCGCCCGCAGCAGTGGTGCTGAGGATGGTGCAGTTATTTCACTGAAGAGTACAGTCATGTTGCGGGAATTATGTATCTGCATTGTCTGGCTTGGTTTGGTTTGCCTTCATATTTCTTTAGAGTCAAAATAAACACAAAGCGCCTGTATTAATAAAGGAGCCGGGAAATTCTAATACTAATTCCAGAAGAAAACGTACCAAAGGTGAACTCATTTACCTGGAACAACCGTAGGCTCCAGTGGCACGAACAGAGCTCGGCCGCCCTGTTCTTGTTTTTAGTCATTGTTAGCAGTCCTTGAATAAGAAGGAGAAGGCGGGTGGGAGCAGGGCAGAGGAGAGAGGTTAAATGGCACAGAGGTTAAATTGCTGCAGTGACAGATTCGCTCCAGAAAGGCAAGGAATCGCTTTAAGGATTAGTTTGCTAAAACTGGAGCTGAACCCTCTTCTCCCTTGCTCATAGATTTCATCCTTACTTTTGCCATCTCCTATCTTTCATAGTTACCAAAGTTCATCTTCAAAATGATTGAAAAGTGCAAAAGATGTTTAAAGCAAAAAACAAACAAACAGAAAAAAAAAACAACTAAACAAATTAGGTAATTTAGGTAATTAGGTTTGACCAGCTGCAGACTTAGTTGGAATTCTGGGTGTTATTTTACTGTGAGATTCCTAAAGCACTAGTGTAGACTGGCACCATAAAGAAAGAAAGAACTAGTTTATTATAATGACTGCTGCAAGCCACCAGCGAAGTGTTGTGGAAATGAAGGCACCTGAGTGATCCAAGGGGAAATGTAGTTCCCCAGTCGCAGTCGGTACCAACTTCCAAGTGAGGTGCTCTCGAAATCGTGGCTCCTGACAGAGGCCTGTCCTTGCGGCAGCGCGGTTCCCACCGTGCGGTGAAAATCTTGCCTGCTAACAGCGAGCTCTAAATATTTTCTTTTGAAAAACCTCACCATATGAGCTGGGAGTCCAGGAGGATGTGAGCGCAGTCCCTCTTCAGAAAAAATGCGCTCAATCTGTTTCAGACGAGTTCCCCGAAAGATGGGTTAAATCAACTGATTGAGCTGATTTTCTCTCTTGAGGTGATATTTTATTTATATGATAAAATGCTTGGAAAGTGATTAATTTGTCAGGGGAACATCCTGTTACTGTAAATTTGCCGAATGTGTAATAAAATTGCCATAACACAGATGGGAAAATGAAGATCTTTTAAAATGAAATAACTGAGCAGTCTGCCTGCGTTTTCAGCAGTTAAAATTAACTTAGTTAAATTTCTTTGCCATTTTTAACCCTGGAAGAGTGCAATCTGAGGAGGATTTGTGGTCCATGTGTTGGTATATGTGTGTGTGGTGGGAGTGACAGGAATAAACTGTAGTTTTGCCCCCTTTTTCCCTATATCCGAGAGGACCGATATATTTATTAAATTCCTGTTAGGGCTGCTTGACTGAGTGATTTTTTATAAACTAAAATATATGGGTCAGGCACTCGCTTCTGGTAGCATGTAGGTTAAGAACAGAAGACGGTTAGAGGCAAGCACCTCAAGTCAATAAGATGCTGATGTAGCTGATCATCTGTGCTCGTCTGTCCAGAAATGCTTTTGGATGACATCTGAGTGGTGCAATGCACTTTCTAGTCTTTATAGTAATCCCTTATTGTGTGTTATATAACTTGGAATTATAAGGGTATACTTGAACAGGCAAAGGTAAATATCTTGTGTCTCTATGTCTGAACGTGTAGCGAATGAAAACGGCGTTAGTTTTATTCCCCCTAACTGGGAGCCTGTCCATCTCATCACTGGCCTGAGCTACTTATCATGCTTCCACATTTTCCCTTTCGATTTAAGGAATTATGAAAGAAAAATTCCAATTTTTTGTGTCCCTTTATGACAGGTAGACTGGAGATCGTGGTCATTTGGATTAAAAACATATCTATCACCACAAGCTGACAGGTTATTATTATGCCTCCTTTGAATATATGAATTTCATGCCTATGTGTTGGAAGTCTAGGAATGCCAACTTTTTATATAAATAATTATCCTACTGGTGATGTACAGCATACTGTTGCCATATTTTTTCACTTTTACAGCATTCTTGGCCTTATCACCCATAGCATAAATCTTAAGCTCTCATATTTAATAAAACCTTAGGATAACAATCCCTATATAATGTACAGTAAACCAATCACACATCATCCTTTGGCTATCATTATTTGTTGTCCTATGACAGATGTTTCACTTGATGTCCCATTTTAGATTTGACAGCCTATTTGATATAGGCGTAGATGAGGGTGTGCTGCCTTAGGTGCTTGTGCTGATCTCTGCAAACACCCTCAAGTTATTAAGGTTCCAACTTTGGACAGTTCAAGTTAGGAGTTTGTATTGGCTTTATCGTGGTAGCTCGTAAGTTGTTTTTTCCTACAACTCCTGGAAATTCTCTGTATGAAGCTGCAGTAATGTAAGACACGGCAGTCTTGGATGTCTGCTTTGCAAAGAGCCAGTTCAGTAGTGGTGCAGATTTGGTGGCAGATTCTCAGTGAAATGCAGGCTGTTTGACATAATGGTATAAAATGTGAAGCCTGACTGGTAAAAATATCATTTAATCTATTTTCAAAAGTGAAAAGGTGATCACATATTTTGCTGAGCAGCCTGAACTTGCGCTGAAGCTAGTGAGGCACAAAACTTTTCAGAATCAAACGTGTTTGTTGATCTAGTTTAATGATTGAGTGCACTGTTTGTTTCAGGCCAGGCCTTCATTCACTGCTTACCTAAATACAGTAAACTTAAGCAGAAGTTTTAGATGTACAAGGATTACACCTCTGATCCAGACTTTATGTTGTTAGAATAATTAAAGCAAGTCTTTGAGCAAAATATAACTGAAATTTACAGTACACAGTATGAGGTAATTAATCCTGGTCTGGTCTTGTAAAGCTTTTCTTGGACAAATCCCTGAGAGAATTCCTACCTGAGTGATGACCACAGGGTTTAGCACAAAATAATTGCAGTATATTGAGTCGATTGCTTCACAATCACAAGTAGCAACATGCTTGTTTTGAATGCAAAACATAGGCTGGGACGCAGTCGTTGCTTTAGATGAATTTTCGTTAACGTGCTGCATTTTCTTCTTTTCTGCCTTTGACTCTCACTGAAAATAGAAAGGCAAAAGAGAAAAAGAATGAAGCCCAAGCCAAGACTTGGTGAAAAGCTCATCCTGAAAACTTACTGGAGTCAGGCAAACATTTAGAAATTGCAAGGCATTAATGCTAGTTCCTTCCTGACCTTTGCTGCTTATATCCAGAGGCAAATCTCTGACACGTAAACCCAGTGGCATAAATAGGTTTGAATTACACATAGTAACATGTGAAGAACAAGGAACTGTGAAAAGCCAGAGGTTTATTTTTTTAAAAAAGATATGTAATCACACATTAAAATCCAAAACAAACTAGAAAGGACTTAAGACGGATAGATTTTTCTTCTGTAAATTCTCTGATTTTTCTCAATACTTTGGTCATCAGTAATATAACACACATTTTTTTTTTAACCTACTGTTAATTTCTGGTGTTTCTAGAATCAAGATGAATAGCCAGGCAGAGAGAATAAATTCAGATAAGGAGATTCACTTTCCTTACAGGTTTCATTTGTAGATGTTAAGGTTCTAGATAACGTAGCATGGTTGTGCATTGACAACAGAGTTGTATTGTGTAAATTCTTGGGCAGAAAATAAGATAGACTGCATAGTCAGTGGTCCCTGAGTCCTTTGATGTCACTGTGTTTTTTCTTGGGTGCAGCAGATTTTAGTGATCTGTCTCCATTTTACATATCCGAGCATCAGGAACTTAGACCCTCTAAATTCAGTTGCTGCTTGAGGAGTGACACCATCAGCTAGGGTAAATTTTCATAGCTTCAAAGTCCCTGAGTTTATTCTTTCATATCCAAATTTTTGACCCATAATGAATGACAAATATTATGCTGTGTTTGGAACAGTTCTGGCTCTGTTCATTGCCTACTCCTCCCATTGTAATAACAAACCTTACACTGTTTATAAAATTTTTCAGATGACTTAAGCAATTTGTGAATCAGTAATACTTGCGGAGGAAACTTCTTCAGAATTCGCATCTTTTTTCAAAGATGTTTCATAGCAGTTACACACTTGTAGTCTTTCCTTCTACCAAGATTTTTTTATGTATCTATGCATTACTCCTTCGTGTAATGAACACTAGTATTTCCTTTTGCATATTGTGTAGTATTATTATTTAATCACAATTTTTTTCGTAGTATTGCCTGCCTATTTCAAATCTTAAAAAAATGCACAGAAACCTTGAGCTGTTCACAGCCACACATGGCTCACACATTGCTCTGTGCGCTGGCTAAAGCTGTTCTTGCCATAGGCTTTTTGCGGGAGGGAAGGCTGCACACAAGTTGAATTACCTTAACAGAAAAATAAACGTTTTAATGTAGAAAACAGAAGAGATGAGACTTAATTGAGTCTAATCACAATTAGCCTTAAAATAAATTGTTTTAGAAAATACCATGTATTTTTAAAAATAGGCAAGGTCTTATTTCAGAAAGTTCACAGCAAGTTCCCGGATTAGAAGCTCACACTTCTAATGTGAGGTTTCATTAAAGTGAGTGCAAAAACAATCCTGCAGAATGTGCTGTGCCGGAGCCTGCAGAGCCTCGATCCTCCTCCGGCTGCGTCGCTGCCCGGTTGAGGAGCGTTAGGCAGCTCTTTGCCTTCCCGTACTTGTTTTTACCTAGCTGTAAGGAAGAGATCGGGGTACATTAAGCTCCTTGAAAATGCAATTTCAGGTCTTTAAAGTTAAAATCAAAAAGGAAAAGATGGCTATTGCTAATTAATATTTATGATAATGTGATGGTGGTGGTGAGCGTTAGTAATAATTCTTGTCTATATTTTATTATATTTTATTTTTTTCCACTGTTGATTGCAAGAGAGCCCAGTTGAGGAGCTACGTACATGAAGCAGAAAGAAAGCAGAATCATCTCCAGACCTGTGGATCAGGCTGCTTTTCTGAACACACTTAGCTGCAGGAAAGGCCTGGGCCTTCACTTTCTTTCCAAGCCAAGGGATTGGGCTACTTGTCCTCCTCACACAGTTAAGAGTAATAACACGGTGTTTGCTGAAATGCAGGCATTTGGGAGACCGTTTTTTAAACGTCGTTGGATTTTGGTTCCTACCTTTTCATTTTCTTACGTGCCTTTGTTTCTCATAATTTGAAAGAAATACTTTCCGCTATGCAGAATCTTACATTTTGCTACTTTTGGTTTCTTTAACAAAAAATGCAGTTTGAAGCTTCCGATACGAGACCGTGACGAAGTGATTTTATAGCTGGTACTGAATGTGACTGAACTTGACAACAATTGTATTTTATGACAACCTCTGCTTTCATGTCCCCAGCCTACTTTCCTATCATTCCTTGTGTTTTTTTTTTTTTTTTTCCCCTTCTTTTTCTCTTCTCCCCTCCCCTCCCCCTATCATCCCTCTGTGGTTCTCAGTTGTGAGCAATTCCCTATCTCTGCACTGGCTGGTAACAAATCCCTTTACCAGAAGTGCATTTTAATGGACAGCATGCTTCACTTAAGTCACCAGAACCTTAACTGTATAATATTCAATTTCTTACCAACCCAGAACCAAAGCTTTTTCTTGAGAGCCATGTTCATAAGAGCAGTGGAAGAATTAGTATTACGGAACTAAACCAGATTAGGAGGGAATGTGAATTAGATTTGGTAACAGATGGTGCTGTGGAAATTAAAGGTGCTTTGCGAATGGAAGCGACAGCAGCTTGCCTCTTTTCCTCTCCTGTCTCTCTCTTTCATGCACTTGATAGACGGGTATAAATCACAACAATCCCGTCTTGACAGCCAATTTCGAGAATTTGATCTGGTTAAAGACATGGCTTTCCTGCTCCACTCACTGAAACGGGCTGCTGTTTTATTTTTATACAGCACCTTGTCATATTTAGGAAAGTGGAATCACCTGCCTCCCTTTAATGAAATTTTCTTTAATTACAGTTTTAGCTCTTTAGTGTTAATTACTTTTCCATTCAGCCGGAGTCCTCGGCTCGTCTCACAGGAACGTTTTCCTCCCCTCCTCCCCCACTTCCCTGCGCCATTCACGCATATGCTTTCATTTTTCTAAAGATGCTCTTCCTTGTTGGAAGTTGTTGTCAGATCCATTATAATTAGATCCTAATTATCAAAATCATCATTGTGAAGGAAGAGGCAGCATTATAAACGGCTGTGAAAGTTACAGGGTCTCGTTTGCTAGAGGAGGAACCGTTCAAAATGCACACGGATAGTAAACAAAAAAGCACTCCAAAAGCTGTGCCTGGGAAACGTGGAAAGCTCTGGGTTAAAAAATGCTTTCCTTGCGAGGAAAACTCATGCAGGGTATCCCCTCTTACCTATACCTGCAGCCTCTAATCCCGTATTTTCAGAAAAGATCAGACTAAAATCCCAATGCTTCGGCTTGCTTACGTAACACCCATCTTTTGCATGTCTCATTCCTATGTCCTGAGGTAAAAACTCCTTTTCTTCTTTGGTGTGTGTCAGGACCAAGCTGTATATGCCTTAATGCAATTACTTTTTTGCAGATAAGGCAGTCAGTGTCAGCGGGCTGGCTACTGTGATGTGGAGATTCTTCTCCCCTGTGCTAAGAGCCTTCCGAGCAAAGGAGAGAAATAATAGCCTATATGAGAGAAAAAAAAAAGAAAAAAATTCTCCAAGTAAGAGAATATCCAGAGAGCTGGCAACTAACAGTTGGTAGAAATAAAGCTTCCTACTGGCAGTCAAATCAAATGTAGTAACAACTCAACGGCTCCCTGCTGCTAGCTGACAGCATGGTGTAACACACTGGGACAAACATTCACTTAAACACTGATTGCAGGAAAACGTCATTTTCCAACTCGCCAAGTAGTTCTTTAGCTGCCTCTGTGTGTGTTTGGGAGGGTTTAAAGCTATGGTGTGTGGTTGGGAGGAGAGAAAGGCCCTCGGGAAGTGGAGGAGTGAGGGGAGAGGGAAGGATCGCTCGCTTTATAGCTCTGAGTCTTTAAGGCGCTCACTCGCTGCTGCTATTTCTGGTATGTTCTTTCTAATTGTGCCTCCAATTTAAGTGGCTAACAAATTATGTTTCTTCTCTCATAAATCTATGGAATGTCACTGAGGGAAGTGGGTAATGAGACCCGTGCAGGTACACGGTGTGCACGCACCTACGCGCTGCCTTTCGCAGGCGGAAGAAAATCGCTCATATGAATTGTGGAAACTCTGGTGATACAAACTTTGAGTCTGTCTGAGACTGAAGGAGATTTCTTCTTCTTTTTGCTTTTGAAAAAATGATGAGCAGCTGTGTGTCTGTGATCTGTAGTACTGGCTTTCTGACGGGCCCAAGTAACTGCTATTGATGCTGTAATCATTTCAAAATAATCCCTCTTTAGAAAGCCTGTTATGCTGTTGAGTAAATCTGTAGTTACTTTTGAAGTTTTGTATATTGCTCCCTTGAAGTAGCTAAATAGAGCATTTGATATATTCTTGCTCTTTCAGTTGATTTCTCGTAATAAAAAAGAATCCCCACAATTAATAACCAGAAGACTCCTTGACACTACCCAATCCTCGGGATCGAGACATCAGGTGGATTCCACCTGATACCAGTAGTGAGTGTATAACCTCAGCTAAAATGATGTTCATCACAGATGAAACTCTCCAAATGCCTACTGAGATTTAGGTTCTGCTGGAACCATAATCTACTACATGCAAAAATACAAAATCACGTATCCCTTTATGGAATACTTGAAAATCATATATATTTTCATTTAAACTGTCATCTGCTTCTTGTGTTCCGTTCTCTCCAATGTTTGCTTTTCTTTTGAGTATTTGAAAACTGAATTGTCAGAGCATACAAAGAAAGTATTGATCTATATTTCTACTTGAAAGACTTAAAAATCTGTATAAGTTGGCAAGTCTTCTGGCAGGAAGGTCTCTGTGGTTGTGCGTGTTAGTAGCGGTGTATGACACAGCTGATAGGATACTTGTTGCATATATGCAATCCTAGTAAAGGATTTTTTATCCGTTTTATTTATTGCCTTTTAGGGGTTTTTTATATTTTATTTATTTTTTCTTAGGACATATATTTAATGTGCTGTACCGCTGTGTTACTAAGGGCTGGCACATGTTCAGATGTCTGGTGCTTCAGTTCAGAGGTGCAGGGTCTTCAAGATTCTTCCCTGTTGACCTTTTGGGTTCCCAAAAGAGTACCTGATATAAAGAGCAATCATTTTGTAGTAACAGAAACTCTATAATTTTGGCTGTTTCAGATTTTAATCTGAGATTCTAAGAGTTGTTATGTGTTGTTAGATCTGTATGCTGCAGAGCTTGTGCATGTCTAAGGATGCATTTAATTAAACCTGTGTTAGTGCATCTGTACAGGCTTATTAAAACACTTAGTTTGTCTCAATAATATTGATTAAATAGCAGTAGTTTGTTTAAGTATATTTTTGTTATTACTACATTACTTCCAAGTAATCAGGCTAATAGTTATCATCAGTGGAATATCACGTTAGCTATAGAGTAATGCCATAAGAATTGATTTGGGCTTGACAGGAGAGGAAGGCATTCTGTCATATAGTGCCAAGCCTGACTTGGATTATTAAAATGAAAGTTTTAAATATAATTTCTGTCCACATAAACAGTGTATGCTTTATAGGTTATTCCATACAGTGAGTATCCATTATCTCAAGGAACACCTCAGACAGTTAATTATGCAAAGCATCATGTAAGTAATTACACAGTATTATTATGCATTTAACAGTTTTATTGATTTGCCAGTTGCTCACTTACAGTATTTAGAGCTGTAAACGAGAGATGCTCACCCTCAGTTGAAATAGGTCCAAGGAAATGAGCTAAAGATAAATTGCACTAGTATGCTTTGGTGCATCAGATGTAATCCTTAAATGTAGAAGCTGTCAACAGTCATAATTTGCAACACATTGGGGTATCTTAGGATCATTTCCTTCTTGTTAACAAAGTTTATCAACCAGGAAGCATGGGGAATCAACTTGGAGCAAAAAGGGAAGCAATAATGAATATGTGTATGCAGTGGGGAAAGCTAAACTAATTTCCTCTGGTTTTGGAGGCCTTGCAGCTGTTACAAGACAGTCGCTTGAGAACTTGGCGTTTAGAGAGAAAGTAGGAACCGTGATAGTGACGGCCTCTCACGTGCAAATGCGGAGGGGCTCAGCTAACGTCTTGCGTTTTGTCAAGCCAAGAGGAACTAAGCAGTGCCTCAGTCTGCTGCCTCCCATGCGTCAGCAGGCTTAGGACACTGCACAGAGACCCACAGTAACTGCTGGGACAGCTAGATCCTCCTGCCATCCGTTAGCCCAGGCCACTGCTGGGAGCAACACGATGGCTTCAAGCGTTGCTGCTCCCATGCCGGCTGCCAGCGGCTCCGCCAGCTGCTCTGGGAGCAGCCATCAGCTCCCGTCCTTCCCCCGACCAAGGGGAAGTGGCGGTGGTTGCAAGAATAATTAAAAGAAGAGATTACCAAGAGTAGGGAAACGTCCAACATTTGTCAAAAATGAAATCAACAAACACAGAAAGCCGTAGCTATTCTGTTCTGCACAAAGCGCTCTTGATCGCGTGGCGGTACGTGAGTGTTTGTTAGTACAGACCTAATTCATAATAACAGTTTTGCATGTGCATGTATGGGACAGGATTAGCAATACTTTGCAATTAATGATCTCATCCACTAGGTTAACCAAGCAGACCTTAAAATATTTCTTATTAAAAGAAGAAATCCTTTCTGTTCCTTCCCCCAACTAAGCCAGTGCACCTTAATGCAATGATGATATGTTAGACCCAGCAGTTGTCAAAGCATCGTATTACTGTGATGCCATAATGACACCCTGTCTCTGTAAAGTAGTCATGTTTTCTCAAATCACACGTTGCACCGTTGATTTCTGACATGACACTTCATTCAGTCGCTTTCCTTTTCTTCGGCATCTCCATTCTCTGACAATAGCAGCTGGTGCCCATTTTCCTACTAAGTGATTCACATTTTGCCACTTTACTAGAGTGCAATTAGCTGAAGCAGAAAGAAAATGCTCCATGTAAAGTAGCTCAGCTGAAATTGTAACTCAGCGCTGTAATAGGACCTGGTGAGAGCCTGGAGGTGTCTTGGGCGGCAGTGCAAGAAGCGACATTTCCTTTTTTTTTTCCCCCCCGAATACTTACTGTCTTATCCTGACAGAAACAGAGTATGGGAAATCACTGGAAAATGCCTCACAGTTTAATGTCTGTTGATTTTGGTGCAGACCTGTGAAATGAAACTGCCATTAAAGACAGCATTTGAGGGGAAATATGGCCTTTATGGTCAAAGGAAGGAGCTGTGTTCTGACCCTGCCACAGTCTCCCTGTGTAACGTAGACCAAGACTTTATTTTATGCGTAGGTTTTCATGGCTAAAATGAGTATAACGAATTGGAGGGTTTTTGGTCCACATGCGTGTGACTTAGAGGAACACGTTGGAGAGCAATCCGATGGATGGAGCTGTTAGTGTGCCGAGTGTTTATGTAGGTAAAACACTTTGTGCCTGCCTCGCTCGCGCTCCCACATAGCAGCTTCCATTAAAAATGTCATCTGAAAGCAAGCTGTTCCACCCGTTGTGGCAGCAGAGTCACTCTGCTGCTCAAGAAGGGGCAGACATGGTGAAAGTGGACTATCATGTTGGTCTACAGTAAAGGTGCTCACTGTAATTATTGTGACTAATTGCTGCTCTCACAGAAACCACTAGTGCAGCTCCCCTGAAACGGTGAATGATGCTGTGAGCAGAATATTGCCTGCTTGCAAAGCGGCCA
This sequence comes from Tinamus guttatus, assembly GCF_059628265.1. Lineage (NCBI taxonomy): Eukaryota > Metazoa > Chordata > Aves > Tinamiformes > Tinamidae > Tinamus > Tinamus guttatus. The sequence goes on along the minus strand of NW_028288567.1, from coordinate 3,292,962 downwards.
CGAAATGTGCTCAAGGGTTATGAAGTATCTGCATGTTGTTTTGACCTCCTTTAGGTGTCAGTAATATGGGAGGTAATGAAAAAATAACATTCTGAGCCAATTGTATGCAAGGACAAAATATAAAAAGCTCTCAGTGGCTTGGATGGGAAGGCGTTCTTTTCTGAGGCCTTAGAAACAGTAATCAGATGCAGTTAATTTTTGAACTCCACTTGCATTATTGACACTGATTTAGCCAGTGTCAGCACCATCAATATCATTAGCAATGTGGCAGGTAGATGGAAAGATGAATGTGATTGCATTAATAAATTCATAATATATTCAACCTTTCATGAGCACATAGCATACAATTTATTCATTATTGTTTTTAAGACCATTTTTAAAGCTGGAGTTGCATTTGGAGTGTTCTGTCGCTGCTCATTTGTGCCAGCAGCAACCGGTTTCAAGTCTTGTTCAGATGAAGGAGTTGGGAAGCAGTACAGATGCGAGGAGTTGTGGTGTATGCTGTATATTTTTAGAAGCTTGCACCATAGAAGCACCATACGCAGTCCCTCCTGCACGTGGGCAGAGAGATGCATTTAGAAAGTAGTTACTTTCTCTGGAGGTACCGAAAGGAACGTATAGCTGAGAGCTTCTCGCTCTTAATAAACTTAGCTGAGAACATCCCACCACCAGTGGAACTGCCATTTATTTGACTTAAAATATAGTATAGAAAAAAAAAACAACCCCACCAAGGCTTTAAAATAAATACTGTACATTTTTATATGACACATGTTATTTCTATTCATAAACCTTAACTAAATTTAGATTTTTATTAATCCAATGTGACCTAAAATTTTTGCATTAACAGCACAATGTGGAATTGGGCTTATTCTCTTTGAATGCAGATAAAGCCATCATCTTGAAAATAGCTCTTTCTGACAAAAAGGTGTTCTTTTGAAATAAAGTCTTATTCACTACATTCCTCTTAGAGTTAATGTGAATTTTAGTGCCTCTAATTTTAGATTGAAGTGAGGTCTAGAATAAAACCCACTGGCTGACAATTGAATTTATAGATAGTTGTGAATATTTCAGGCTTGAATAATAGAGCTGTAGAATTTCAGACACACAGAGGCAGAGAGAATTAAGCCCCAACTGTAGTTTTAGCATATAATGCAGTGGTGTCTAGGAATTCTTCAGCGTAACGAGCTAAGTAGTAATTAGGAGGGAACTGAGGGAGGGCTCTTGCAGAGATGTAGCTTAGGCATTATTCCAAATGTTCAGTGTAATAATTTGATGGGGGCCCAGCCTGCCACCAGGATAAGATGGTTCCTGAGCCGCTCTCGTTCGGATGTGGCACTGCAACGCGGGGGTGAAAGCAGCGCGGCCGCTGCGCCCCCACAGCCTTTCTCTGGGGGCAGCCGAGGTAGCTTTTGTCCTCAGTCGTGGGCTGTTGTTTTCTCTTTTTCCTTGAAAGGTTGATGTTTTAACTGAACTTGTGCTTTGCCAGTGTGCTCCAATCCAGTTTAGACTGTTTAGGCTGTGGCCAGAAGCAGATGAATCTTGGTTAGTACCAGGGACTGCTCCTTCAGAAGCATCATCAGACTGGCTTTAGCCTAAATGACGCTGCTAATCAGATCTTAAGACTTGCAGAACGGGGATCCTGTTTTGGTTCTAGCAGCTCGGAGTGGGAGAAATCCACTTTTGCACTGGCTGAAGCAACATGCATTTGGGCAACTAATTAATTGCAAATGATTGTTCTGGGAATGGCAGAGTGACAGCACAGCTCATTACTGCACAGATTAGAAAAAAAATCAGCAGCGGGAGTCTTACAGGAAAAAATGAGCCATCAAGCTGGTTATGGTAGAGGGAAGACAGTGGTCACCTACTGCAATATGTTGAGGCTTTCCATATGGAATCTCAACAGAAGGGAGGAGAAAAGAGACAAGGTCTTGTTTATTCAGTAAAAAGACTTTGTTGTTAGTGTACAGAAAAATAATACAAAAAGTAAGTTGGTACAGTGTGAAATAGTTAATACTTGGAGTCACAGCTGTATAAAATTCAGTGTCCAAGAAAGAAAAAGGGAGCGAAAGACAGACACACCATGTTTTAGTACCCTAATAACTTCTAACTCTAGTCTAAGATCATAATGTATGTGAGAGCGGTCCAGTAATTATAAGGTAATAAGTGGAGTGGTGGTGTAAGTGCCCTAAATTAAAAGGAATTCGCAGAGCTGCCGTAAGTCAGTGCCGACCCGCTTTCTTTCAAACGTTGACTTGAGAAAAGTGCTTAGCCCGGAGTGCAACTGGAGAGGCAAGAGAGAGCTATCTATTAATTACAGCCCTCATTAACAGCGACGGCGACAAGGCAGCAGATGCAGGAGAGGAGGCGCACGCTACCGTGGGCTGGCAAGGGGATTTTCCCCCCTCCAGATCTTGAGGAAAGGACAGCACAAGCAGGTGGTCCCGTGTAATAAGACACTTCCATGGCTTTAACCTTCCCATTTCCTTGGTTTATTTGCTGACACGAGTTAGCTCGCTCCTTCCACTGCCCAGAATAAATACTGATTTTGAGTTTTCAGGGTAACATTTCTTCACGTCAGTCTGGCTGTTTTCCAAAGCCACATGTAGTTTGTTTTTAATAGTATTTTATGGTGAAGTTCACAATGATACAGAGGTCCTCACCAAGGTCCATGGGCACCAAACTGAGGGTAAATCTCATCCTAAGCCGGCATTTATAGTGAAGGGCAGATTTTGATCTTAATTGGAAATTAAGCCAAGTCTCCGGACTTACATAAATTTTGCAATGGCAAATCTAGCTCCCGAGCTTGAAGCATAAATTGAGTTCTGTTGATGCGCAAAAAGGTGAGCAACTACAGACAATATCTCAAAACTGTCAGATCATCTGGACTCGTGGGTTTGCTTTGAAAACATGAACCTATAGGTGCAGGTGGGTGGCCCTGCAGCGTGGTTGCATCTCTGCTGAAAATCTTCCTAGAGAAATGCTTGCTGTGCTCATCTGCACATTGGCAGCTCCCGAGAGCCTGTCAGGAAAACGCTGGGTTGGCCATTTGCTTCTGGGGCCTCATAGTCATGGCTGTGGAAAAGGAAAATAACATCTGATTCAGAGCTTTCTGCTTGTTGTTTTCGTCTTCCACTCTCTGCAAAATACATTTAAAAATAAGAAAAATACATCAAGAACAGAATAGTCAATATGATTTTACTTTTTCCTGTAGAAATCACTGATTTCTCAAATCAAATTTTTAAGGCTGTTTCAGATGTTTAGTTTTGAATGTTAAATTTTGCAAAAGATGAGAACTGAGAAATAAGGCTTACCCTCTGAAAGGAAGAACTCCTATCTAAAAATTCCTCTTTTTTTTTTTTTTAAACTGAGAATGGGACCCATAAAATGTCAGATCCTATAGAGCCGCAGATATATGGGATGCTGGCGTAGTTATTACTGGTTAGTCTGAGGATAATGGCTAGAAAGTAATTGCAGCCAGAGCTGATGAATCATTTCACTTAGACTTTGTGAAACTGGAGTCTAGCCCTAATTATTGGTCAGGATTCTCAGCTGATGCCTTACTCCACTACTAATAGCCGCATATAATAAAGCAATATTAATAAAGAAGAAAAAGTTCATGGGAGATGCATTCCTCAGTTCTGGGATCAGATCAGTAGGTGATGGATACATGTTTTATTGACGTGTGCTGACAAATATTAATCATAGGGCAGAACATTTTTGTGTTCAGACTTGGAATTATTCGCTTCTGGTAACAATGGAATTTATGGAAAGAAAATGGGGGTAGAAAAGGAAGGAATTAAATAGTGTAGTAAGCTAATAGTTGTTGTTTATTAAATATTTTGTCTTGCTGGATGGCAGGTTAAAAATTGAAGAGTTGATTTGAAATGGACCCACAGCCTGGAGGGGAGAGGTGGAGGGGAGAAGAGAAGGATTTAGTCTCTCTAAAGTTTTTGTTTACTGCCTGTCTGGAGCTTTGATAAAGCTCTGTCATGCCCTTATGCTGATTACCTTCATGTAGAACAAGAGGTATTGACTAACGAATGAGTGATGTGCGGTCCCTAACCCTTCCAGAGCAGCCTTAAAGAGCATTGTCTTTAATACACAAATTTCTCTTTCTCTCTCTCGCCACTCCAGGCTTCTCTGCAGAATGTCAAGCAAAGATCGACACATTGATTCCAGCTGCTCGTCGTACATCAAGACGGAACCGTCGAGCCCTGCCTCTCTGACGGACAGCATCAACCACCGCAGCCCCGGTGGCTCCTCCGACGCCAGCGGGAGCTACAGTTCCACCATGAATGGACACCAGAACGGGCTGGACTCGCCTCCCCTCTACCCTTCGGCCACGGGGCTTGGGGGAAACGGGCCGGTCAGGAAACGGTATGATGACTGCTCCAGCACCATTGCTGAAGATTCACAGACCAAGTGTGAATATATGCTGAACTCGATGCCCAAAAGACTGTGTTTGGTGTGTGGTGACATTGCATCAGGGTACCACTATGGAGTGGCTTCCTGCGAGGCCTGCAAGGCCTTCTTCAAGAGGACAATTCAAGGTTGGTTCATTGGACTTCTGTCTTTTTGCTCAAAGTGAAACAAAGCAGTTCTTGGCTAGATCCTCAGACTGTATCTTTTCTTTCCTTATAGTGTCTAGTCCAACACATGTTACATGAAAAAGTTGTGTGGGGATTTTCAGGGAATTCTGCTGTTACGTTAGTCCCATTGTCATGCCTATTTTGAATACCAAAGATAGGAAAAACACTAGGCCATCCAGCACACATTCAGATTTGTTTTCTGTGCAAGTTCCCCGTGGATTTTTGTAAAGGTTTGCGGTTAAGAAAAGTGATTTTTTTTTTCTGAAGGCTGTCATGGATACCCGTTGAACACACCCTGTGGCCCACGAGGATCGTGTTTTTGCTCTGCTCCTAGACACACCACTACTAAACTTTAACTGCTAGAGAAAGCCAACTTATTTCTGTTAAAGTTCTACTCCCTTTAAAAATGTAACGAAACATAATGCTGAAGTGTTTTGTGTGCATCAGTGGCTTAGTAAGTGGCCTTTCACCCCTCTATCAGACCATAGTGTTAACCAGATTCACCAACTATCTGTCAAATCACATCCAAAAGGAAGTAAGTTAGCAGTTTTCATGTCTGTCCAGTGCTTTAATATTCTGCTTTTGGTATCTGTTGCAAATATAACACATATTTTGGCATAAATTATTATGAATGGGATAATTTGCATGACCACTTGTTCTAGCTATAGAACCAGTAGAGACAAAATAACCTTCTCTTTCAATTTAGGTATCATCCTGTCAAGTAAAATTGAAGGTGCTTTATTTAAAGAACATGAGGCCAAGCTTGGCCTGTACAGGAATATAGTGTCACATTAAATTAAATTCAAACTTCAGAGTCTAAACTTAGGCTGCTAAGTCCAAATTTAAGCTCCTCAATAAAACCTACTTGATTTTCATAGACATTGAGCACCTGAAATTCTCAGGAAAGGCAATGCAATATAGAGATATTGTTTTCTTTTTTTAAAGTCACTTATCCTAAGGAGGTTAAGGCTAGTTGCAATTCATAACTTGGCATACTTCCAAATTTTTTAAAAAGTTCATAATTCCTTAAGTAGTATAGTGTTTCCATGTTTAATGTAAAATTAATAAGGAAAAGTAATGAATGTTATTTTCCTTTAGCCATTATTGAAAGTTGTTTTTATTCTTCTCCCTAGCCATTTGATTTCCCATCTTCGATTGTTGTAAATACACAAAGCCTTCCGGGAGGGTCTCACTGGTGGCACATCCACAACTTGTTGGTGCCCAGCGGACCTTAGAACCATTGTGGTGTCTCTTGATCGTGTTTTCCCCAAAAGCTGAGTTATTTACCCTTATGCTAACCTTGCCAGTTCCTTCTAGAGCAAAGGGCTATGACTTTAAGGCAGAATGACACAGGTACAGTTCAAAGAAGACTGCCATTGAAAAAATTAAAAGTTTTGTCAGTACAAGAAGGTGCAAGTTTTGCTTGGATGAGGGGTGTTGGTCCAGAGCAGCATCCAAAATGTAGTAAATATGTTTTGAATCAGGAAAACATCAGTATTGCAGCAGCCACTTGCGTTCTGTTGAACCTAATTGCCTAATTAAGCAGATGTCTAAAAGTTCCCTGGCATGGGACTTCTACCAGGATGTGTGTGCATTTTAGGTTAAATACTAAAAGAAACTTCAGTTTTTTAATGGAGCTCAATGTGAAATAGTTTGCAGCCAGTAAATAAACATCACCATAAAGATTCCTAGCTGTCCCCGGCTCATGTAAAGTAATGGCACATGCAAAAACAGCATGCTCATTTCAAGCCTCTGCTTTGTTTTTGAGGTTATTTGATATTGACCTTCAAGAACATTTTCAAGAAAGCTCCAAAAATTTTTCTAGTAAAGCAATACATATGTTGTGTTTGCCAAACTTCAGCTGCCATGATTTTGTTTTTATAAAAGCTATTTAATTCCTATGCAATAGATACCGTACAGATCTCAATTGATGTGCAGTTATTTTAGTTTTATTTTCAGCATGAAAAATATGCTTTCACTGAATAAAATTTTTGACTTCTGGCAATAATAGGCAGCAGTTTTGCACGACACCACGGACTGCCAGTTTCTGGGCATGGAAGCATAAGACAGAGACGTCATTCTCCAGATTAGCAACCTGGACTTGGCCACACAGCTCGAGTTAGACCTGGCAGCTGTGCAGAAGCTCTCAGCAGGGATACAGCGCTAGCTGCATCAGCAGGTGACGGTGCTTTAAAGACAAAAAAAGAAAAATAAAAGGAGATAAATTAAGCATTGGCAAGATGAAGAAACTAAGAGTAGGGAGGATGTTACCACCGTAATGTCATGGCAGTTTTTCAGTAATGACACTGACAAGATTGACAGAGACTTAAGAGTTTTCAAAAACAACCCAAAATAAGGGAAGCTATTTGCTGTGTCAAGCCATTCATCATTGTATGTGACAAGAAGTATATAAGACAAAGTTACTCCTTACATTTTGAATTGTCAAATTCTGCTTTGAATTTTCAAGAAAAAAAAAATCTCATGAGTTTTGCTCGCTATATACGATAGGATTTACCCCTAACAGCCTAACGTATATAGAGGTCATTCTTCCATATGCCACTTCTCACTTCCTGGTTCCTATCACATTCCTTCTCTGCTTGTTTTTAAAACAAGCCGATTACTGAATAAGTGCTGAGTAAGAAAGCACAAACAAACCAAGATATATAAATATCAAGTAAAGTAGTAAAATATAAAGTAGTAAACCAGAGTGCTTCAAGATCCAAATATTGTAACTATGCATGCAAGAATTGCTGATCTCAGCTGTAAGAATTGTATCCTTGAAGTGCTAATAATCTAGCTCTGATGAGTAATTAATTATAGATTCAGTGAAAAAGAACATAGTCAAATTTTCAAAGCTTTCTTGTTTGTCATTCATAAATTACCAAATCAGCTCAGATGTATAGAACATAAATGCTGCTCTCATTTAAGTCGAGCAAAACTGCCACTGACTTTTTGGGGAGGAAGGCTGAGCTGATAAAATTAGATTATGAAGCAAATCTGGTGTTCTTTTCAAGGCTCAGATACCTTCCAGTAAGTCAATTCTTCTATTCTTCCCATTTCAAGGGAACTTTTGCAGTTCTCAGTAGGTGAAACCAGCAGGCATCTGTTCAGACGCCAGCCTACAATCTGGGTGCCACTGGCATCCTATGTAAAACATACATGAACTGCATCATGAGCCTCACCAGAAGCCATGTGCATCAGTAGCCCCTTGCAGAAGGTGAATTTCACTCTGATGTTGAGTGTACGTCTCTCTGTTTTTTTTTTTTTTTATGTAATGGCAATTATAATTCCCTTTCAGGTGACAGCAATTTAGTTTAAAAATGGCCCTTTCTCTCTAGAAGATTTCTTCTCTTCCTCCTCCTCTTCTTCTCTTCGTACAAACCCATAGTAATTAACTTAGAAGTAAAGGAAATAAACGAACCCTATCCTTAATTACAAGGAAGAAAGGTATTTCCTGTTCTGAATACATATATATACCTATATATATATGTATACATATATAGGTATAGCACAAAATCTTTACAGCTGGAGGGGAGAAGGCCTCAATTGTGAAAAAAAAAAAAAAGTAACATTAGATAACAAAAGAAAAGAGAAGTTACGTGGTTAAAAAGATCACAGCTGGACGTGCAGCATCGCTTTCTTCTTAGGTCACCACAGAATCTACTGACGTTCTGCCCCCTTTTGTGACATACAGGACTGAGAGAACTGGCTGTTCTCTCTGCTCGGCCCAGCACTCGCTCAGCTGCGGCTCTCAGTTTGCTTCTGGGATAATTTACATGATGGCTGATTGCAAATGTCTCTCAGAAACACACACGCAGCCAAATCTCCCCAAAATTGGCTTAACATCAGGGACAGCAGAAAATAGCAAGGGCTAAAAATAGTTACAGGTCCATTGATTTTTAGGGTCTCTCTCTCGCTTTTGCTGTGCTCTGTATTATCTCGAAAACTCAAAGCTTTCATTAAAAGAAAGAGAGAAAAAAAGGATTTTCTCTTGTCAGCTGGATACCAAGAGTTGTGTTTAACATGAGGTCTTGGACTTGTTATTTTTTTTGTAGTGATATTTCATGTAAACTGATTTCTCAAGGCTTTTATTTCCTGACTTATGAAGACTAGCAAGCACACGTTTTGTATTAACAATATGTAATTATTCTCTACCTCTAACTTAAATATTTTTGCAAGAGGATTGCAGTAGTATTCTTGCTTTCAGTGGGAGGATGATAGGACTTAGATTCAAAAGCCATTTAACTAATTTGTTTTATTTTAGCCTGCGTATCTAAAGGCTAAATTAAGGCATAAAATAATGACTGGCACTTAGACAACGTTCTTCCTCCCTCCTTCAAATGCATTTACGACTATTGTTTTCAAACTAGCATGAAAAGGCAAGACACAAAGCCCTAGGTACTGATATACTGCTTTCCTCATAAGGTTTGGCGCAAGAGCAGCACAGCTTATTTAATATTTCTTTGGCAGTATTTGAAAAAGTTTTGCAGTTGTAAAAACTCGTATAGTTCTAGGGCTTTTTTGTTGTTGTTTATTTTTTAATGAAAACTGTTGGATGAACATTATTAAGACAGTGATCTTGTATTTATACGCAGGCTGGGTAACGCATAGGTAGTGAGAAACCCTCCGGTCATACCCTCAGTGTCTCAATTGAGTGTTTTAACCCTGAGGGGTTCAGTCCCTCTCAATATTTCCTAAGGCAAACAAGAAATATTCCGTTCTGGAAATGCTCTTTCACCTTTTTGGTCACATTTCTATTACGAGGTAGGCCAAGGTTGCCATCTTGTTTTATGACGGTGACCTAAGAGCCTTCAGCTCTTCAGCTCTGCTGTAACATAGTTCTCTGGGTGTTCAAAGCCTGCTCAAACTGTGAGCTGGATGATACTGCTGCTGTCTGAGAGTGCCCTGTTCACCCTTTTCGTTATTCAGAGTTGTTCTTAATCCCTTTAGTGTTCAGGTTTCTCAACCGTCTTTACTGTGTTTACCCTTTACTGGGCCAATTTGATCTGTAAATCTACAAATACTTTATAGTAAATACATTTTTTTTAATCAGCAAGTTTTAATCAGGAAACTTAGAGCTAGCTATGTAAATTCAGATAAGGTGACGTTTTAAATGGGCAGCATGAAGTTGGATTCAAAGCTGCACGTGACCAAAGCTGCTTCCAAAGGTTAATTTATACGTCTCAGCGCTGACTCCTGTAATAGGGCTGCACATCATTTTTGTGGAGGAAATGAAAGCAAATTAAGCAGGACTTTATGGCTCTTCAGCATCTTTACTGGTAGCTCGGATTGCACGTTTTATAGAAAGGTAGGGTGGAGGCTTGTATCCTGGTGCAATAGGCTGTGGACCTTGGCTCTGGTGCGAAGATGGCAACTCTCCAGTGAACCTAACACTAAATGTCACCTGAATCCATCATTACCTGATTAAATCATTCCACCTTCCTTATATAAGTGAAAGCGTGGATCAGCATTTCTTCCAAAGAATATTTTAAACAAGCAATGATAGATTTCTTCCCTTTCTCCCTGATTTCTCTGTGCCTGTGGGCTAACCAAGCTAGTGAGCAAGTATTTTTAATCCCTTCCCACACCTCTTTGCATCCTATCATCATGTCATTGTGCATCTATGGCAGCCAAACAAGATGAGACAATAAAATATAATCATGCTGAAATCTGGGAACCAGAAAGAAGTTAACAGTATACTGATGGTTCTATTGTGTTTAATGTCTCTGCTTTCTTTACAGTCTTGTAAATTATATGCTGCATTTAGATTATCAAAGAATAGGAATGAGGATCCTGATTTCCTAATGGCTGTTTCAAACCCATAAAAAAAAAGGGGGAAGAAAAAGGAAAAAAAAAAGACATGGTTTACTAATAGTGATGGGTATGGTGGTATATATCAATGCCATTAGAATTTCATCTGTTTTTATATTTGTTATAAACAAATTTCTGAAAGCATCCAAGTAAACCCTTCTCTAGGTTGAAACTAGAGACATGTGAAGTCTCAGCTAGCAAGTCTGGCAAGTATTTTGTTTTAATTTCTCTGTAACTTTTTAAGTCTTTTTATTATTATTATTATTATTTTCCTCCATGAAAGTTGTTAGGTTGGCAGTTCTAGAGACTGAGATGTTCTGTCCGTTTGTAGACAAACTTGTGCTGCCTTCATAGGGTGAATCAAAACCGATCTGGAGATGCTGTCAGTAGGAATCAGCAGCAGATGGGTCACTCTTTCTGATCCCGATTTGGGCAACTCTTCAGTGACTCCCAGCCAGGTGGCAGGTTCTGCTTTTGCCTTCTTAAGAGGGCCTGAATGCCCTTTGCTCCCACTGAAGGTGTGTGTGTGTACATATATATACATATATATAAGTTGAGCCCAGTGATAATCACAATTGCTTGGTGCCTTACAGGTGTTATTCAATCCACACTAATAACTTTCTTTTGACGATTGTAGTATTTCCCCTGGTGCTGGAAACCCACCTACCTAAAGTGAAAGGCTGAGGCAAACATGTCAATAGTGAGATAGCCAACATCACCTTTGCATTTTTGTTTTAAATCTCCGTTCTCGTGGCTCTCTAGGAATAAAAGAAAAAGCATTTAGAATTCCCTTCCAGAAGTTCTAAGTATATTGTAAATCAATAACGTAGTACTCTGGTTTAAGCAACTCCACACAGTGGTTTCTTTAAAATGTAATAGGTCTAAGCTGCTGTGTTCTGTGTCAAGTACTATCTTGAACTGTAGAACTATTAAAACCTGTTTTTTTCTCCTGAGTTTATGATATTAAAAGAAAAAGAAGCATATGCATTAGAGGCATAAGATAGGCCTATGTATATGGTACTGTCATCTTAAATATTTTTAGTTGTTGAATCATCGGGGTGACAATTATGAATACAGTCAATTTCAGGGATAATCAGCTCCAGATGACAGGTCGCAGAGCTCAGAGATCTGCCATTCCTAGAGCTGTCCACAGTATAAGGTGAATCCAGTTAAGGATTTCTCAACCAAAACTGTGCTGGGTGACGTTCAAGTCCGACCTCATTGCAGTCTCACTCCATTTCTGAAACCCTACCAATTTGAATACTTTTACCTATGAAAATATTGATGTATGTTCAAATTCATTTCATGTTCATGTTCATTGATGTATGTTCAAATTCATCTGAGTTCAAACAGTAACGTAGGGAGCAAAGTTTAAAAGAACTGAAATTTAACCTGAGTTTTTATTCTCCTCAGTTCAGTTTTGCTAAAGCCCGAGCGCATGAAATATTTTATTTTTAATCCATCTGGGATTGTTTCTCTACCCATCTTTTCTAAGTTAGCCTATTACTCTTTACCTCCAACAGCACCTGCTTTTCCTCAACTCCTCTGTAGTTACTGTGTTCCCTACTGGTTGGATTATCTCTCATGGCATCACCTAACATAATGTTACTCGCTCTGTGTATTGGCTTACATTCTCCTGTCTTTCTTTCTAAGGCTTATGCTCTATCCCCAGAAGGCCTCACTTGTTATGCTGTAATTATAGCTACTACTTGTTTTCCAGATTCGTTTCCCATATGAAAAGAGTTCACAGAAAAGCAGGTCTATTCCTTGGTTTCATGATTCCAAGGAAAGCAGGGCTTTAAGATGGTATTCAGGGTAAACATTATTGCAGGAAGACTTAAATCCAGTGAAGCAGAAGCCTCTACCAGGAGTAGAGGGAAATTTTATTTTTTTTTAAAAGAGAGACCAGATTACAGAATTTCAGCAGTAAAGTTGGGGAGAGAAGGTAGGCATTATTGAACATAAGCAAAGGAATGAAGTTTCATGGACTGTTTGTGCCATAGAATTATCACCTGGTGTAATGAATCCTCTCTTTTTTACTTCTGGCCCTGCTTTCTCACACCGTGAAAATTTCACCACTGATAACTTCAGTTTCCTTCTGCTCTTCCAAGTAGTATAAGGCTACTCCTAAACAGATTTTCACCAAGTATTTCAGTCTTCTCTTTTACTTGTCCAAAGATTTTCTGAACGTTTACATATCCAACAGCCACCAGCAATCCTTCTACCTCTTTGGTGTTGTAATGTCATAGTGTGAAAAGGGAAATAAAGCTTCTGCTCAGCACTGCTGCCTGCAGTTACTGTTCTTATCAGTGTTTCTCGAAGAGACCTTTGTTTCAGCCTCTCCCACAGACTGGGGAGTTTCTAGAGCTGCTTTGCTCTCTTCGTATTTGCAAGGTCCTGCAGTTTTAAGTGTTGCTGGCAATACCTTCAGGTACAATAGGATGCCTGCGTATAAGCGCCTGTGCTTTCAGTGGCCTTGGCTTTTCATGGTTTTAACTCCCGGTCATGTTACATTGAGGGTGACCCATGATGCCGTCGCTTGCATGCAAGCAGTGGCCAAGATGGTGCCAAGAATCCCAGCTAGGCCAGGCAGTTGCCTGGTCTGTAACAGCCCCCGCCAAAATGTGTCACTGCATCGTGAAGGTTTTACTGTGACCCCACCTGCCATTCAAGCAACCTCCAAACCTCACCTGTGAAACGAAAAAAAATGGTAGCTTGACCCATTCCCCTTGAGCTTTGCAGTTCAAAGCATCTGAAAGCAGAAGGACAACATACACACTGTAGGTGCTTGCAGCTCACTTGCTGTCTTTTGTTGGATAGATCAAATAGATGGCATTATTGTATTTAGTGAGTAAATTACTCTTGATAGGCCATATGTGTTAGAGAGATTTTTTTTCATATTTCAGCCTACTTACTTAATAAAATTTAACCAATCAGTAGAAAAAAAAACAGATGTTTTAATACAAACTTTCTTCAGTGGGTCAGGAAAGGAAAGAGGCTCAGGCTGGCATAGATCCCACTGTATTATTATAGCACAGGGCAGTGTGCGGGGAGTGAAGATTTGACACACATTTTTATTTTCAAACGCCATCCCCATTTACGTTACTCAGCCCCTTAACTGCCAAAGTGTAGGAGTCCATTACGGCCCTGCGCGGCTGGCGCTCGGGGCAGGAGCTGCGCAGATGCCCTGTTGTTCTAGCAGCCAGCTAGCTGCAAGATGCTATTAGGGAGTAAGTGAGAAAATTATATTGCCTGCAAACTAATTGTACAAAAGACTCTGAAATAAGTAATCAGAGCCCAGTGCTTCCTGAAAACCAGCCAGGAGATATTAGGAAGTGCTCTATCATTCTTGTCAGTCCGGTTTAAAGACTCAAGAGCTGCCATGTTGATTTTGTTCTTGTATAACACAGCAGCCTCTCCAGCTGTTGACAGGACTGGGAAAACTCAAGCTATCCTTGTGCTGGTTGCTCTGTTTCAGCCTGTAGCACGATGCAGTAAGCAAGTGAATGGCAGAGCTTCCTTTTACATCCTTCCCATTGAAATACCATGTGGAAGTCAGACTCTTACACGTATGTAACGTAGCTATCAAACAGATGTCAGATGTGCAGGTTCCTAGGCCTATCTAAAAGGATTTCTGCTTCTTTATTTTTAGGATATTGAAGCAAATAAGAAATCACGAGAGCTTTTTATAACCTCTAAGGCAAAGAAAATTTAAGTTGGTACCAAAATAGATCCCCAGATAGTCTAAATGCAATTTACAGCGTACTTTCAGTACGATATGCATTCATTTGCACACCCATACAAAATTCAGAGAGGTTTTTCAGCGAAATCTCACTGACAGAAGTGTGGAGAAGTCTATCCATGTGGGCATTTGATATGGGGCACTGCATATGTGTGTGAAATGGAGGCAAAATTTTCGTTTCATTGCACTCTTACTGCACTCTACCATATCCTGAAATGCTGTTCGCTTGCAGGGAGCCAAATGTGGCTGTCAGTGAGCTGTGCATCTTTGGTGCAGCGATAAACCCAAGTACTGTAACTCCACTAGCTTCACTGGGGGAAATCTTTCCAACATCTTTTGAAGTTTATTTTCCAACAGTAACAAACAAACAAAAAAAAAAGCCTAGCCTCTGCTGTAAAACATAATTAATTAAAATGAAGCAGTCTTAGACTCTCTAAGCTAAATTACTGGACTCTAGGATACTGGAACAATAGCCTACTTAGAAGTTGTTTAGGTGGCCACCATTTGGAGAAAATAGTTGGCTGTATCCACAATATCCTCCAGGCTATGGACAGTTGCCATGTTTCACAGGGTTTTGTGCATTAAACAGGCTGCACAGGAAAATAAGGCACCTTCCCTATGTGTCTGTGGTTTTGTGGCTCTTGTGTCAGTACTTGTACCTTTGTTATCTGTGCTTGTGCCCTGGCTGCAATCTTAGTGCTCCAACCCTTTGTAAAGCGTTGCACTACTCTGCTTCCCAGTAGTTTTGACATTTTATGTTTTCTGGGATGGCGTTTGGTGATACCAGCCCTGCTGTGGAATGGTGAAGTTAATCAGGTAAAATGGGTAAAAGGTTTTGAAGGCCTCCCTGTGTGCTGGTTGTGCCCCGCTGAGAAAGCCTTGCTACAATACGGGAAGATAATGTGGATCTGTGTTTAAGCCTGTCCCTTCAATCCTTTCCTAGCCATCACTCCAAAAGTGTGAATTCCCAGCCTCATCAACATGTATCAGAAAGAAGGTCTATGTAGGAATTCATGTACTAAGCACATCCCCCAGTTTCATAAATGGAGAAAAAGAAGGGAGAAGAGAAATAAAGGAATAAAGCCTGCAAGGGCCTGAAAAGGTTGTGCAAAGTATGTTGGCTTTATTAGCAGAACATTTACTGCACCTTGCAGACCTCCTTTATCATAAATACTTAACAAATTTTCAATAGATATAAGTGGTTTAAGTATTACTTCCTGTTGAATTAGCAGTTGCTGAGCATTTGAGTCTTTGTGCAGTCCTGCAATCCACTAATGTGATATTTAATGAGGAGACATCAGTCTGGAGAAAGGTAGTCAATATAAATCAGTGTTTACAAAGTGTGATTAACTCTGAAATATTTCATCAATGCTGTGGTCCCAGGCAGACTCTATGCTAATTATTAGAACCTGCACATGTTTCAGGGGACTTTGATGGACCCTGAGTGCAGCGAACAGGGAGCAGCAAAATTGCAATTATGCTCGGACTGTCTCTGATGACAATTTATGCATTTGGTGCGATGACCTCTTGCTTCCCAAGAGGGCAATAAACAGAATGCATTTTCATTAAGATACTAATGCACTTAATCACAGGGGGAAAGGGTTAGAAAGTAACGAAATACCTTTAAAGCAAGATGTGACAGGCTGATGGGGAAGATACTTTATTTAAAAGTCAGTTTCCTAATAAAACTTCTGCCTGCTGCAAAGTCTGTCATTGTAGGCATGGGCAATAGGGCGCATAGCTGGACAGCTGAATAAGCTGAGCTAAGCCTTTTATAAAAAATCTGTGGAACTAGAGCAAAAGAGAACAGACCTCTCTCTCTTTTGGATTCCAAAAGATGTAATATTAAATATGTAAATAATATATGTGTTCTTATGTATTTTCCCCTCCCTGCCTTTTTTTTACTTTTTTTTTTGATTTGAGGAACAAATTATAAATGCTAAGTAAAAACAAAGGATAAAATGGAGATGCTACTCAGCCCTGGAGAGATTATGCTTAAGGATCTGTCTTGTTCTAGGCTTTAAGGAAGGTTGGGAGAGACACGAGTGAGCACCAGTTTTTATTCTAATGTCAACTTGCTAAGGATGATCCCATTTCTGGTGCCCCTCAGTACCCAGACTTTCTGCTCAGTGTAGATGGAAGGGGAGAGATGTCCTGGCTAGCAGATCTGACCTGGGAGCTGCAGCATGTGCAAGATGTGGTAATAAAAGTGTAGTTAATGCATTTGGATTGTGCCGTGCCTCCCGTTCTGGAGGTGGGAGCTCCACAGCACTGTTCTGTCTGGACATGCAGTAAGGCATGATGGTCACCTTTCCATATTCCCCCTGAAGAAAGACTGATGAAATCAGCGAAAAAAGCAATAAGATAATTATTTCAGTTGGGAGCCTAAGCCACGTGGTGTGGGGCAGACAGTGAATGACAAAATTTCCTCTTCCTCCCAACTCGAATAATCAGCATGAAGGCTTTTGCCTGGGGCCATGTATGGAGCCAGCTACAGACCGGCATTAATTATGTACTTGTAGTATTTACACGTATCTTTCTAAATTAAAAAATAATAATAATAAAAAGTGAAAGATCTTTTTCTTTAATTTCGCTGCCTCTCAGTTTTTGCTTTAAGGACATGCCCTTTCTATAGCATTGTGCAGTCTTTGTGTTCCAAAACTAAACGTCAACCGTGTGAGTATTTTGCATATTGATTGTATTGGTTAGTTAATGATTCTGAATACCTCTTTATTTCTTTACATTCTGTTACAGGTAACATAGAATACAGCTGCCCAGCAACAAATGAATGTGAAATCACGAAGCGCAGACGCAAGTCCTGCCAAGCTTGCCGCTTCATGAAGTGTTTAAAAGTTGGCATGCTGAAGGAAGGTAAGGCTGATCCAGTCAATACGTATCTCTGTGCAAACACGTGTAGCAATTATAGGGCAATCAGGAAAGAAGAGAGATGGGTGAGTGTTCTGAACAGCTCCTGGACAGGCAATCTGCACATACACTTGCACTTCCCGATGGCCGAAGTGTCAGCTCAAGAACTGAGGTATCTGCTTAGAGCTCATCTTCTCTGGAGTGTTTCCTCCCACATGGAATGTGTCCCAGCAAAATTTGCCCTAATTCAGTCCCCTTCAGTTGGTAGCTTTAATAAAACACATCAGATAAAATTCCTGAACATTTTTATGTTATGAATTTTCCAAGGTATCTTTCTTTATTCTTCATCTGTTTTTTGACTTAATTAAATATATCTTTGAGTGTGTCCACTCAAGTTACTGTAGCTGCACTGGAGAAATACTGGTACGTAGGACAGGAGACACTGACCCTTTTTTTTTTTTAAGCATGCAACACTGATCTCTCACTACAAATATATGCTGGGTATTTTAATTCATCAGCTATGTGCGAAGGATCTTGAATCACAGAAAAATATAAGAGTATGTGTCCAAGGAACATTACTGTCTCACCTGGAACCTGATTCTTCTGTGCTACAGAAAGAAGCTATTCTTTAAATCTCTATTGCCTGTCATGCAGTTTCATTGGTGTTAATGTATATGCAAAAATGGATTTTTAGCTGTATGTATTTTATCCTGTTTTATGGATAAAATACATGTTACAAATTCTGAACAAGATAACCTTTTAAAATGAAATGCAATGTTTTCTAAATATCATCCGCAGTGGATAATACTTTCTGTTAAGCAGTCACTCTAAAATAGTCCCATGCAATTTTGTTTTGTCACTGCTTAAAAAGCAGCTTTAATAGATAGCTGATTTTGCAAATTGTTTGATTGTAATTTAAAGCAGGTTTAAGGATGTAGCTATCAAGATAAAATCC